>NW_004955454.1:6894048-6908462 GCF_000276665.1 Chinchilla lanigera | reverse complement strand
ACACACACACACACACACACACACACACACACACAGACGAAGAGTTGTCAGTCCAGCTGAAGCCTGTCCCACATCTGTGCGGTGTGCTCTTTCCCAATACACTAAGCCAATATTTGACTGCAGCGAGTCCCACGGCCAGCTGCGCCTCCTCTCTGCCTCTTGGAGCACAAGGTAGCCTGCCACAGGGCCAGAGTCCACACCGACGGGCCCTGAAGTGTCAGAGGTGGGATGGAGCCCAGAGAAGATCCAGATGTAGACCAGGGAGTCCCAAGTTCCACTTTTTCTCTTTCCCTTCCCATCACCGCAGTCAAAAAGTGGAATTAGATCTGAAGATGGTAGACAGAGCTCAGTCACCTCCACTCCCAAGTCACCCATGCTAGTCTCCTCAAAACCCTGAAATCTGCTACTTTTTCCCCAGAGAAAAGAGTCATTCAGCTGCCCCTCCTCTCAAAAGGAGCACACTCTGGGGTGACATCACTTGTTATAGTTCAGCTACTTTTTAAAGGTTATAAACTGTTAGTCTCCCTGAGCAACAGAAGAGAAAGAGAACGCAGGAATAGTTACTAGGCTTACCGATGGTGGGCATTCAGGAATTCACTCAACTGATAACAACTTGTCACGCGCTACTCACATAGCCATTACTAGCCTATGAAGAAAAAGTGCTTCCCATTCCTCTTTATTCTTTGTTATCTACAAAACAGCTTTGAACCTAACAGTTTCCTTTGATTTCATTTGGTCTTCTTTATCTTGGCACCCCTGTGCGCTCTCCCCTCAGAGTTCGGAGCTGAGATGAGCCTCATTCCTGCCCTTTCCCTCCGCTGCACCTGTTTCTGAGCGGTCCAGCTGCAGTACTGCCACACGCTGTGACCTCGCGTGGGGACACCAGGCGCAGGTATTGTGCCAAGGAGATTCCAGCTGAAGGCCCAGGCCTGAAGCACCCAGGATCAGGGTCTTCCAGGACTGAGGCTCCCAAGAAGGATCTGGAGGGGGCAGGGAAGAAGGGGGTCACCTGTCTTACACCAGGTTGTCTCCAGATGTATTTTGAAACCAGCAAAAACCAAGGGTTTTGGCAGAAGGAATCTCTGCTCCTGGTTTTCAGCGACATAGACATGGAAATTAAGTGAAAATTGTTGGCAGTCAGTCTGGTTTTGTTTGAGCCGAGACTGGTAGGCAAGGAATTTAAATTTTCACTTCACCAAGTTGAATCATATCTCCAAAGTCTTCTCCTACCCCCTTGTCCCCATATCATGCCTCCTGGGTGATCCAGAGTCTCTTTATCCCCACGGCTGGTGCTTTAGCTGGACAGGCCTTGGTGGGAGGGCATCTTTGCTTTTCCTTCCAAGGAGGCGGGGGTAGAGGTGTGAAAAATAGTTGAAGTTTGAAATGGCTTCAGCAACGTGGCCAGCTCAGGGACCTGTCCCCGCCTTGCTAGACCTGCTGAGCACACTTCTGCTCCTCTGCAGCACTTGGACTGGCCTACTCCAACCTAGGAGGGGGAACACACGGGCTTCACACACCCCTGTGATTTGCCCCAATAACCCATATTTATGATTTCCAATTCTTCTCTCCGCATCTCCCCCATTATCTTAAACCCATTCCAATCAGTCTTTGCCCCAGCGCTCCACTGTAACCACGCCTACCAGGGCCACAGTGACTTCCATGTTACTAAATCCAACAGGCAGTTCTCATCCATCCTTTTTCTTAACCCGTCTGCAGCATTTGATGTGGCTGATGTCTCCCTTCTCGCTGATACAATTTCTTTACTTGGCTTTCCAAAACCCTTGATTCTCTTGGTTTTAATTCTACCTCACTGACGTTCTCCCTCTGTCTCCTTTGCTGGCTCCTCCTCTTCTGTCAGATCCCAGCTCTCTTTTCTTATATCTTCAAATTGTCGTCTCTAGCCAGATCTCTCTCACTAACTTCAACTCATATGCTGTATTACCTATTTGATTGCTCTATTTGAATATCTAATAGATATCTCAATTCAACATTCCCAAAACTCAGCTCATTTTCCTCTCAAAATCTGTTCTCTCACAACCTTCCATATCTCAATAAATAGCAGCCCTTCACTTCTATTTGCCTAGGTTAAATACCCTGGATTGCTCAGAGAGAGTGGTAGCAATGGAGGTGATGACAACTGGTCAGATCCCACATATCTCCCGGGGGGACTCCAGCCTGAGGTACGCTGGGTGCTGAGGAGTCCAGCCAGGGTCCAGGGAACCAGAGAGGCCCTTGCTGGAGGCCCAGCTCTGGAGCGTGCAGCATCTGGGTGTTTGGGTAGAGCTAACAGTTATAAAAGAAGGGAATCAAAATTGGCCCCAAGACTTTTGCCTTGAAACTGGTATATATCAGCTCTTCCTTCCTTATAATCAGTTCTCAGTGCAGTAGCCAGACAGATCATTTTAAAGCATAAGGTCATGCCACTTCTGCTCAAAACTCTGCCCTGGCTTTGCACATCACTAGAGTAAAAGCCAGAGGGGATGGGGATTTAGCTCAGCGGCAGAGTGCCTGCCTGGCAAGCGCAAGGTTGTGAGTTCGGTTCCCGGTACCGGAGAAAAACAAAAAAAAACCAAAAATAAATAAATAAATAAATAAAAGCCAGAATCTTACAATGGCCAACAAGACTGTAGCTGCTCCTCACCCCTACACTCCTGTGCTTCTCTGACCATAGTTCTACTCACTTCTCCTGCTTCAGACTCCCTGGCCTCCTGGGGGCTCCTGAAACAAGCCAGTCATCCTCTTGCTTAAGACCATTAAACTTTGTTTACTCTTCCTGGAGCACTTTACCCCGACACCCACATGCCCAGCTCACTCACAAGGAAAGGGCACTGGTCTGTTGTGTTGTATCCCAACCACACAAAGCAATGCCTGGCCTTTGCTGGGTACTCAGTAAATATTTGTTGTGGAATAACAGTGTCAGGGCTCAGTTGGCGATGTATGTCAGGGACAAACTGGAGATCTAGGAAGCCTTGGAGTAAGGCAGGCACGGGGCAGACAGGCCATGATCCCAGATGACAGGGAGGATGAGCACCTAAGAATGACGGAGTGAGCTCCTCCCACAGGCTCCCTAAAAGTCCTACCTACTGCTTCTGGCTTTTTGTTTTGAGACAGGGTTTTGAGATAGGGTTTTGTTATACAGCTCAGGCTAGCCTTGAACTCACTTTGTAGCCCAGGTGGGCCTTCAACTTGTAGCGATCCTCTTGCCTCAGCCTCCTGAATGTGGGATTACAGGCATGTGCCACCGTATCCTGCCTACCTATGCTTCTATGTATCTTACCTTTTCCTCTCTGGAACTCACTTCAAATTAGATCTACCAAATGTTAAAGCAGAAAGAAACTAAAGAAGACATCACTTATATTAGCTTGAAACTAAAGGTATACTTTGGGGGCTTTTTCATCCCAACTTTCTTACCGAACAAATACTAAGTTCCTACTTTATCATCCCCTCCCCCAGCACAAAAGTGACTCTGTAAAGCAATGGACTTTGAAGAAGATTCCAGAAGCAACTGGCAGGGTACATTACCTAAGCTTGGTATTTCTCTGGAGCGTCCCAGCATCCTTCTCCTGGACTTGTACAGAACATTCCTGTCGTCCCCATGAGCCCAAGCCCCAATCTGAGACCCGTGGGTTTAAATAAATCACTAAACCAGGAAGGAAGAGGTCAAATCAGTCTAAATGATTTCCGTGCTCTGCAGTTTCCTTCCCCAAATCAGCAGCAAAGTGTCCTTTCATAAAGAAGCATCAGTCTCTTTGGCAAAAAGAAGATGTCAAGTGAAATCCTTGGACCTGTTCTCTGTAGAAGCTTGTTTTCCTTGGCAGATGGGGGAGTTAACTGATGACAGTGAGTAAACCACTGGAAACACCAAAAAACAGAACTGCAGGCAGGTCTGGGTTCTGCTAATGACCAGACACATCCTTGGTCAGCACTTGGCAAAGGAGCCTTTTCATGAACACACCCAGTGACCCCTGGATGACTCATGCCCTTCAAAGCAAACCTGGGTATCCGCCTCTAGCTCCAAAGTCCTTCAGAACACGCCCCTTCAGCTGCCGTCATCTATCAGCAAACAGAGAGGGCATGCTAAAGCCTCATGCTACACTGAGGGGCAAAACTGTGGGTAGTGGCATGTAGCTTAAAGAAAGAACTTGACTGGCCAAGTATGGTGGTACATGCCACAATCCCAGCACTTAGGGGTGCTGAGGCAGGAGGGTTCCAAGTTCAACTCTTACCTAGGCAACTTAGTCACTTAGCGAGAAAGAGCTAGGGATGTGGTCCAGTGTAAAGGCCCTCAGTCCAACCCACAGTAGTGCAAAGAGAGAGAGAGAGAGAGAGACAGAGAGAGAGAGAGAAAGCAAGAAAAAAAAAAGAAAGGGAGAGAACCTGACCTGATCTCAGGACCCCTAAAAATGTCTCCACTATCAGTTTCGAAGAGCATGCTGGGAGGCAGGCTCTATTCAGGCGAAACAAAGGCTGAGCACCCATCCTGTTACCTCCACTTCCCATATCCACGTGAGAAACAGAAGTACTCTTTTCTTCAGACACTTGCATTGCCCCACAAAACAGAATCAGCGGGGCCCCAGCCTGCATACGCTCACCATGGAGCCCTAGAGCAGGGCACAGACCCAAGGGCTGCCGGACAAATGAAGTAGATGAGCCCCATATCCCCAGCTGCTCCTGTCAATGCTCCCCTTTGCTGTGCCTTCTTCGGCCTGGCGGTTTTGAATCAAACCTGGAAATCACTGTCTTTCACCTCTTCGTGCCATTCCTGCTAATTCCCAGGCCGGTGCTTACCCAATTCCAGAGAGGCTCGGGGAAAGCTGCTCACCTCCTAATCTTTGTCCATGTGAGGAGCTAAGCTGGTTACCAGGTCCCACACATAGAGTTTCAGTGCCCAGCTTAGCCCCTGACTCCTGTTTATACCCTGGGCCAGCCTCATCCATCCTCCTAAGTTTCTCAAGGGAAAGTGCTCAGGCTCAAATTCCTTAGCAGGCCTGAGGGGCGTCCAACACTAGCTGGAAGTGGGAAGACCTCTGCCCTTGCCTCTGCAGACTGAGCAAAGTCCTGTGGCTCCAGGCCACTGACCAAAACTTCCTGGGGAGAAAGGACACATTAGCTCATAGCTATCCCTTTGCAAAAACACAAATTAACTTCCAACCCCAGGGTCAATCCCCAATTGCCACAGACCTGGGAAGGGGGCCCTATGGCCCAGAGTATCTCTCTAGTGTTCTCCCCCAGCCCTCCCGCATTCACTCTGGCTTGTGTGCTTTCTTTCTCCAGAACCAGTGGGAGGCTTGAGCTTTAGGTTTGAAGGCCCCTATTCCCCGGGAAAGGGTAGGTGTTGTCTTACAGTACCCCCCCACCGTCTTTGTGGCCTATGACATGACCGCTCCCAGCATGTTTCCCAGTGACCGACCTCTGCATTCCATATTCCTTCAGCCCAGGCTGCGGGCTCATTACAAATTAGAATGCCTGACCTAAAAGCTTTACCTACCAGCTGGAGATCTTCCTAACCTTTTGGTCCACCAAAAATCTTCAGGACTTAGGAAATCCTCCTGGGACATCCCTCAGAGACTTGGGACTCCCTGGCAGTGGGTGAGTGGAAGCAGAATTACCACCACTGCTGTGGGAATGACAGAGTTACCACCGGGGGGTGGGAGTGGAATGAAGGAAAATGGAAATTCAACGTCATAGTAAACAGCTAGAGTTAACACTCTTCTCTTCACATATAAATTTTCCATTTGTGGTTGGAAATCTGTAAAAGAAGAACCACCAGGGTCAATGGTTAAAATGCGGACGGAGGTTGAGCCCTGGATCACTTTGAGAAATGTCATGGTGCCCGTTGAAGAGGGGGAAGACACAAAGCCACAAAGCCAAGGCCGAGGAATCTCAAGACCACAGAACAGTTTGGTGTGAGTACTACCACGAGTATAGCTACTGTTTATTAAGCACTTAATATACATTATCTCTAGACTTTACAACCACCTTAAAAGACAGATATTCCTGTCTTGATTTACAGGAGTAGCCACCAGTGCTTGGAGAGCTTAATTGAGTAACTTCCCCCATATCACATAGAAAGCAACAAAGCCATAATTCAAACCCAGATCCGTCCGGTTCCAAGCCTGCGTTTCCATTCCTATGTGGCTACACTGTACCTGACAGACCCTTAGGACACTCACATAGCTTTCTAGACCTCAGTCTCCTGAAGTGTCCTTAGTGGCCTTCAGGGTGCTTCTGATGCTGCATCTATGGACTCCCCAGGGGAGCAGTAAGTGCAGGAGATGGAAGCACCCTCTTCCGGGACGGGTGGGATGGTGCAGTGGCTCTCACCTCCCCCATTCTTGTAGCAGAGATAGGGAAACCTCCAGACGTTGCCCAAGCCAATGATCTCCCCGGCCACTGACAGCACAAACTCCATCTTGTTGTTCCAGTGCCCCCGCTCCAGAGTGCCATCTTCCTTTGCCTTTTTCATGACTGGATACACTGGTTTTGTTTCTCCATTACTGGCTGCGCCTGAGACCCCGCTATCCATCCCACCTGGAAAACAAGTGGGATGCTCTGTTACTGCTGGGAATCCCGAGAGAAAGGCTCCTCCCTTCATTAGCAAATTTCTGAGGGAGAAGATGCACTGTGAAAGGGTGAATCCCCTTTGTCTGCAGAACATTGTCCTCTCGTCCTTCAGTCAGACAGCACCTACTGGGACTATCGCTCCTCTCCCTTTGCAGGAACAAAGCGCTGACACCGATGGAACAGATTTTGCTTCCTCTACCCACGTGCTCTCAGGCTGGGACTTGGGGGCCCAGAAGTACTCATGTAGCCCTGGCTGTCTGAGTCCTCTCTGCCACACTGCAGCCCGCTGGACTATATTGGCCTGGGCTTTGGTTTCTTTACCTATTCTGAGGACAATTGAAAGGATGAGATTTTACATATTGTCAAAGCCACTTGTTTCTTTTGCAGAAGAAATAAGAAGTAATTATGACTGTAAGCAAGAATTTGGTATTTAGCATGTGCATTGTTTATAAAAGCAAAAAATTATAAAGTACGTAAATGTTTAAAAAAATGATAGAGAGTTAACAAATTATGGCAAATATATACAATGAACAACTATATAATCATTTAGAAACTGTAGAAAGTATACTGAAACAAACCCTGTTCACAATATATGAAGTGAAAATAGCATATGCAGTATGATATGTTTGGCAAATATTTTATAAAGTATTTATATTACTGGAAGATTAGGCTTTCTACCAAAATATTTCCCTCCTGCAGTTAGATTACAGGAATATTTTCTTAATCGATGTTTTCTATGTTTTCATCAAGAAGCATGTTTTATTTTTGTAGCATAAAAATAAAAGCCATTTTTTTAATCCTTCCAAAGGAATGTGGGAAATTGAGAAGTACAGTGGAACCAGTGACTTTGAACTGAGCTGTGTAGGCATTTATTTCTCCATTTCTTTCTGAAATCAAAGGAGAAAGATGAACTGCAGATTTTTCTATGTGTGTGTGTGGGGGGGTGTTTGTGTGTGTGATGACACATATAGAAATTTACAGCAGAGAAGACCGCAACCACCACCACCACAAAATAGGTATAAAACCATGGCTCTAAACTTTGCACTGTCAGAGATGTCAAAAGTCTCTTCTAGACTGCTGTTGGAGGGTAAGACTGTATGTGGCTCACATTCAGTCGGCAGCTCCTATAGATTAGGCATTTTACACACGGTCCTTTCATTTAATTCTGAAAACAACCCCGCGGTGTATTATTACCCCTACTGTGTAAATGCGATGTAGCTTAGCGAGGCTGCATAACGTGACTTGCCATATAACTGGCAAACTGTACAGCACAGACTTGAATGCACTCGCCCCTCCTGCTCTTTCTTTATATCCCTTCAATCATATTAGCTGCTGCAATTTCACTGCAGTGTCTTCTAGGGAGTCCCCCTGATTTCTTTTTTAGAGAAGTAGGCAGGGTGACTTTTTCCTAAGCCTCAAAAAAAAAAAATTCATGTTAGCAGAACTGTCTCAGCAGGAACCCCTTGGGCCATAGGCAGTTTGGCTCTGCCTCTCCAGTTAGGCCCCTGACAAGTCCAGAAAGTCAAAGAGAAAGTCAAGGAACTGATGGTACCTTTGCTCATTTGATAAATTAAGGGATGGGTTCCAAGATTACTTGTGGGCCAAGAGGAGAGAGGAGGAACCGCAGCAATGACCCCCAGTGGTCTCCTCAGTTCCTTTGAGAAGGGCGATTAAGGAAGGTCTTGCGGTCATCTGTGTCTCCTTCAACCAACTAGCGGATGGATGTCTTCTAGTGATGGAAAGACCCTCAGAGAAACAGTGGTCCTTTCCCATAGCTTCGCTATAGCTGCTTCTTAGGAGTAGCACGTTGCAGATGAAAGGACACTCGCTATAGTCAGACAAGCCTGGGTTCAAACCCTCGTTTTTTTCTCATACCACTCTCTAACTTCGGAAAAGTTAATGAATAACTCAGCCTTAGCTTGTTTCTTTAAAGTAAAAATGACAGGATATACTAAGCTAAAAGGAATATGTGTCTATATCTATATTCCTGTCAGAATTGATCATTACCTAATTTCACAGCAAAGGCTTTGATCACTTGAAATTAAACTCAGTGTCTTTCTCCTCAATATGGGCTTCTCTTTCTCCAAAGCACATTGTTCCTTAAGTCATGAGACACCCAAGATTCCGAAACTCAAGAAAATAGCACACAGTCTTTGCATATGCACATCTTAAGTGTCAGAAACATTTTCTAGGAGAAAATCAAAATTTGGCTTCTAAGTCTTGTGGATCTACCAACCCGCAACCTGAGACCCAGAAACAGAAAAAGAAAAAAAAAGAGAGAGAAGAAAACATTTCGAACCTTAGTGAAGTTGCTGCCAGAGGTCCAGTCGGGGGGAGAAGAATTATCTAGGGGGCAGAGGAAGGTGCTGGCTATTTAAAGTGTGGCTGGAGAACGCCTCTGTGGCACTTGTAATCCTAAACTTGGTCCAGCCCACATTCCGCCCTGGGGCCTCCCCTTCCAGTACAATCCCTTCCCCTGGGCCACCAGACAATTCACACAAGTGATTTTACAGCAGGGGACTGTGTACACACCCTGGCAGTTCAGGCCAGTTGCTTGTAAGCTTACTGGACAGCATGCGCTTTCCTGTGGCCCACGTGACCTTCCCTTTGGTGACCTCAGGATCTCTCCTGGAGGGATCCTGCCATTCTCCCATTTCCCCAACTTGAGTGCGCCTATAAATCCAACAAGAACAAGTTGCTGTGCGAGGTGTTTTGCAGATTAATTTAAAAGTACATTTAACTGACCTTTCTGGGGCTGGGGATGTAGCTCAGTGGCACAAGTGTCTGGCTAGAAAACACAAGGTCCTAAGTTTGATTCTTGGTACCAAAAAAAAAAAGTTCTTACCTTTCTGCAGTTTACTATCTGGAATGGACAATGATTTAGAAAAAAATGACACACAGACAACCAAACTCTGAGAAATCAGTTCTTCCTACAAACACACACACACACACACACACACACACACACACACCATAGAAAAGTCTGAAAAACATTCAATGAAAGGTTAATAATCTTTGCACTCAGTAGGATTGGGATCAGGAGATGACAGTAGAGGAGAATTTTCCTTCTAGTTGTTTAAACTTCAGTATTGTTGAAATTTTTAAATAATGTGCTAGAATTAAAAAAGAAATCTTTAAAAAAAAATACAGAAAAGGAAGTACAAAGGTTTAAAACAAAGCAAAGCCCTGACCCTGTTATAAGGGACAGAGCCGGCAGCAAGTGAGGCAGGCAGAGCTCATCCAGGAGGTTCATCTTCAGGCAGGCACAGCCCAAGGAGAGCACAGATGTCACTCCACACGGAGTGGAGGACCAGAGGTAGGTGCGCAGCTCAGCCATGTACTGAAGCACAGAACAGCGCGGTGGGGACTGCTTATGTTTGACCAGCCAAGTGCAGGACCGAGTCCTGCTTCTGTCACTTTCTAGCGTGGGGTCTGGAGTAAGGTATTGACTTCCTCATCTATAAAATGGGGAAAAATGTGCCTTATAAGTTTGTATAATATTTCCAGAGATAATGAGCACATGGTGAAGAGCCTAATACAGTAGCCCCCAAACAGTAGCCACTATTTATCCTTGGGAATTATATACCATGAGCTCTTCATGAAGTGGGTGGGACTGAGCAAAGCTGGGCTCCAGCCAGACTGTGAGCCTGAGTGAGGGCGGGGATGCAGTTGACCACCGAAGGAGGTCAGAGAAACAGGTCTGATCTGACAGAGGAGAGGAAAGGAAGGCCAAGCAGAGATTCTAACACAGTTTCTATTTCTTTGGTTTCTTACCCACCTTGAGGACCTGGGATAGGCAGGGAAGTCTGTCAGGAGAATATTCTCCTGTAGCTTCATGGAGTTTATTATTCTTAGATTTCCGCTGCCCCTTTTTCTCTTCCTTTCTACCAATCCACCTATCTGATTTAACTGTGTAAAGGAAAAGAGCAAAAGGCCCTTTGAGAGACCACAAGCTCTTGGGAAAAAGTCCCTTGGGAAGTAATGCTGTGAGTTCCATTTCTATTTATTGGGTGGGCCTTACTAATGGTCCTAACCCGTGGACGCACAGAGTTTTATAAACTTCGGCATTTATAATCTAAACTACCAAAACTAGAGTTTTTTTAGGACCCAAATTCATAAATCTTAGAGGTCAGGATATAGTACGGCTTTAGGCAAAGTGATACAGCCTCCACTGCATGCTTGCACGTGCAAACAGCTGGGATGGTAGGAAAGGCTTCCAGGGACCAGGGCACCATGCAGTTATTCTGAGCAGTCATCAGTTACTGCTCTTGCATGAAGGAATTTTGATTCTTTTTTTTTTTTTTTTTTTTCAGTACTGGGGATTGAACCCAGGTCTCTATGTATGATATGCAAGCACCCTACCACTGAGCAATACTCCTAGCCTTTTTAAAACTTTGAGACAGGGCCTCACTAAATATCCCCAGCTAGCTCAAACTTGGGATCCGGCCTCAACCTCCTGAGTAACTGAGATTACAGCAATCCTTTCCCCCAGTTCCCTTTATTTCTTTTATTTTGAGACTGGGTCTCACTAAGGTACTAAATTGCCCAAGCTAGGTTCAAACTTGCAATCATCCTGCCTCAACCTCCTACAGGGGCTAGTGTTATGGCTTGTGCTTAGATGTTCCCCTAAAGCCTCATACGGTCATAGGTGGAGCTTTTTCGCATGTGGATCTAAGTATATGACGCTGGAATTGATTTATGGTGCAATGCTAGGCTCGAAGGCGTTAGGATTAAGGGTGTGAGTGTTAACAGCCCTGAATAGCCTGGATAAGACAAAAAGGGCACCAAAAAAAAAAAAAAAAAAAGAAAGAAAGAAAGAAAGAAAGCTACTGTTAAAGCTCTTTGCTTGTTTTTCTACCCTCTACCTGCCATGAACTGTTTCTCCTCTGCACTGCCTCTCTGCCCAGCCACCCTGCCTTGGACCCAGCCGATTATGAACTGAAACCTCTACAAATTGTGAGCTAAATACTCCTTTTCCCCTTTAGCTTTGCATGTTAGGTATTTTGTCTCAGCAACAACAAAAAAAGTAAATAATACATCTGAGATTACAGGCATGCACCATGAGGCCGTGTTTTATGTTTTAACATAACTGCTACCACATTAACTTTTTTTTTTTTTTTTTAATTTGAGACAGGATCTCACTATGCAGTTCAGGCTGGCCTCAAACTTGTAGAGATCCTCCTGCCTCAGCCTCCTGAGTACTGGGATTGCAGGCCTGCGCCATCACACCTGGTTTGTCTGGAGCAGCTGAGGTGGAGATCATTCACACACACATTCAGAGCCGAGAGAACGGAGCAGTCAAGGCAAACAGGTGTCCCAGCTCTGAGGACATGGGGCATGACAGTCGAGCTAGTTGTTAGGCAGAGTGGTTTCACCTGACATCAAACCGCCGCATGTATAACTAAATGCACTGCAGTTGTTGAGCAGCTCTGTTCGCCAACAGGAGAGAGAGCTCCACCTGATCCCAGGCTTCTGTAGCTTGTCTTCATTTCTTCACCTTCTCCCCACCCTTCACAGTTCTCAACCCAGAAAGTTTGAAAGCGAGGCTGGCCACAGCAGTTTGTTGCCTGAACAGGGACCCAGGGAGTGGGGAAGTTCATCATTTAGCAGGTGAGAAGGACACCCCTCGTGTGCACACAAAAGGGAGAGAGGTGTACTGAGATCATCAATATTGAGTCCAGTGGTGTATTGATATCCTCCGTATTGAGCCCATTAATATCCTCAATACTGAGCCTATATCAGGTATAAAAATAGGGCAAATAGTTCTCAAAAAAATGTATGTAGAAATGATGTATATAAATGTATATAGAAATGCTTGTTGTATTATTGATTTTCATATTTACTTTTTCTTTGTGGACCTTGATCAGAGTGTCTTGAAGGTCGTATGCCTGTTGAGACAACCATAGAGGATTTGGCTCAGAGCAATATTTTAAAATTAAACCCCGAGCAGAAAAAAAGATGGCAGAGCAACAGCCCCCCTCATAGAACTTGAACCCTCTAGCTTTGCTCAATCAGATAAGGAAGGAAGGGTGAGGGGCAAAGAAGACCTTTCTCCACTAGAGGAGTGCTTCACTGCCCAGAATAAAACAGATGAATTTAACTGCACCACAAGTGGCTACTCCTTCTTTCTCAGTTCAGGGAAATTTTGCTCCATCACAGGCTGAGATTTTCACCCTTCATTAAAAAGAGTCATCCTTTAAGTTAACTGTTCAACAATCAGCCTTTAAAAATGAAATAAATGTTATAAAGAGGCTTTTGAAGCACACAAACAATGGGCTATGCTGTCTGAGATGATTCAGATTTATACAGACGCTGGCCCCTCATGTGTACAAAGGGCTACCTTGGCAGCAACAATCACTCAGGTCTTCATCCACAGTGTAGAGAAGAGGGAAAGAACAAGGTTACTTGTTTCAGCTGTAGAGGCAAGGAACGTTTTGCCCAAAATTGTTCTGCTGCACCTGTAAGGGCAGCACAGCCATTATGTGTCCCTTCAACAAAAACCTAGTATCTGTACAAAGTGTAGATAAGGGTATCATTGGGCAAATGAATGTAAATCCAGAACTAACGTGGAAGGCCAACCTATCATGGGGAAACTTCAAGCAAGGCCTGGTGGGGCCCCACCAAATAGTGGGGGCACTACAGCACAGAGAGCTCCTGGGGCATCCCAGATCACCCCAGCTAGGCCCAGCTTGGTGTGGTGGGTTGGACCTGGTGTGGAAGACAGCTATGGTGGGACACACCATGGAGCTGGTGTCTACGGGCTGCTGAAGGCTGTGATGGGCGGGCAGAGGGACAAAAGCTCAGCTGGCCCCGCCTCCTGCATGCTGCAGTATGAGCTCCACTGAGCCTTTAAACTGCCTGCCTGCCCACGTGAGCTCAACAGCTGGATGCTCTTGGGCTGATGGGTGAGGGAACAGGCAAACAGGCGAGTGGGCAGTAGCAGAAGAGTGACACCTTCACTGCCTCCATGGCCAGCCCAGGCAACCTACAACATCCATGAGACTCCACAGTCCACCAATTACCAGGTGATGATGAAGCCAGGGTCCATGGCACACACCTCTGGTGGCCCTTGGCTGCCCATGGGCACATAAACCTGACAATGGCCCAGCCTATATGAGTGCTGCCCTTCCAAATGTTTTGTAAAACTTTTCACATTCCTCTTATCATGGGAATTCCCTATAACCCTCAAGGTCAAGGAATTGTTGAGTGTGCTCACCATACACTCAAAATTCAACTACAAAAACAAAAGGGGGACTCCTTCCCTACAAAATTCACACCTCATAATAGACTGCATGTGGTATTATATACTATTAAGTTTTTAAATCCTACTAGGGATGGGACTACACCAGCAGAAAGACAATTTAATGAGGTAAAGGAAAAGAAGCTAGGAAGGATCCTTTGGAAAGATCTTTATAATGGACAAGGAAAAGGACCCAACCCAGTGCTAATTTTTGGTCAAGGCTATGCTTGTGTCTTTCCAGAAAATGGTGAATGGCTTATCTGGATGCCCAGTGATGCACTTCAGCTGTATCATGGACCCAGATCCAGAGAAGTTGGTTCCACCTCTCAAGAAGCTGATGCTCAGTCCTGTGGCAGTGATGCCTCAGAGACTGCACCACAGCTGATAGACAAGAATGGAGCTAAATCTGACCCAGGATCAATTAAAGAAATTGACCCAGGATGCCAAGGAGATGATAACCAAAAATGGGAATCAAAGGTCTGAGTAGGTGACAGAGCGTATGGAGATAACTGAGCTAAAAGCTACAGGAAAGAAAGGGACACAAAAGGTGTCAATAAGGGGCTGGGGATTTAGCTCAGCAGCAAAAGCGCCTGCCTGGCAAGCGCAAGGT
>NW_004955454.1:6843304-6893948 GCF_000276665.1 Chinchilla lanigera | reverse complement strand
GTTCGGTTCCCGGTACCGGAGAAAAAACAAAAAAAAACAAAAACAAACAAAAAAAAAAGTTGTCAATATTCTTAACACAAAATAAAATACAAAAAATATATACTAATTATGAAAAAAAATTTTATCCCTTCCAAATTCTTCTTATAAGAGATCTCTGCTAATAGAGCTACCAAAATTCTGAATAGTCTATTTACAATTACAAATTTCTAAAATTGTAAAAAGTTATGTAGCTGATTGACAACTGGTAGTCAACTTGTAACAGCCAGATAAGCTGAATCAGCATGGTGCTGGGTGTGGGAAGTCTACCTAAGGATTGTTGCCAGCAACATAAAGAAGAGAACTAGAGAGGAAGAAGTGGGGCTGTTGGTTCTTCTGGAGGAGCTTGTCATACTGACTTTCTTGATATTAACTTGGCTACTCTCATTAGAGGAGCTCAGAACCTTGTTGTCACTAAAAATGGCTACAGTACACTTTGGGGGAGCTCTGGTCCTTACTTTGAGCCTCGTTTCCTGGCTCCAGAGGGGAAGATGGTGCACTGTTCAGTGTCCTAGAGTAGCTTGTCAGGCTGGCTTTCCTGATATAAACTTGGCTGTTCTCATTGTCAGAGGAGCTCAGGACTTCATTGTCACTGAGGATGGCTGTGATACTTTTCAGGGGGAGCTCTGGTCCTTACTTTGAATGTTGCTTCTTCACTCCAGTGCAGATTGCTCAGCCTACTGGCACAGCTCCTTCATCCGGTTGGCACAGACTTTCTACCTTCTGCCACTGACCTTTGGGCCTTCCCAGCACAGATCCTTGAAACAGGCTTGCATGAGACATTGTCATGGGCTCTTGGCATCTTGTTTAACTCTTGAGAAGTATTTTTATGAGCTCTAGATTTTTTGGCTGGACTCATGCAGGACATTCCCATGGGATCCAGATCCTCAGCTGGATTCTTTAGGTCTTTAGTGTGTGGACAGATTTCCTGTACTCTTTTGTATTTGACTCTTTGGGTGACTACTGTAAAATAATCCTATAAATTATGTGTCCTGTATTACTTCCCTTGCAAACCTGACTACAACAGGTTATTATAATTCAACTTGGCCAAAAATATATTTGAGTGCACTCTGGTGTTGTAGGTGGATTGTCTGTATGTCTGTTTGTCCAATCTTTACAGATCATCTGTGTATGTTTGTTTGTTTGTCTTATCTGTGAACAGCTGTTTTTTATTGGAGCTCAACAATTTTTTTCTTTTTCTTCCTTTTTCTTTTGCATTTTTTGGGTCCTTTTGTTTATAATTGAATTTGGTTTGCAGATTTAAAGATTCAAAAAGCATGCTTCCTCCTGAGTTGCCAGCTGGTCAGTATGATATCAAAACTGGTTTTCTCAGAAGTCATCAGAAATTTGTTAAGGTAACTAAATGCAAACCCTTCAAAGGCTTGGAAAATTATTGGTCAGGGCTCCCTTTGGCGAAAAAGGAGCAGCTGCTTGGTAAGTTATCCTAGCCCTTGTTCAATAATAGGAAGCCCCAATAATCTCCATGGCTTTATGGGAGACACCCCAAAAAAGTTGCTCAAAAAACACATTATTGTGATATGCTTACATTGGTCATCATCAAAGATTAAGCTTTCTAGACAATAAAAGTTTTCTGATTTAAAGATGCTCTGGTACAAAACTAAATTAAGAAAAGTTTTCATATGGCTATGACAATTAATCATTACTAATCTCATGGTGTATTAAATGTATTCATGCCTCTAGATGTGCAGGTCTTCCAAAATGTAAAACAGAACTGTTTATGGTGATAGAATTTTTCTCTCAGACTCAGACATTTGCCTTTCCTTTTTTTCTTTTTTTTTTTTAATTTTAGAAATAAAAGGAGGAAAATACTAACAGACAGACATTTTACAAAATAGCAAAGGATTGGTACAGACAGTACAAAGTTACAGAGTGGTAGGGAATTAACAATGCTTGTTGTATTACATATTGATATCTTCAAAGTGGTTTCTCATGAAAACAGATATAGACATACAAAGCTGATCAACCAAGGACTCATTGACAGTTTCTTTCAGCAAGGAAATACAAGACAGTAGAACAGCCATGTTAAATATCCTGCATATACATACATACAAACTTTCTCCTTCTTTCCCTTCTCTTTTCCCATATCCCAGTTACCCTTTACCTTTGAGTGCTTTCCTATCAATTCACAATGTCTATCATATCTCCTAGTTTAAATTAACTCTTTCAGGCTTTACACTAGAGAAACAATGCGGTGCTTGCACATGTATGTTTGATTTATTTCACTTATGAGTATGGTCTCTAGTTGTGACCATTTACCTATAAAAGCCTCGAGTTTATCTTTCTTTACAGCTAATATTCCATTATATAAAAGTACCACAATTTTCTTATCCAATCCTCAGTGGATGGACATTTGGGTTGCTTCCACATTTTAGCAATTACAAATTGTGCTGCTATGAACATAGGTGCACATACATCACTGTGATATGATGTGCTCCAACTGCTTGTGATAGTGCAATGGCAAGCAGAAACACCAAAATGACACCCAGGCAGATTTGATTTATTTACATCAATGGGCAGTCATTGGGACCATCCCCAGAACAGCAGTTCCCAATCTCTGGTGGTCTAGGACTTATATTGGATAAATAAGCAGGAAGTACAGTCAGAATGGCTTGTCAATTGGGGATTGGTTTATACAATGTGCATCATAGTGACCAGCTATGACAGTAACCAGTCATTTCTAAGAGACAAGAGCAATCAGATCTGGAACCTGGGCAACTAAGAAATTGAAGAAATTGGCTAGAGGGGGCATTTCTTGCTATATTTCCTCCCTCTTTTAGCTTTCCCAGTAAATCTTTGCTGGGCACATTATATGTGATCTTTTAAGACAAGGCTCAACTAGAAGCAGTAACATTAAGGTTGTCAGTGATCCTAAGACAGACTCTAGCCAAGATCGCCAAGACTGTCTTATTACAGAGTTTTTCCCTGAGTTTCTTTTTGGGAAGAGACATAATCTAAGCCTGTCTATTCTGTAACATTACTCTGGAAAGATAGTGAGAGAGGATCTAGGAGATCTGATCTAGGAGAGTGTTCACTGTGCCTTGGACACTCATTAAATCTTGGTCAAGTGCTTGACTGATTGTTTTATTGGGGCAACTGTCCATACAATTTAAGGCAAAAAACAAAACAAAACAAAACACACAGCTAGCAGGGGGCAGAGAAGCAAGAACTGGGGTAAGCAGAATCCAGGTAAAACTAACAAAAACCATGGCTACAGTGGGGCAGGGAAGCAAAGATTGGGATAAGCAGCCTGAAAAGACACAAAACCAAGGGGAATAGGCATGGAGCAATCCTGTGAATGATGTCCTCGGGCTTCAGTCACACATGCATTGTCTCTTCAGAGTGAGCCTAGAAGGAGCTGTCCAGGTAAATTTTTCAGTGGATCTAAGGCTGGATTTCTGAAACTTGTAGAGGTAGTTAATACATACTTGTGTTATATGTGCGTGCAGGAATGTCTACAGATATAGCTCATCTTTTCACTGGTTACAAGCTGTATGTAGTCTTTATTTAATCTAGTTTTGGGGCTGGGGATTTAGCTCAGCGGCAAAAGTGCCTGCCTGGCAAGTGCAAGGTCATGAGTTCGGTTCCTGGTACCGGAGAAAAACAAAAACAAACAAAAAAAATCTACTTTTTAGTTACCTCTCCTACAAATGCAGGCCCATTGCTGCTGCCAATGATCAAGGTTAGGCCACATCTAGGGATGATTTCTTACAGCAGGACCCTACAAACTTTTCTTCTCAGTGCAGGTAGGGAGTGGGAGGTTGGGGCCAGTAACAGAGATGCTGAAGCCTGAGTAGGCTGCAGGGATACAGGTGCCAGCACAGCATCTTGAGCTTGCAGAACAAACAGTGGGGGCACGTCTGGCTCTGATCCTCCAGGAATACTGGGTTTTTAATCAGTTGGGTCACTGGAGGAAGCCTAGGTCTCTGGACCAGATTATTTTGTGTCATTGGTGGCAGATCATCCCTGCAGGAGAGTTTTGGCAAAAATAGTTGTGTCCAAGGTGACCACAGCAAATCCAGCCTGTCAGACTTTATTCCTAACAGAGCTACTTCCATCTGTAAACGGGGTGTACTCAGCATCTGTCAGGGGGTCCATTTTTAGAACAGTTCGTCCAGTACAGCATGTGGTACCTGGACAGTTAGATCTTCGTCTAAGGTGAATTTGTCAGCTTTCTTGATCAGAGGGACAGTGCTGTTAGAGCATGGAGGCAAAGGAGGAGTCCACTGGGGGCTCCCAGGGACTGACAGCAGCTTCAAGAAATTCACAGTTCCTTTCTTGTAACCAGTTTCTGTTAGATATGGTAGCAGCGCTTTTATGTAGGGTACATATACAGAGGGCAGTCATGGTAGCATTGGCAGCTTGGAGATCTTGGACAGGTGTACTGTTTGATGCACGTGGGGGTTGCCTTGGGGCAGAGCTTCATCATCAAATGTGCATGATTGATAGCAAGCCCTAGGGGTGAGTCCTTTGTCCATATTTCTGGAAATAAATCTCTCAAAATTTAAAGCTTACAATAATCAGGCAGCTATAGATGCTGTTCTTCTTCCTGGGGTACAGTCAGAGACAATATCAAGTCTGGGATAGTGGACTCGAGTGTGAGGAAGTGTCCATCAATCTCACAGGATCTGCTTTAGCACAATTTCTTTTCAGTGGTGGCTCCAATGGGTAACTTCAGTAACTTTAGACATGTTTATTGGTTTCCTGCCTCCCTCTTTGAGGTCTACCAGGGGAGCAGTGTGGTACTGATCTAAGGCTTCATGGACCTCTGTCTCATTACAGTCTCTGTTTAGATGTGCTTGGGGGAGGACTGTGTTCACCCAAGCATCAAGATCAACCACAGTGGTGGGGAATTTTGACTTTCACCAGGTTTGGGCCCCATCTAAAATACAGCAGTGTTCTTTGGTATTAAACAGAGTCACGAGGGCTGGGGATTTAGCTCAGCAGCAAAACGCCTGCCTGGCAAGCGCAAGGTCGTGAGTTCGGTTCCCGGTACCGGAGAAAAACCAAAAAAAAAAAAAATAAACAGAGTCACAAGGAGTTGCGGACAGCACAGAACTGGAGCGGGTGGCATTGCAGCTGGCTGAGCAGCTTGGGGCTGGTGAAATGTAAGGAGGAGGCAGATCAGACTCAGGGTCCTCAGGCTGAATGGGATAAAGCTCTTCTGGCTTGGGCTGAATCTGAGAGCTTGTCAGATGGCCTTGTGGGTTTGTTTTGACAACTAGGATGTCATGCAGGACACAGGTGTGGAACCAAGGTGAGTTTTTAAACCCTTATGGTAATTGAGTCCAAATGAGTAGGCCTTTTATCTCAGGATTTTCCTAGTAGAAGGAGCTTAAGGGAGCAACTTGCCAGCAGAGGAAGGCATCTTTTCTTCATTGCTGACAGCACAGAGATCTTGCCGAAGGTGACTAACAGTCTATCAGGCTGATATGTGTCTGGATGCCTGTTTGTGCTTTCCGTGGCATCTGATAGCAACAGGGGTTGTAGTGAGGCAGCATGGTTGATGTCCAGGCCCACAGGCCTAGAGTATAACACCGGGAGGAGAGTTTTCAAAACTTTAGGATTGCAGTTATGTGTCTCAGGTTGATGCAGGTGTCACCTTTTTCTCAGGGAACAGTCAAAGTTGCAAATGAGAGGGAGGTTGAATGGCTTGGTGAGATGTCCTCCCAGGCTGCAAGTTTGTGCCTGGCAGAAGGCGTGAGAGGCAAGAGTCCCGCTTGCCCAGTGATGGTAACTTTTGACAGAGGGAACTTTTGAAGGCAGAGTTCTGTTCCGTTGTCTACCAGGGTAGTCACAGGTTTGCCTACCACTTTTGTAATGACTATGGGCTCTCAGGGGCCCAATTTGATAGAGCTTAATCTGTCCTATCCGTTCAGGCCTGACAGGGTGCAACTTATTTGTCAGGGCTGATAGCCCAATTTTTCTTCAGTCAAAAGGTGGAACTCAGAAGAAAGTGCTGACAGTCATCTTGGGTGGGCATTGGATGATGCCATCTTCCCAGGATAGGCATGTCTGGGTGGCGGGCTCTGTGGCCAAATGCAGACAATGAACTAGAACTGGTTCAACTGGCTGGAAGCAGACGAGTTGAGGAGGGCAGTGAAGCTATAGATGTTGGTAGCAACTGCAGCAGCTGACAAGGGTGCCAAGGTGGAATTCTCAGGAAGAATGGGCCTCTTTTTTCTTTCTTTCCTCTTTGAGATGTGGGGAGCAGCATTTTTAACTCCATAAAAGCACCTTTTCCTGCAGTCAGGGACTGTGGGTTTTAACTAATTAGTTCCCATTCTATCTCCCTACAGTGTGTGTTGTGTACCCTTGAATGATGGCACAACAAAGGGGGGTTACCCCTCAGAGAGAAACAATTCAGATGCCCACCTGGCCACTCCCCTCATGGGGACTTAGGCTAAGGAGGGTGCAAGGCCTTTGTTATGCCATATCAATCACTATGGAACCACAAGTGAGGGCCCAATCAGCCACCACAACCAGGGCTTCCCAGTCTTGGTGCACAGATGGAGCAGCCTATTGCTTATGCTGTCTGTTCCACTTACTTACACATTCATTCAGCAGGCGCTCAGAGGTTAAACCTTTCCCTTTCCCTTGAGGGTGGCCTTAACTCGCAAGATGTGATCAAGCTCTTCTTCTGCTCAAACTGAGCAGAACTGACAGACTGACTAACTGGGGTGCCCTCAGGTGTCTTATAGGAATCAGGCAGGCAGACAGACAGAGGGCATCCACCTCCCTCTGGGGTCCAACATGAGCCACTCAAGTGATAAGCCAGGAATCCTCCAGAGATCCGAGGAGACTCAAGATATCTTGAGGGCATGCCTTCCCATTGGGACCTGGAGAGGTCCTTGCTCCATCTTGAGGGCCACAACCAATGACCAAAGAGGTGAACATGATCGGTCTTCCCGGCCAACACACCAGATTCAATGGCAAGCAGAAACACCAAAACAACACCCAGGATTTGGAGGCAGATTTATTTACATCAATGGGCAGTGATTGGGACTATTCCCAGAATATCAGGCCCCAATCTATGGTGGTCTAGAGCTTATATGGGAAAAGCAAGAGGGAAGTACAGAGACAATGCCTTGTCTACTGGGGATTGGTTTACACAATGTGCATCATAGGTGACCAACTGTGCATCACAGTGACCAGCCACTTCTAAGAGACAGGAGCAATGGATCTGGAACAGGAACTATTACCAGGGCAACTAACAAACTGAAGTATATTGGCTTGGGGGGGTGCATTTTCTGCTACAATAGGAGGTTCATGTCAAGCCAACATGAAGTCACCAGTCAGTAATAACAACAAAAACTTCTGTGATACATGTGCTATGTATGTGCCGTTCTACTTAGAGAAGCCTAGACATTGAGCAGTCTAGACAATATCACACACTTCAATGACATCCCATTAAATGGCAACAAATTAGCTACAAATTTCTTATGTCCTAGATAGATATGACTGATTAGAAAGGTTACACTATGTCAAAATGGAAATTTAAATGTGTTACAAAATGTCATCATGATTATCATGCTACAATATTATGTATGGCTTTTAATTTCAAATTGTCTGTGTAAAATTATATAACTATTATCTGTTAACATTCTATAGGGATTCAACTACTAAAAGGCCCCTGGTTAAGTGGAAATAATGGTTCTACTTTGTATCTCAAAGTGCTTGACATTCAGATAAAATCAGTATGTTAAGCTCATTGCTCCCATTACAATGTAATATTGTTAACCTTCTCTTCTGGATGTTCAACAACTGAGCTTTGGAGACCAAAAATTAGAAAAATAGTTGGGCTAGGAGGACAGCCAATATTTTGGCCCTGACACTCCGAGGTCCATGAAGACCCAGGATATGACGGAACTTTTTCATGGACAGCCTACTCACCTACTGCTCTGGTGGGTTAGGCAAACTCCCGATCAAGGAGACTGTGGGACCACAGAGGACGAAAATCAATGGTACATAGTGTGCTGAGGAGAGTCACCGGGAGAGAAAAGTCTCCCAAGCTTTCACAGAAAGCAGCTTGGTCAAGCAATGGCCTTGACTCATCCAGACGGCTGACACTGACAGAAGGACTGAGAGGCACTATTCATGGTTCCGAGGTAAATCCTGAGGAGACTGACTTTGATAGACAGCAAAAACTTAATTTTAATCAATACAGCTCTCACTTTAACTTGGTCTCGAACATTCAGCAGAAAAAGTATAACCACAAGAAAGAAAATCACCCACAGAGTCCTCTAATCACAGCCGCTCTGACTTCAACTGAACACCCATGGATTTGCAACTACAAAACAGAAAAGCAGAGGATGTCTGGAGTGGATGAGCTGGACAGCATTTCCCATATGCAGAGCCAAGAGCACAGAGCACCTGAAACGAAGAGATGTTCCAGCCCTGAGGACGTGGGGTGTGAGAGGCGAGCTAGTTGTTAGGCAGTGTGCTTCCACCTGACATCAAGCTGCTGTGTATGGATAAACACACTGCAGTCGTTGAGCAGTTCTGTCACCAACAGGAGAGAGAGCTCCACCTGATCCCAGCCTTCTGTATCTTGTCTTCATTTCTTCACCTTCTTGCCACCCTCACTGTCCTCACCCCAGGAAGTTCAAGAGCCACACTGGCCACGGCACCAGCTCACATTTTGACTGCTATTTTATTCTCTTCCAAATTTTTGTTAACCTCAATTTTCTTACCCTCTATAAAATGGGAATGGGTATGACAGACATTTTACTTTGCTTATGTTGGTGAAGGTTTTAAAAACAAGTTTGAGAACAGTTGGTGGATGTTGGTGACAGTCCTTCACAACAGCCTGCCTCGGATTCAGCACAAATCAGGCAGGACTAGCCTTACATCTATTCATGTTCCTATCATTCTTTGGTCTCCGAGGTACAAAGTCAACTAGCCTAAAAACAAGTAATAGTCAAGCGTTCTTATCCAAAGGGCTATCCACCTGTGAAGACTCAACAGAGGTCGTCACTGAGGATAACTGCAGGCTGCACCTCCCAAAACAGGATTGTATAAACACAGTGAGCCATGGAAAAGCAGACCTGTGAGATCTTGTGCCATATCAAATTGGTTTGTGCATACTTAATGCCAACACGTCATGATATGCTCTCTCAAATATGGAGTAAAACAAGAACAAATTTTAACAGAAGTATGCTTTGTTTCAAAGAGTATTTCTGAGCAACAATTTCAGTACTAGAACAGTGGTGAGGAGCTCGTTGGCTCTCGCCCTGGAGACCTTTAGATTAAGAAGTACATTTCTGTTTAACCACAAAAGTGAGGAACCTGATGGATTTTTTTTTTAAAACCCCTTTCTAAATATCACACTGAGGAAAAAGATAGGAGCAAGTGGAATAATTTAAACAACAAATGAGGGCTTGCTGGAACTAAAGCAATTTGAACAACAAATGAATAACAATAATATTGTACTATGACCCAAAGAATAAAATTCACTCATGAGTTCATGTTAGTATAAGTAACAAATTAAATCAATAATGGGGGAGAAAAGACAACTCTTCCTTATAGTTAAATTCCAATTAATAAATGTAAAAGAAAATAAATATAAAATCAGTATAATAATTTTTACCCTGTTTAGGTTGGTCAAAGTAAAAAGTGGAAGAGAAGGCAGCAATAGCTCAAGAATCATTGGTAGATACGAGTTGGTAATCATCCCTCCCAACTACTTTTGGGGGTTCAGCATTCACCCATAAGACTAGGCCACTGATGACTGCTGAAATTAGTGGGTGAAAATTTGAAAAGGAACAGAATTTACAGTTTCAAAGTATCTCCCCCAAGATATTAACTACAAAGGAAAAAATAGTAACTTCATAAGAGAGAAACCACCTCAACCAAAAGACCAAGGTCAACATCCTCAGTAATAACACATTACCAATAATAAGATATAGTGTACACATCATGAAGTGTGATATTGTCATGGTTTGTGTCTAGATGTCCCCTCCAAAGCCTCAAAAAGTCATGGAGTGGGGTTCTGGAGTTTATGATTGATTCATGGTCCAATGCTGGGATTATGGGCGTAAGTGCTACGCCCACCCTCGAGCAGGTAGTTTGCATACGATGTAAGGGCGAGAAAGAGGCTTGCTGCTCCTCCCTTTTTGTTCTTGTTCATTTTGCTGTCTTCTGCCATCATGAACTGTTGCCCTCTGCCATGTGCCACCCTGCCTTGGAGGCAGCCAAATATGGACTGAAATCTCCACAAACTGTGAGCTAAATAAACCTTTCCTCCCTTTAATTCTAAGTATCAGGTATTTTGTCTCAGCAATAAGAGAAAAGTAACTAAGACAGATATGATGTACAAGAACACAACATTTCTGTGGTTTTCTTGCCAAAAATGTACTTCAGTCATGAGAAAACATAAGATAAACTCAAAGCAAGGCATACTGAACAAATAACTAATTAGTCTGCAGTGTCCAGAGAGACAAAGGAAGACTGAAAAACTGTTTAAAGGTGCAGAAGCAAAATGACAATAACAACTAAATATAACATGGGATACTGTAGGTAGGATTCTGGAATAGAAATGAACATCAGTGTAAAAAAAAAAAAAGTAAAATCTGAATAAGGTCTTTAGTTTAATAGTACTCTACCAACATTAATTTCCCAGTTCTGACAATTGTACTGGCTATATAAGATGTTAATATGAAGGGAATCTGGGTGAAGAATATAAGGAAACATTATTGTTGCAACTTTTCTCAAAGTCTAAAATAGTTTGAAGATTTTTGATTGTTTTAACAATTATGTTTCACTTCCTGACTATTGTAGCCCAAATACCTAAACTTACTGTGAAAAACTAAGATATTACATACAGAAGCCGGAGATGTCACTGAAAACTTCAGATGAGATGGGGGACGTTCAGGTTGGTATGGCCGTAGCACTAAAATTTAAGTGACTTTTCTGTGTTGTGTTTGATTCTAATAGGACAATTAGCCTAAATTCTGTAAGCCCAAAGTCTTCGAGAAAAACAAACTTATGACAAAGTATAGTACTACCATCCGTCATCACTTTTCTTAACATTTATGAAGCACTGTCAACATATCAGCCACTGTGCTTCAAGCTCTGCAAGCAGCAACTTATTTTATCCTCAGCACAAACCTACAGCACAAGCATTACTATTATGACCATCTTAATCATGGAAATGACTGAAGAGAGGATTGGAGAGAATTAAATGACTTGCTCATGGTCACTTAACTAATAAATGGTTAGAGCCAGGATTTGAACTCAGGTTTACAGGATTCTAAAGTTCATCATGTACAACTACTATGGTATACTTTAACTGGTGGGGGAGCAGCGTGACAGGAAAAAAGATTCTAGCATTGTGTTTAC
Source organism: Chinchilla lanigera (assembly GCF_000276665.1). Taxonomy (NCBI): domain Eukaryota; kingdom Metazoa; phylum Chordata; class Mammalia; order Rodentia; family Chinchillidae; genus Chinchilla; species Chinchilla lanigera. The sequence goes on along the minus strand of NW_004955454.1, from coordinate 6,882,554 downwards.
TTGCAGAAAGAAGTACAGAAAATGACAAGAAAAATGTTTCTTTCATGAAATTTTCATCAGACTTGAAGAAGGCCTTGAGATTCTAATTAGAAGGCTCTCTTTCCTGTGTCAGTGAATTCTACCTCCATTTCCTTCTGCTTTCCTCTCCTTTTCTTAAAGGAGGAATGTCATACTTTTCTTTTGAACTGCAGAAAAGTAATTGTAGCTATTTTCCAATGGTATCCAATTTTTTCCCATCCCCGTTCCCCTGAGTTCCTGTCTGGTTCTCAGAGGGCTGAGAGAGTTTGCAGCGTTTATGTAACCAGTCTCAGCGGGCAGCTCTTGGCTGATTAAAGGTTGGTGAGCCAGGGATTCTGAATGTGAGGAAATTCTCAGCACAACTCCCAGCGTCCTGACACTACTGAGCCGTGGTGAGGGTGTAGAGCAAAGTGGTAACATTTAAAAGGAGCAGCTTTAATCACTGGACAGCCTTTTTATCCTAGACATTTTACAAAACACTGCAGGAGTTCGTTTGTGATGATCAATAAAATACAATATATTAGTGCACTGAGGTTTTGGCTGACTGATGTCGGACACAGAATGTGGCCTGTCACCTCTCACTGTGGAGTGCTCCCCAGTCCAGAGGAGAGGGGAACACAAAGGAGCATGACTGCTTCACTGTCATACGTCTTCGTTTCCCCAAAAGAGAAAAGCAAAAAGGAATTTTGTAATAGTAACAGAAAGCTAACACAGTGACCTCTCCAAATCACATAATCCTCAGCAACTAAAGATGTTTGTTGTTGTTGTTATTGTTTTGTGGTACTGGGGATTAAACCCAGGGCCTTGTACCTGCCATGCAGACAGTCTACCACAGAGCTACATCCAAAAGTCTAGAGTTTTGCATCTTCACCCTTAACTCAGTTGTGGCTACCTAGCAAGTCACCTGGGAAACAGTACGGATGTCTGGCTGCTAAAAGTTCCGAGCTGCAACCTAAACATTGAGATTTTTTTAAAAGCTCCCTGGTTCTCTCTATTGGGCAGCTATGTCTAAAAACCTCTGTAACCTAAATGCTCTTGCTGTTTTTAGCTAATTTCTCATTCTATCCTCGGGAAAGTCTTAGACAGCTAGTTTTTCAAAGTCACTCCCATCATTTCTTCTCCAAGATAAATAACCCGCAATCCTTTCATCTTTCTTATGAGTGCTTACATCTCAGCCCACCCACTGTTTTCACCGCTCTTCCCTGGATGTCCTCCAGCTTCCCAACACCCCTACCAAGCTGTGGTGTGCAGAACTCCCTCATGTCCTTTCGTGCTACATTCTTGTTGACTGGACGAAGGTGTACTACCTTCAACAGCAGCTCCGCATGGCTAACTGAATTCATAGTTTCCTCCAGTCAGGAAGCTCAGCAGCTGAGTGACTGCTGCCTGCACACAATAAACTAAGAGCCTGAAGAAGGTCCCATGATCTAACTGGTGGAAAAGGGGACCCTTCCATAGAGTTCTGCAAGGTGGTTAAAGGAGAGGGGGAAAAAGTAATGGCATAAATGTTGAATAAGAAGAGTAAATTTCAGTGTGATAAAAACAACAGGATAATCTAGGGGGCAACCCCTCCCTCCCCCCCCTAGTTCTAGCCCTGGATATGACTTTAACCAGCCACATGACCTTTGTGATCCATTTCACCTTTCTACCTTAGTTTCCCATATGTAAAATAAGAGGGTAAAATTGAGTCAACTCCAGGTATGGCTTCTGTGGTGGGTCTCCCACGGCTGATCTCAGGTGCCAAGTGAGAGGAGAGATAGCCAGTCTGAACATTTCCCTTTCACCTGCCCTTCCCATAGTTTTTTCCCCTAGAAACACTAGTCATTCTAAGAGTTATGATTTTCTCAATTCTGATAGCTAATAACTATAGTCTAGACCTAGCATGGCTAAATGCTAAGCTTCTTGAAAATAATACAATGCTATCTCGTGAATACAGACAAAAGTCTAGGAGCACTCACCTCACTCAGCAAATAATTGAAAAGATTTAAGTAAGGTAAAGATATGTTCCTCAGTCTCCAAATTAGAGATCTAAGCAATAACCAGGATAATTAAGATTCACCTTTCATCAGTAACAACCAAGAATCAGCACCACACAATGTCAACAATATTAGCAACACGGTACTGTGGTAGGCACCTTCACACACTTGCTTAGTCTTTAGTGACAACCCAGAAAGATTGACATTATCCATCCCTATTTCATAGGTCAGAGACTGAGCTTCAGAGAGGAAAAACAAATTGCCCAAGGTTTCAAAGATACTCAGTAATACAATCAGAATTGAGTGGACCCTTTCTTCCTAACCCAGAAGATAACTTTACCTTAAAGTTAATAATGCTTAAGTTTCAGGACCTCTAATTTGCACAAGTACTTTCTAAACCCCTTTTCAGTTTTGAATTCTTAATTTTGTACTAGTTTTTATAAGGAGGGCCCCCACAATTGTCTAACCTTCAGGGCCTACACAACTTAGACCCACCCTTAAACTCAGCCCCCCCAGGTTAACATAGCCACTACTATCTTGGTTGTTTTGTTGTTGTTTCAAGACAGGGTCCCATTAAGTATTCCAGGCTGTCCTGGAACTCACAGCAATCCTTCTGCCTCAGCCTCTAGAACGCTGAGATTATAGGAGTACACCACCATGGCCAGCATCACTACTATCTTCTTTAGTAATTTCAGTCTGAAGGTATTTTCAAACACCAACACAAAAGGACTCCTCTGGCTTTCTGCTTTGGGGATCTATGCTGTGGGTTTTCCTGGCCCTTGTGACAGGCCATTTGAGTCGGTTCCTCTCACGGCATGTCCTACCACTCTGGTCCTCAGATCGCTTCCTTCTGTACAGGGCCCTGGTGATGGCTCTGTTCCAGCCCTCCTGCTGCCTCTCTCACAGGGTGTTTTTTGGACCAGAGCCTACAGCTGCTCTGGTACTGGGCCCAACTGCTTTTTGTAGCCAACAAAGCCATGCTGTTGGAAAAAAATTACTTGAAGAGGAGAGAAAGAAAGAGCATTTTATATCTCAGCGTCTGTTTAAAAAGTTCTAATACCGAATTCATATTTCACTCCAGCTTCTTCTATATCCCTGGATTTTTACCCATCCAAATACTCTTCACTATCTTTTATCTGCTATTCCTTCCCTTCATCTTGACCTTAGTAATTGGATCTCTGTTCTTCAGTTTTTAAAAATAAATGCTATTGTACACTTCAGCTAATGGGATCTACAGAATACAATGTTTCCTTCGATGAGACAGGTCAACCTACCTGTCACCTCACACCTTTATGTGTAACGCATCCCTTTTTCTTTCTTTTTTTTAAATAAAAGTTTTACTGAAGAAAAATAGAACCACCACATACACAGGGAAAAGAACAAAAATTCAATTGATACAGAACTGAAAGTCACAATTATCCAATGTAGTTTGCAACTACCCTTCCGTTTCCTAAACAGCTCCCCTTCTTTAATAATCTTGCTAATTTTTCAGTTGAAATGGTATCAAATTCATAAAGAATTAAAAACCTCAAGGCAATGGACCTGCTTTGAAGATAAGGAAGGCGACGTCAAGAGATTCTTCCTAGAAGGACCAACTCCACCTAAAAATTGCTTAAGAGTAACTCCTGAGTCTGGTTAAACAGGCTGCACATCTCAGAGACCATCAGGGAGGAGTTAGAGCACTGATACAGAAGGCCCCCTATGGAGAGACGGCAAGGAGCTGCATTTCCTTGCCAGAGGAGCGCCTGTAAGGAAACCAAGGAAAAGCTGAGAAATTACAGGCAATAAATGCTCAGGAAGAATTAGAAAGGAGTTTTACATACTATATATATATAGTTAGACATCAGTGTGCAAGGTGCACATCCCTTTTTCCCTATCTGTAAACCAGGAAGGATGCAGATGTGCCTTTGAGAAAATACAGCCAAGAAATAAGGACCGTGGAAGGTGGGATTTTGGAGAGCTCAGCACATCGCTGCCTTTTCCCTGTGGCCTGTCCATTAGGTAGCTCCATAATCTCAATACTTAGGGGTCTACGAAGATTGCTGACATCAGAGAGACAGACAGTGGGAGATACTCAGGTCAGTGGTGTCTGACTCTATAAATACCAGAAGCCTTAGTTATCGAGGCCTTTTTCCCTTCACCCTCTTTTTTCCTTTGCCCTTCTCCCTGTTCCTGCTCTCACCCCATGGTTGTAAGTGTAGTTACTTACTATGTACTATGAGGTGTATGTACACTTGGCAGTCCTTTCCTTGCCATACACAACCTGGACTATTGTCAGCCCACTGAACTATAACATCAGCACCAGACATCTTTTAGGAATGCTTTAGGGAACAGTACTCTTCTGTCAGTAGAAGCAGCATGGAAAAGTTGACATGTGAGGGTGCCTATAAATCTTAGGGTTGTTAACTTTAAGACATGGCTTACGGTATGTGTTAATCCACAGAAGCTACAGTAATCATCATATTAAATATACCCCAGACAAGACCTGCAACACACACAGAGCACTGACCCAAGCGCTCGCCAAGTGTAAATGAGTCTGTAGGCAAATACGTATGTGTGGGAATCACCTCTCAGTAGCAGAACCAGCAATCTTACTCTCTTGCAAGGGTACTATTGTTTACTAGTTGACAAAAGTGGGATGAGATACTTTTAAAAAGTCTGAATTCTGTGTTTTACTTCTTCTCTGCCTCCTACAGGTTCACGTTATACATCCAAAACAATTTTTTTTTTACTAAATCCCGCATTTATCCCTAGAAACACCAGAAACTCTCATGATCCATGGGAAGGATAGATTAATTTCAGTAATGAGAGAATCCTTAAATTTTTGTATTTGTAAATGAAGATTGGAAATGAGAAATAGCAATTTTTCTTCCGGCTCCAAAAGCATAAGGTGGCAGGAGAAAAATAAAATGTATTAAGAGGAAACAAATTTGCAAAGATTCTTTTTTTTTTTTTTTTGAGACAGGGTTTCCCTATGTAGTTCAGGATGGCCTTGAAGAGCCGGGCATGGTGGCCAAGCCCGTAATCCCAGCACTTGGGAGGCTGAGGCAGGAGGATCACTGCGAGTTCTAGACCAGCCTGGGCTACAAAGTGAGCTCAAGTCTGAACTGCATAGCGAGAGCCTGTCTCAAAAAGACTAAAAAAATAAAAAAGATGGCCTTGAATTCACAATGTAGCCCAGGTAGGCCTCAAATTTGCAGTGATCCCCTTACCTCAGCCTCCCGAGCGCTGGGATTACAGGTATGTGCTACCACATCCGGCAAATTAGCAAAGGTTCTTAACCACGCATACTGTATTATAAATTTTAAAAGCCACAGAGATTAAGATTCCTTCATTGAAAGTTGTAGTTTGAAGACTAAAATAATGCTTTGGTTAGGAAATAAAAAGGATATAAACAGTTTAGCGTGTTCAGAACAACCAGTACAGTTAAGGGACTTAGACCATGTAACATACTTAAGACTCAGAGATTTTTATTTGTTTGAGAACAGACTTGCTCTATTGAAAGCAAGAGATTAGCCCTACTGTAGTTATAGATATTCCAAGGTGTAACAATCTTATAAAGTTTTAGCTCAACAGAAAAAGAGTTACTTTTCAGTCTCATGAACACAGAAAGACAGACAATCTACTTTCCCTTTTCAATCCAACTTGAACAGGAAGGTATGGACAGCGTGAATTTTAAGCCTGAGAAAGTGAGCTTCCCTTCTCAGCATGAAGAAGTAATGCTGCACCTTTCTCACCCTGACCACTTGGGCATGGCAATCCCTATTCCTAGTTCTGTGATCTCTTAGCTTGAGTAGTGAGGGCCTGTGACGTACCTCCAATCAACAGACCACAGCAAAGATGATGGGTGTGTCACTACACACACACCATTACATTACGTAAGACTGGAACCTCTGTCTTGCCAAGAGCCTGTCTCCCTCGCTGGCTTTAAGGAAATAGGTAACCTTGCCGGGACAGCTTGGGAGCCAAGGAGCTGAAGCTGGCCTCTCTCTGGCCATTAGCTAACTGGAAACCGCTGCCGAGGTCAATAGCCCACAAGAGTACGATTGCTGCCCATAACCACATGAGCTCGGAAGCAGATTCTTCCCCAGTCCAGCCTGAAATACCACCTTACTACAACCTGGAAACCCTGAGAAAAGTGACTGACTCCTGACCCACAGAAACCAACAGGTGACAAAGGTGTGTTGTTTTAAGCTGTTAAATTTATGGTGATATTGTTATGCAGCAACGGATGACCAACACAATGAGTATACTGAATGTATACAAATATGCAAGGTGTGTTTGTGTTAGAAGCTCTGGGATGACTATCTGTACACATGCACAGAAATGCAAAGCCTGTGTTCAAATACTCTTACGAGGGCTGGGGACATAGCTCAGCAGCATAAGCGCTTGCTTGGCAAGCCTGAGGTCATGAGTTCTACTCCCGGTACCAAGAACAAAAACAAATCAATACTCTTACGAGTAAAGAAGTATGCCATAAAAAACTTAAGAAATGCAGTCAAAAGAGGACTAATCTGAACGAAGCTGGCATTCCTCACAATAATTAATTCAAGAGAGAACAACGATTTAATGTAAAGTATAGAACTGTAAGGTATTAAGCAACATCATGGAGTACTTTTATTATCTTGAAGTAGGGAAGGTCATTCTAAGCATGTCAGGAAAACCAGGAACTATAAAATTTTAAAAGTTTACATCATAAAACTTAATAACTTCTATAAAGAAAAAACTATAAAGCTGAAAGACAAATAACAAGATGGTCAAAATTTGCAGTGTCAGATAAAGAAATAGTGTCTTCAACGTACACAGTTCTGAAAAATCATTAGGATTACATATAATGCAAAACTATATAGCCATTAAAATAATACAAATCAGTATTTATGGTTTTGTACAAACGTTCTCAATATTCAGCAAGTTACAAAGCAGCACACAGTATAACCTCAGTTATGCAAAGATGTACATATTTGTATACATGCATACATAAATAACCACAAATGTCTCAAAATAAATTCAGTTAAATTTTAATAGTGGCCATTTTTGAGTGGAAGACAATTTTTCATTACATTAGTCTTGTTTTGTTTGTGATGCTGGCAACTGAATACAGAGCCTTCACACTAAGCTACATTCCCAGTCCTATTTATTTTGAGACAGCATCTCAAAAAGTTACTAAGTTGCCCGGGCTGGGCTCAGACTTGTGGTCCTCCTGCCTCAGCCTCCTAGAGTGCTGTGATTATAGCTTTAAAAAATGCACATGCACTATTTCAAACAAATATATTTTCCAAAAGAGTTTTATAAATAATATAAAGCAAAAATTTGTTATTTCACAAAAAATAATCAGAGAGCAAAACATCTAGTAAGAAAACACCGATGTGAAAAATACTTAAAAAGGAAAATAACTTTAACAATGGAGGTGAGACCAATATGGATAGTCATTTCTGGAGACTATATTATCTCAGGCAGAATAAGGTGTCCTGAGTCATTTTCCAGCACTGTTCAGTTAAAGGGAGGAGAGCAGCCTAAGAAGCTTGAAAATACCTTGGGTAGAGAATGGGAGGCAAACATGAATGCAGTAAAATGCAAACAGGGAAAATAACGGAATGGGATATTAAGTTCTATCATCAAATTCATGACCTTTGTCACTCTAGTAATGGATGCATGCACTGGCATGTGTAAGGCCATAAATGTGAAATGTCCATATTCTACACAGTTCTTAGAACTCAAGATTGGTCATAACGCATTTAGAATTATGGTTCTCAGATACAGCTGAGTATTAAAATCAGCCGAGAGCTTTAAAAAGCTCCTGACACTTAGGTCTAGAAAAGGCAAATCTACAGCAACGTAGATGAGCTGCTACCTACAGCTGGACGTCGAAGTGAGGAATGACTGTGAACAGGCAGCAGGGTGCTTCAGGGAACGAGGGAAACATACTCAAGTCTGTGTGATGTGATGGTTGCACCATTCCGTAAATTTACTAAAAATCATTCAATCACACATTAGAATGAGCTAAATCTAGGTGATATAATGTTGTTTTTAGAAGTACTGGTAGTTTGGGCTCTACCCTGAGATGCTTGAGATTCAGTTGTTTGGGGTGGGAACAACGGTGTGGTTTATGGGTTTCTGAAAGCTCTCCAGGTGGTTCCGAGAACCACCAATTCGGTTCTCTGAAACCATTTCACTGAATTATGTGTTACTAAGGCCAGGTCCTCTGAGGTAGAGCACATACACAGCTTTGAAGTACCTTTGGTTCCACTGGACACCTCCAACTGAGCAAATGAAACACCATGTTCACAGTAAACTCTGACTTATTCAGGTGATTTATAAAAACAGTCTAAGAATTATAGCTTGAAAGCTGAGGATGTTCTAACTACACACAGATAGAAAGTTGGAATTTGTTCAGAGAATGAGTAATGCGAAGGGACTCAAAGCCACAGCACATGAGAAAGAATTCGTAACAAACCACGGGAGTTGAGAGTTAGGGAAATAATGGTTATCCTCAAAATACTGAAAGGCTGCCAGAGAGGCAAATGAAGGGCTTTTCATACCCTCAAAAGATCCAGGATGAGGAGGCAATAGAAAGACAGATCATATGTAATTTATTTGTTTTTCCAGTACCAGGAATCGAACTCATGACCTTGCGCTTGCCAGGCAGGCGCTGTGCCGCTGAGCTAAATCCCCAGCCCCAGAGCACATGTAATTCAGATGGTCTTTGTTCTAGGCATGTCAGATCCTGGCGCCATAAACGTGGGGACTAAGCTGTAGGGCGGTGGTGGCAAACTTACGGCACCTGTGCTGCGGCGGGCTGCTCATCACGGAAAGCTCTAACAGGTTTGCCATCACTGCTCTAGTAGAACCCAAATTCCACCAATGCCACAATCACACAGATGGCTACAAACACAGGCTGTGGGACCCAACCCGAGTTTTTAAGATGTTTGAGGTGGGGCCCCCAATTCTGCATTTCTAACAGTATTTCTGGTGACACTGATGCTGCCAATCCAGAAACCACACAAGGAGAACCACTGCATAGCCTAAATGTCGTCAGAATGACCAAAAAACCCATCTACATCAGATAGAAAGAGTGACCTGAAAGAAGAGTTTGGGGACCAGCTGAACTCTGAAGAGCAGGCAGTAAGGTGAAAGGGTACACGTGGGTACAGCAGTCTGAACAGAAAGAACAGTACAAAGGGACAGTAACAGAGAACAAAGGCCTGAAGCCGAACTTATAGTCCGAATATTAGGTACACAGTATTGCTCTGGTTGTTAGATACAGAGAGATAAAGGAAACAAGGCCCCTGCTCTCACGGAACCTACAAATAATACTGCAAAGTCCCATAAAAGAACGAAACCGGCTACTGTGAAAATGAGAACCTCTAAAACAGGCAACATTTAAGCTGACATCTCAAGAAAAAGCAAGCTAGAACGTTCCAGAGGGAAACTCGGTCTTTGTAAAGTGAAAATCATCATGCTGGAAGCACAGTGACTGGCAGAATGTGCACACGTTGAGCTTACAGAGATAAACAGGGGCAGCACATAGGGCGAAGTAAGGAACAGACACACTCTTGAGATACACTAGAGTGACCAGACCGAAGACAAGTAGAGAAACGACGCCAGGTGAAAAGCGACGAGATTTTGAACCACTGCACCACAACGGCCACACAGATGAAGATGGAAGATAAGTAAATATTTAAGGCTTTAGCGAGCGTCTAATTGTATATGAAAAGTCAGTGGGAAGAAAGAGTATTAGGGCAGCGTAGAGGATTTTGGCTTTGACAACTACAGCGGTAACTTGGCCCATGAACTGAGTTTGTTCCACCATTCTAAAAGGTGGCCACGTTGTGTTCACGCTCACGTTGGTGTGGGAACGAGGGCCACGGCTGTGTTCATCACCCGGTTCAGAGTTCACAAACAAAAGCAAAATGGCGCCAAACATGTCTGTTCACAAACCAAAAACTGTGCTCATGACCCAGGGCACCCCTGTAGCCATTCTTGTGAACAAGAGTGAAAGGACTGGTGTAGGACGGAGACAACAGGTGCAAGGAGGAGGCAGCTTGGGTTTTGACTCAAGGAATTTGGAATGAATAAAACCAATACAATGGAAATGTTTGCCACAATTGATTTAAAAACTCAGAAAGCAAGCATGGGCGGGTAATAAAGACTTGGGGAATGACATTAATAAGGACGGTAACTGGAAGAGGACTAGGGTGTCCCTGGTATGTTCCTGAATACATCACTTTAAATATGTTGTGGGGATCTGTTTGTTTTTTTGGTACTGGGAATCGAACTCACAACCTTGCACTTGCCAGGCCACTGTTGTGCCACTAAGCTATATCCCCAGCCCTATCACTTTAAATATGTAAAGAAAACAATTTTAAAGTAGTGACCAAGAAGCCAGTGAGGTTTTTAAAAAGGGGGGTGGACAAGGTCAGATGCTAAAGGTGGAGTAAGAACCAAAGCGCCCACTGGGCTGAGAAGCGGAGCTCACTGCAGACTTCAGTAGGAATAACTTCAGTGGGATGTTGGAGGTAAAATCCAGGTTACAGTGAGCCAAGGAATGCCTCAGAAGTGCACTCAAACAGGTGGAGCTTGGCTATACCCCAGCCAGGAAATGAACGGAGACGGGCCGACACGAGAATTACGAGACCTGAGCATAGTATGGGCTAAATGAAGGCGACGCTACAGACAAGGAGGCCGACTGATGGGAAAATGTCTTTAGGGAGGTCAGATCGGATTCACTAACTCTTGCTCATTCACACATACACACAGTACTGACCAGAGGACAGACGCTTCTTTAGGGACAGATGGAGATGCTGATGGTATAGACTACTAAGGTGGCCTAGAGCTCTCCTGTTTCAATTTCTTCCGTGTTCAGTAGACTTAGGCTTCAATTGTGGGACGATATATAAGCTTGGGTGTGAACAAGAGGTGAAAGGCTAAAATACTCTTAAGAACAGAAAGGTTGCTGGACCCATGAAAGTGCTGAATTGCTCTGAGAACCCACCCACCGGGGGCAATCTGTACTGCTACCTATCAGTGCTACCTACCAGCTACTCCACAAAAGCAAGTCAGTCAGATGGCTATTTGCTTGATCCAGGCATAAGTTTCCCAAGCCAGAATGATCGAAAACAGTAGGCAATAGGTAACTGACAGGCCGGCGTACGCCAGAGGAGTAAGCCAGAATGAACCCACTAGAGGAAAACAGTGGCTAAGGAAATAGGAGGCTGCTGAAGGTCAGAGTAAGTATAGCGAACGATCAAATAACAAGGCACTTTCCACTTGGAGTAACCCTTGCAGGTGAAGGGGCTGAGACAGCCAGGTTCCAATCAGTTAAGAAGCAGAAAATTTCTTTACAAAGAGCAGGGAAGACTTCTATAGCACAAAGAACTAGCAGGGTGTTTGGCAATAGAAAACGAATTGGAAGGCAGGTAGCAGTATTAGAATATGAGCAAATAGTGATGACTAGATGTGGTTGCATTTCAGATGGCAGCAACACAAGGGGATGAAAAGCACAGTGGATTAAGCTGGCCTTCGGGTTCCAATTGCAACTCTAGGGTAAAGGTGGTTTAATGCACAAACAAACACAGTCCTGGGCGGTGACCAAGACTAGATGTACTTCAACTGTCACACTGATTTCTAAAATGAGTGCCGGCCATAAGCTGTTCGGTGTCTCAACAAAGCTTAGCCCTGATTAGAGAGCACGGAAGGGCAAGGTCAGCAAGACTAAAGCAGCAAGTGGCCAGGTGGCCTGCTGGTTGCAACAGAGCACGGGGAGGAAGAGACCCATGTTCCCACGAGGTTGGGGGTAGAGAATTAACTCGCTTGGCCTTGGGGTAAACTGGAAGAACTTGACAAACTGCAAAACTCAGACCCAAGAGGAAAAAAAGACTACAGATAAACTCTAAGATGGACGGTGGTAAGCAGTGCATATTCTAAAAGTAGAATAGTTAGCATAGGTCACATGCTCCTTCCTCAGGGCCAGTCGGTAATTTTTCTATCATTAATGGAGACTTGGACTCCTCTTCTTTAAATGATATAACCTTTAGGAAGAAACACACTTAAAGATCATCTATGTCTTAGTCTATCAAGGCAAGTGGCTGTGACTTAAAAATGTCTTTGAATTCACATGACCCTGCATGTGGTAAGACACCTAGGCCCCAAACAGCTGACACACGGCCATATACACAGCTAAAACCAGATTAGTTGATTGCTAAATCCAGTGTTCTTATGTAATTCTAAGATTCTTATCTTGCCTTCTGCAATTTTTTGTTAATCTACAGAAAAACTCTTCTTTCACCTCTATGTCTCTTTTTTTTTGGTACCAGGAATTGAACTCAGGACCTCGTGCTTGCCAGGCAGGCGCTTGTGCCGCTAAGCTATCTCCCCGGCCCTTCATCTCTATGTGTCTTACAACTCAAAAAACTTGCATAGTACAAGTTCACCAGCTGGAACCATTTAGCCATTTCCAAATCTTCTTGTGGCGCCTTTCTTTCCGTTGACAAGGTACATGGAACGGCTCCCAGGACAAGGCTAGAGAAAAGTCTTGCCTTTGTTTTCTCTTGTATGAGAAACCCAAATATAAATAAAGAGAAAAAATAAAAGGTAATAGGAAACAGGGAGACAGATCGTTTGCAAAAGGGAAGGGGGTCTACAGCTAGAGGGGCAAGAACGGAGAGGAAGAAACAGAAGGTTAGGATGTGTTGTGTACAGGTGCCAACTTCCCACGATGAATGTAATCATACATGCTGCAAACACGTACCAATGAAATTTTTAAAAACAAAAACTCTGCTTAATAAAATTCACAGGACTATGACATATAGGAATATAAAATCTTTCTTCCCATGAAAGTACAGCAGAAATATACCTTCAAGAGCAAAAAGGTGAGAACAATCAAGAAATTCCAGAATTACTCTTCAGTCTATTCACATCCATAGTATTTGGCTGTATTCTTCTGTACAGGGTGTAACAAATACTTGGTGAATAAGTTTACTACAGTAAAAAGATACATTGCCATTAACCTCCTCCCAAATACTACCCTTTGCTTTAAACACACTGCATGTTACTTGCAACTTTCTGAAGTGGTCTTAGAAGTCTTTCTTGTGATTTGAGATGTGATTCTGAATATAAACATGAACACTGTCACCGAGTGCCGTTCAATGGAAAGGCATGCTTGTAAAACATGGCAGTGTCCTCACCCACATCAGTCACCTGATCTAGCACCATGCGACTTCTGTTCCTCCCCCAAAGTCAAAATGGCCGTGAAAGGTAAATGTTTCGAATCTATTCAGAACACCAAGGCAGCCATAAACGCACAACTAAAGACACTCATGAAACTGGATTACCAGAACTGCTTCACAAAGTGACAAAAATGATGGGACAAGTGTGTTCAAAGCAAGTGGAAATATTTTGTGAGGGATTCATGGCAATGTGTCTTTTACTATAATAACATTTTAAACATTCACCATATTTTTCAATCACAATATTGTTCTCTACTTTCATCTTGCATGATCTTCCAATCAATGGTTCAGCTTTCCATGAAGAAATTCAGGATCTCCCATTTATTGGCATTAACCGCAATGTCAAAGACCCAAGAAATACTTGCTCTAAACTAGAAGGAGCAAGTGTCATTTTTACAAAGGAGAGGACCTGTCATTTTATGAAATTTCAAATATCATTTTTGTTGTTGTTGTCAAGATTATTTTCCAAGTTAACAGAAAACCCGATTTTTTCCCTCCTACTTCCAACTAACTTCCTTCCAACACATACATACATAGTCAGAAACTTCATGAAGCTAAGACCAATTTCACTGCACACAGAACCGTACAATTTTTAGCAATGATCTATCCCATATACTTGGACAATCTAGTAAGCTTAGGAATGGGGGGAAAAAGTACCATTTACTTTCTTGAAGCAACTTGCAGTTTGAACTAGTGAGAATTTGGAGGCTAAAGGAAAAAGGAAGGTATTTTCTGTGTTCCCTCTTACTTGTTCACTGCAAAGATTTGTGTGTGTGTGTATATATGTGGCTTTTTTTCTTTTTTTACTGGGAATCAATCTCACACGCCGTGCCACTGAGCTATCTAACCGGCCCTAAAGGGATGTATTTCTTAAGAACCAAAGGTGAGCAAATGCTGGTCAGCACTGGTTTCTTGATAAAAACAGAGGACAAGTGAAATCTTCAGGAATCATTTCTACTTCACACTTTCCAAAAATACTACTCTTATCAATGATAATAAGCTAATCATTTGAATGAGCAAATTATTTCAGCTCAGTTTAGAATTAGCATATAAGATATTAGACACTGCTTTAGTACAAGTTAAAAGTGGCTCCCATATACTTATCTCTTCCTCAGGATTATCAACACTTATTACCAAAATTTACTGGGTTACCATTTAAAGTTGTTACCAATGTACATGACAGGGGCTAGGGCTGGGAGTGGGGATGGAAAACCTGAGTGACTACACATGTGTCAACACACATACACTTTTAAAATTTTCTGATATAATGCAACCGTATCTAATATTCTTTCAGAAAATAAACAAAGCATAAAACATGCTAAAAAAAAAAAAATCAAGAAACCAAGTTATACTTTCTATAAAGCATCACCAATAACCCTGGTAAATTATAAATAAATATGGAAAGGAATAATCAATAGGAGGTCTGGAGTTTACAATAGGCATTCCTGTTCAGACAACTGAAATACTGTAAAAATAAGAGCGAGCAGGACACAGCTTTAAAAACCTACCAGATCCTTCTCTGGTGCACATCCTAGGTTGCATAGTGGTGACTAGGTATGATCCAGGTCAAGAAAAGGTACAATTCCAAAAATATACTAACATCCATTCTTTCCCTCTTATGTTGTAAATACACTTAGCACAGGAGGGGAGAATAGAGTAGGAAGGAGGACAAAGGAGAAAGGAGGAGGAGGAGAGAGGAAGGAGGAAGAAATGGGAAGAGGAAGAGAAAAATAATCAAGTGGGGGGATTTCCAAGGCAATTACACTTCAGGGCCTACTGCAAAAGCAACTTTCTACACATATAAAGCTAATTATTTATATATGAAATTTTACTGAACCTGGTTATATGTGGGACTTGGACAGCTCCATTTCCTACAATTTACAATTTTCAAATCCCACGCCAATGTCACTTTTGTCCTTTAAAAAGTAGCCGATCCCATAACTTTTCAAGAGAGGTTTTCTTAATTTTTCCTTTCTTCCTCCAAATGTAAGTACTGGGTAATACACAGATGTACTACAGAATTAAAACTCTGGCAGTAGGGAACTGAACTGCATCTAAAATCTAACAATGAAGAAAAAAATTAACTGATATTTCTTGGACACCTGTTAATGACAGAAGCAGGTAACAGTAGGGAAGCACAGGTAAAGTCATGCTAATCTTATAGCTCTATTGCCATTTACCATGTTTCTGATTATTAGATTGTGGGTGGTCAGGTTAAATGTTTACCTTCTCGATTACTCAAGTCTGACATGCGGTAATTCCTAATTTTACGAAGGCACAAGTTTGAATCATGCAGGCAAAGCTGGCTTGGAGCAGCTTAGCGAGGGAGCCCAGGATCTACCATCTCAACATGGCTTTTTGCAGTAACTGTCAGGAAGGGAAATAAACAGGTGTGTGTAACAGGAAAATGTCCCCTCTCCTCTTCCCAGCTAGAAAGCTACCTACTACCACTATGCTTGTGCTTCTAAACTTAGGGCTTGTATAATTCCCATGACTGACTCTTTGAGGAATTATCAAACACCTACCTTTTCTATTTTTTCACTGTTCTTTCTACTGCCTTTGTCAAAATATTTGTAATGCCAGTAGTGAGAAATACCTTTGAAAGAATTAAACATGGTTAAAAAATGAATGATGACGAATTCCAACTTAAAACTTAAAATAGGAATTAAAATAGGAATGGCACAGAAACCTTTTAAATTAAGTTTTAATACAAAATGCTAACAGTACCGAAGAGTAAGGTTGGTTGCAAATTAATTTCCTTAAAGTGAAACCAATGCTTTACGTTAGAACACCAATATTTCTTCAGATTAATCTTACTTCATTTACTCTAAAACTGTAGATTTTTTTTTTTGGTCGGTGGGGGACGACGATTATTTTCTTTCTTCTGTTCTTTCAGCCCTGGCCTAAATCTGTGGTCAAGACAGACTAGATCCTCCAAATAACTGTAGAAAATACCACTGTATCAATTAAATGACAAATATATTTAAGTTTCAGTATCAAAAGATGATGGTCTTGTTTTCCAGGTCTCCACCAGCTACAAACCATAGCAAGCACACAGATTACTCCCCAGACTGCCACCTCCCCACCCACCGCACACTGCAAGATACCGAACACTTTCCTCAGCATCCTCACAACTGTCCCATGGTGACTGGGAAGGGAAAATCAAAGTTTTATACGTATTCTGTGTACCCATTCCGTGTACCCATCACTTACTTTTGAAGTTTTAACCCATAAATATTGAAAGACTTTTACAAAGACCAAATGGTAAAAATTACTACGCTTTCTTCTATAACATTACTCAGACAATTCTTAAGTCACAGTCTACATGTAGTTCAGCAAAATGAAAACTAACTAGTTACCTCACAATGTCCACTGAAGCTTTAAGTCATACACTTGAGATGAGATCTCAAGACAGAGCACACAGCACACTTACAAAGCCCTTAACAGGTCAGAACACTCCAACGTTATCTAGTATGAAAGGAAGAACGAGCAAATAGTAGGCAGGATACACCACAGAGAAAACATGGACAGAAACTGGATTTTATATGAAAGCAGACGCCTTTTGAGTTAGATCTCATACCTACTCAAGCTGTAACTGGACAGTACATTTCACTTCTACTTACTAGAAGACACTTCTTTTAAAAAGACTGGGGCAGAAAGGGAAGAGGAGACTACAAACTGCTCTAGGTCCATGCCAATCTCCCCTTTTCAAAAGAAGGACAACTAGTAAATTTAAGTCAAACCACAGATTTTTACACCAAAATAAAGGACACCAGATAGTGAGGCAAAACACTATTTTTAGTAAAACGCATTTTTCGCCCTTTAAAAAGAGTAGTCCCCTTCTAGTGCGAGTTTACATACAGCTCACCTAACGAGAGCAGAAACACAGTAGGAAGGCAACGGACAGCACCGTAGTTTCAAACGTTCGCGTACAGAGGAGAAAGAGCCAGCACAGGCCAGAGTAAGACCAAGTTTCCCAACAGATGGGGACAAGCCCGACACACAGACACGAGGCAAACATACGCCTATGAGAACAACACCGAATGGATGGAGAAGGGAATGCTAGCTCCTTGTACCACGAAGAAGGAATGGGATTTCCTTATCAAAAAGCACAAAATAAAAAGCAACCTCCCAAATGGATTTTTGATGCTAAAACTCTTGTCATACGCTGCTGGTAACAGTAAATATATATATATATTTTTTTTATATCCATATATGTATATTCAAAAATAATCTATTTATAGAACAGTCAGTAGTCAGACATTTAGAAAAAAGTAAAAACAAGTCCTTTTTTTTCCTTTTAAAAATGGATTTACTAAAACAACTTTATCACGCAGAGGTACTACAGCCCCACATTCTCCGCTGAAGTCACAGTATTAGTCAACAGCATTTGCTGTGGGTCACGGTCGGACAGTGCCACGTTGGGAATAGCAGGCATTGGGGCAGAGCTGCAAGGCAAGAGGCTGACGCTAGTCTTGCTCATGGCCATGCCTAAAGCCAGATGGTATCTGGAATACTTGTGAATGAAGGTTTCCCAAAAAGCATGCAGGCTGTGGCTCAGAAAGACATTCTGGTCTTCTTTTTCTTGCTTTTTCTTTCTTTTTTTTAAAGAAGCTTGGAACCATGTACCTTTCTTCTCTAAAATATAGACCCAAGACAGTCAAACTGCTCAAAGGCCAAAAAAAGGGCTTTTTGCCTTGAAATAAAAATTCTTCTTCCTAGCATCCAGTATTGTCATCCTCCTGCTTAGAAAAGTAAGGTGATCTGCCCAGATGGTGCAAGGTTCTCTTACTTGGGATTTTCTTCTTGGTATAAACAAGCATAAGCAGCCGAGGTCTACAGACTGGACTACTCTCCCATTACTTCTAAGAATAACTTTGACCTGTTCCTTATAGTTGTACTTATGGGACATTAAATGCCAGGTAATAGTGGTAGGAAAGCTGTACTCTGACTCCTCTCCAACTATCCCAAATAAGGAGATTCAAGCAATCAGCACCTTCAGATGGTGGTGCTGCTACGTTACAAGCCTCTATTACCAGCTGGCCGTAAGCCACATCTTATGCATGCCCTGCTAGCACACCAGTGTATTAATGCCACCCAGCTACTTGTGAGCTCCACCAAGTGTCTGGCCTTAATCCAGTAAACCATACTCAAAAGAGACATGAGTGGAAATACTGGCTGTTGTACCAAGAAGACATCCTCTGCATAGATGTGCTGATAGAGAATGTAGCCCACACAGTCCATGCAAAGGGGAAGCTAGCACTAAGAGGACTTTCTCTGAAGGCCATTCATCTTTGGAAGCAACATTCTGAGTGGATCTCAACCACTCTACTTTATAACTAAGGTCTCAACATGGTCCGTTCCCGCCATGTCCCAAACTAACGAAGCATCTGCTAACTGGTTTCTTTAAGGTCTTCCATTGGCAGTTTGTAGCTCATTATGAAGGAAGAAGGTGGTGCGTGACCTGGGCTATCTGGGCCCTGTTTCTTTGCACAGTTTATACAGATGTAATCTTCATTTTCAGCCATTTCTGGAGATACACCCACACAAACTTGATGAAACCACTCATCACAGCCACCATCACATTGTACCCAGTCTACCTGTAGAAGACAAGATTGGTTAATGTTAGGTTACACAACATCAAACCTAGAGCAAAAGCAAACCAAAGGGCTTTCTTGACTTAAATGATAGCAAACAACTGGGATGTCCAGAGACAGACAGTGACTTCTTATGGGGTTATTTTCCAAAGAAAGAATGAGAAGTTAATACCCCCAAATTATAGTCCACCATAGTGTGTCCACAAAATTAGGCCTCTTAGGTAGGTACTCCATTACCTCATAAATACCTGGGGTTTCTTGTGAGGCAGAAACATGTTTGGGGAAAACTTGACAAAAAAGAAACTTCTAATAGAGCAGCCAAGTAGTTTTAGCTAATATTAACAATTTCTAGGCTCTAAGACAATGCAATTATCAATCAAGAAAGGAAGAGTACAACAATGTGAAGGCAATCCTGTGTATTAGCTTTATTTCAAAGAGATAAGCCAAAGTACTAAGAGCATTAAATACCTTTTTTAGAAAAGCAGTCACATAGGCCACTTTTTAAACTAATATTTTTTATTCTTCTCTTCTTCCGTTACAAATACAACTCCCTACAAAAAGTTAGCAAATATCAGAGGTCAAATCTTACAAATTAACCAATTATAACAGTCAAAGACACAGGTCAATAGATCACTCTGGGGTTTAAAATTAAAATGTAGATAACCGGTAGGTGTCAATGGCAGCTGCCTGGCAATTCTGACCCTTTGGAGAATACCGTGGTTGTAGGCGTCTAGGGAAGGACTGCGGTTTGGTAATGTTAAGACTTGGATTTGAAGTTAACAGGAAGGTGACTTTTACATCTGGAAAGTGATTGCGGTTGCTTTTATACCTAATGTCACGGCAGATGAGCACTTTCAGACAAGGGCAGCTACTCTCCCTCTCCCTTGTGTAAAAGCTGATTATTTTATTGGCAACAGAGAACGCCACTTTAACCTTCTGCTTCATAAGATATCAGAGCAAAGTAAGGAACACAAAGTGATCAGAGAAGCACCTTGACACAGCTCAGGAGAAACAACAAGGAGGTTTTGGTTAGGTAAATGAGTTTCATTTGGGGAAAGTGAGTGGTTTTCAAAATTAGTTTTCATGTTCTATAAAAATTATCAAAACCATGATAATTATGTCAGTAATTAGGCTTGTAATAAAAAATGGGAAAAATAATTTGTCCAATATTTTTGCTTTTATTATTCCTATTCTAGAATTATAGATCTTAAGAGACAGTGTTATAAAGATCATTGAATTCTGGTGTGTATGGTTTCAGGCAAGTTACTTAATTTCTCTGCGGTGAGGCTCAATTTCCCTGCCTGTGAAACTGCTTTTCAAACCACGCAGACCGCCTGCATTGAAATTACCCATGTTCATGTTGAAAATATACCTGGGAACCATCCCAAACCTACGGACACAAAAGTATCTGGACAGTATAAGCCAGGAGCTGACATTTCTAATCAGCTCCCAGGTGTGGTTTTGTTTTACTGTGTTTTATTTTGTTTTTGAGATGGAGTCTCTTTAAATTGCCGAGGCTGACCTTTGAATTTGAAATCCTCCTGCTTCAGCTTCCCAAGGAGCTGGGATTACAGGCCAGCACCAGAGTGATTCCTGTATATCCTAAATCTGACTGTGATGCACCTTCTTTATGATACTGCTTCCGGTAAAGTCAGAGTAACTTACCAATTCCTTCCTAAACTCCTGTTTTGTTTGTTTTTTGGCAGGCCTTTGCACTGAGCTACATCCTTGCAGCTCATTTTTTATTTTGAGATAGGAGCTCCCTAAATCACTCAATTGTCTAGGCTGTCCCCAAACATGCAATCCTCCTGCCCGAGTACTGAAATTATATGCATGCGCCACCATGTCCACTTTAAATTCTGCTTTTACTGTGTAACTGCATGATATTTTCCTTCTGAATTCTGTGCAGGAAAGAAAATAACTGATCATATTATTCCTGTTGCAGCAAATGAATCAGAAACAAAATCAGGAGACAATGGCTTCTGTGTAACAAAACAGTAGAGCCGCAAGCAAAGAATTTACGAAGTGTATTACCTGCACAGAAGATGAACTTGGGCTGTGTGTTTTGACTGTCTGGAGCTGGGAAAGGGAGTTAGAAAGATGATCTGTATTTCTGTGGGCCGCCTATGCTTGAGACCTATGCTGTTTTATCACGCTAGCCCTGTGCCAGAAGACTCCTTTACCCCTACCTCCAACCCTCTCAATTCAATCCAGGCCTGATTCATACTAATCCATAGGACAAAAAAGTTACTCATTTTTAAGTATTTGTAAGTATTTGCCAAGAAAGGTGTCCCATGTCATCCTAAAACTAATTTTGCAGTGCAGTATACTCCCTGGTTTCTAGTTTCCCAAAATTAAGTCTATCATTCTCTTTTAAATAAGGCAGGCAATATCTCCCCTTTTGTGATTTTGACTAGAATTGCTTTCTGAAGTCTAGTTTTCCCTGTATTTCCAGAGAGTGTATATATATATATATATGAAATTTTCCTTGAGATATCCATTGGTGTACAGATTATATCCCAGCCTACAGGTTATGTAATAGTTGATCTGGACAATACAGTAAGGAAAAAGTCCTTCCCTTACCAGTATTTTCTTTTACTATGTTAACAATCAAACTTGAGTTTCATTTCCACTTGGAAGGCCCACATAAGCCGGGCATGATGGCACATGCCTATAATCACAGCACTTGGGAGGCTGAGGCAGGAGGATGGTTGTGAGTTCGAGGCAAACTTGGGCTATAAAGTGAGTGCAAGGCCAGCTTCAACTGCATAGTGAGACCCTGTCTCAAAAAGACAAAAAGAAAAAAAAAAAAAAAAGGCCCACACAGAGCAAACTAAAGTTAAGAACATCAACTAAATCCGTGAAGGACTCTCACACAGGGCAAACAGACTATGTACTAACCTGAAAAATCAAGAACAGAATTTGGCTAATTGTTAAGTTGTATTAAGCTCTAATAGTCATTTCCTCCATTATTTTCAGGAGAAGTGGTTAGGAATCACAAAAATAATTATTAAAAAACTTCACGGAAAGCTGGGTGTGGTGATGCGCCTGTAGTCCCAGCTACTCTAGAGGCTGAGGCAGGAGAATCACTTCAGCTCAGGAGTCTGGGGCTAACCTGGGCAATACGGCAAAATCCAATCTCTTAAAAATGCAACAAGAAAAAAAGCAAACACTGAAAACTTCTTAGCTGTGAGCTTTCCAATTACTAATAGATAGCAGATCTCATGCTACAGCACAAATAGGTTACTGAGCTCAGATCTACAAGAAAATGCCTATGTAGAAGAGAAATATAGAAGCCTGGCACAGCAAGCCTGTAACCCCAGAACTCTGGGTGGCTGAGGCAGGAGGAGCCTAAGTTTGAGCCTAGCCTGGGCAACTTAGTGAGGCCCTGTCTCAAAACATAGAATTTTTTTAAAGGGCCAGTTAGTGCAAAGGCCCTGGGTTCAATCTGGGGCGGCTGATAAAGAGATACAGATAGATACTGATTCAGACTAGGGATACAGCTCAGCAGTAGGCACCTGCTTGGCATGCAGAGGACCCTGGGTTCAATCCCCAGCACGGCAAAAGAGAGAAATATATTAAATGAGAAAATAATGTTAGTTTAACATTTATGTTTTGCTGTATGGTTTCATATTTACACTTAAGAAAAATACTTGACATATTTTGTTCATTTTTTAGAGCACTGGGGAAAAAAGAAAAAACTAGTCATTTGGTTATAGCTAACTCAACAGATTTTATTTATTATTTTGGCATTTAGTTTCTTTTGCACCGAAGTTCCTAGTAAAAGCTAGCTTTGAAAATGAATACAATTCACTTCATGAAGTACAACATATATTCAGAATCTCTGTATTTATACTGTACTGGTATTTTCCTGAAAATAAGACCTGCCAGGAAAATAACCTTGAAAACTAGAAATCAAAAATGCCAGCCCAAATGTGATCATTATGTATATCAAACTGTACCAATAAACTTAATTAAGAGAAACAAGTGCAAGCTGGGCGAGGTGGCGCACGCCTGTAATCCCAGCACTAGGGAGGCTGAGACAGGAGGATCACTGTGAGTTCGAGACCAGCCTGGGCTACAAAGTGAGCTTAAGGCCAGCCTGAACTGCAGAGCGAGACCCTGTCCCAAAAAGACAAAAAAATAAAAAATAAAAAAAGGCTAGCCTAAACAGCGTAGTGGAACACCATCTTAAAAAGACAAAAACAAAACCAAAATAATAATAATAAAGGATTGGGGATGTAGTTCAGTGCAAAGTCCTTGGATTCAATCCTCAGTGCCCCTCCTCCCAAAAAAAGAAGAGGAAAAAAAAGGTTTATTTTAATATATAAAAGGAATAAATAATAATATATAAAAGGAGTATCTATTCTAATACTGAAAAATGCTATTTAAATATCAGGCCAAAATAATTTGTTCTTGGGCTGGGGATATAGCTCAGTGGCATAAGCACCTGCCTGGCAAGCACAAGGTCCTGAGTTCGATTCCTGGGACACCCCCCAAAATAATAATAATTTGTTCTTTCAAAGTTAACTTGTGCCAGGCATGGTGGCACATGCCTGTAATCCCAGCACTTGGGCAGGAGGTTCGCCATGAGTTCAAGGCCAGCCTCCACTACAACTACACAATGAGACTCTGTCTCAAAAAAAACATAAAGTTAACTTGTTTTATTCTTGGTACCAGTATGAATGAGTAAAGGGGCACATTTCAGGAGAAGAAAGCTTCTGATTTTTAAAACTATTTTTCATAATATTTATTGTTTTGAAAATTAATTTCAGCTTTAATTTGGTAACTGACGGAAGAGGTGACTTCTTTATTGTTTGTTTATTTTCTCTTTTTGAGACAGAGTCTCGCTATGTAGTTCAGGCTGGCCTTGAGCTCACTTTGTAGCCCAGGCTGGTCTCAAACCTGCAATGATCCTCCTGCCTCAGCCTCCCAAGTGCTGGGATTACAAGCGTACGCCACTACACCTGGCTTAGGCTGGTCTGAAGTGATTCATTACACATAATTTAATAAGTTTCTCTTGGCTTTTTTTTTTTTTGGGGGGGGGGGTCTTTTTGAGACAGGGTCTCACTATGCAGTTCAGGCTGGCCTTGAGCTCGCTTTGTAGCCCACGCTGGTATCAAACTCCCATGGATCCTCCTGCCTCAGCCTCAGGAGTGCTCGGATTACAGGCATGCACCACCACTCCCAGCTTCGAGATGACTTCTTTAAAACTTTTTTACATCATTCTGGCATTATCTTTCTTTCCTCTTTCTAAAAAAGCCTCATGGAATTTAAACTAGGTACATGTAAGTAATATTCTCATTTTTATGAAAATACTTCTTAATCTGCATATTTTTAGGAAAAAGCAATAGTAATTACTAGTTAAAAGAAATGTAAAGGTACATTTCCCTAAAAACAAACGAACTCTACAAATTAGTTTTTGCTGCATGATATGTTAAATAACAGATTTCCCTAAAAAGCATTTCTTTTATCATCCTGTTCTGAAGATGTATGCTTCAGTGTATGAACTAGATTTCTTCAGAGATACAGTACAAATTGAGAAATCTGAAAATTCTTTACGAAAGTCTTTACGGAAATGTACTTATTATATAACAAAATTAGTGTCAGGAACAAATATGGAGAACCATAAAAACTGAAAAACAGTAATGATAGGCAAAACACAGGGAAAAATAGCCCTTTGCTAATGACAAGGTAAGGCACACACGGCTTATCTTTCACAGCTTACAAGAGAGATTTTCTCTGAATGCTCAGCTCACACTCCTTTGTTCCATCCAAATGTACTTAAAAAAAAAAAAAAGTACTTAAAATGAGCCTATAATGTTAGGAACAAAATCTCAGGGTACATTTAAAAATAATGATGGTTTTATTTTTTTAAATGATCACCTCTTAACACTTGCACTGCCGGGGATATAGCTCAGCAGCACAGCGCCTGCCTGGCAAGTGCAAGGTCCTGAGTTTGATTCCTGGTACAAGAAAAAAAGAACACTTGCAGTGTGTTTTCCATTATCAGGTCCTTTCACAGAAATTATTCTACCTTTTCCTTTTAGCCCTCTGAGTAAGCAAGGCATGTGCTGAATTATATTTAATTTTGTAGCAAATGAAAAAGAAACTGCCTGCAATGTTCATGTGCTACAAGAAAACGTAGGGATTAGAGAAGAACTGAATCACATTTCAAGGCTGAGTAGAGAAGGGAAAGATTAACTGATAAAAGAAAAGGAAAAAAGACACAAGGTTGATATAAACACAGGAAAAATTTGATTAAAAGTTTAAAAAAGAAATACAATTATCTTACTGCTAGTCTTGAAACTACCATAAAATTAAGTAAAAGGGAGAAGGTACTGCCAACGCTGAACTGCTAATGCTTTAGTACCCAAAGATAAACAGTAAACTCGCCAACAGACTCTAATAAAAAATTCAGATGAAAATGAACTCCAAGTGAAAGATAAAAACAATTTACACACACACAACGAATCTACTAAAATGCTTTAAAATGTTCACAGTACAGGGAAATGCACATGAAATTAATAAAGCAAGATACAAAAGTGAACACAGTATGACAATAATATAAAATAAGCTATAGAAAAAAGATCAGAGGGAAATATGCTAAAATATTTGTAGCTGTTATCCCTGAAAGAATAGACTACGGGATCTGCATTTTACCCTACAATTATTTTCTAAAAATAAAGGAAAACCTCTAATAAGCATGATTAAAATATAGATGTCACTGAGCTTTGGGGTGTGCTTTTGTACTTACATCTCAGTTTTACATAAGCCAGATTCTGAATGGTTTTGCCACTAGTTAGCGATGTAACCTTAGTCACATCATTTATTTCCTGAGTCTCAGTTTCATCACTTGTAAAATAAGCAGCTTGAAAGTGACCTCTTGGTCCCTTCAGCTCTAAAACTATTTAAGAATTTGACTGAGGAGGTAAGTAGGGGCATAGTCTACAAGGAATAATGATATACCTTTATTCTGCTCATTTTTTCAAACTGAAGAGCTACTAAAATTCTAAATATCAAATAAATTAAAATGATTTATTTGGGGCTGGGGATTTAGCTCAGCGGCACAGCGCCTGCCTGGCAAGCACAAGGTCGTGAGTTCGATTCCCGGTACCAGGAAAAAAAACAAAAAAAAAAAGATGGTTTTTTTCTGGAAATAGGGTTTCACTACATCGTTCAAACCAGCCTTGAATTAACTATGTAACCCAGGCTGGCCTGAAACTGGTGGTGATGTTCCTGTCCGAGGGTTCTGAGCGCTAGGATTACAAGCATGCACCACTCCTGGCCTAACATGACTAACTTATCAATATTCCTGATAGGGATGGTAACAGATACCCTCTAGTCATTTAAAGAACTGAGACTTTTCATAGTTTGTCTGTTCTTCCCAGAGGTTTGCATCACCAGTACTACCTAATGGCCACCACAGAATTACTCTACTTAAATTTTAGGGTTGAAAATCTTTAAATAAAACCTGTAAAGAGCTAAATTTTGTTAGAGAAGATTTGAAAAAAAAAAAAAAGGCATATCCTATTCCAGAGAGTATACAACAGCTTCAGTGTGTGTAAGATAAAGACTGAAAAGCTTCTGGTCTTTGCAATACAATCTTCATGTAATTTTCCACAGCTCTTAACAACGGCCCAGGATTTGGAGGGACCATTGTAGCTGACAAGGTGTTTAATTCTGAGTTACCCTACAGGGAAAACACAGGACTGCTATAAAACTTGCTCTGCCCACTGCATATGAAACATACTGCTTGAAAGGAAATGTTGTGGGATTTCTATGCTCCTATTTTGTGTTCATTAAGTATATGATTTTTAATATAACACTTTTCTATTAAGCACAATGACCTAGGAGCCTCATTATTCAAAACAGTTTGTAGAAACTGTAGAAAACATATGACATTAGAAGTCCAAACTCTGGATTCGCAAACGTGTCTCCACGACTGTGGCTCCTTGGACCCTCTCATTCCATTACAGACGGACGGAACTCACCTTGTCCTTGCAGGGCCTTTGGCAGTTCTGTGCTGCGCACACGGCATTCTCGTCATCGGACTCCTCTGCTCCTGACCAGTCATATTTGGAGGGGATGTCCAGCACTTTCTTCTCTCTTTTCTTCTCAGTACTTTCTTTCACAGGTTCAACTTTGGCTGCAGCAGCTTTTTCCTTCTTTTTTTTCCTCTCTTCTTCTTTTGCTAGTTTCTTGGCCAATTTGTTCAGCTCCTTTGATTTGTCTGCATTTAATTTTAATTTCTTCTTTTTGGGTTTATCCATTTTCTTTAGCTCCTTGGATTTCTGTTTTCCTTCTCCAAAAAGCTGTTCTACCTTTTCTAGCTTCCGTTTCCTTTTCTTCTCTGAAGAATCTTTTCCCTTCATTTTTACTGGTTTCTCTTCCATGCTGTCATCCTTCAAAAATATTAAATTAGAAACAATTTTAAAGCAAGACATTTAAAACAGTGACAACTTTTTATAAAAAGGACCTAGAAGAAGCAAATTCATAGACACAGAAAGTAGAAGAGAGGTTACTAGGAGGTGGAAGAAGAAATAAAGACTTGTACAGAGTTTCTGTCTGGGATGACTATGAAGTTCGGAAACTGTGCTGACAGCTGTGTAACACTGTGAATGTACTTACACAACTGAACTATTCACACAAGAAGGGTTAAAATGGTAAATCTTGTGTATGATATACATTATGCCCCCCACACAAAAAAAATGTTACTAGAAAGATACCTAAAAGGCAGATTAAGACGACAAATACAAAAATCACATGTATTAGATAACTGAAGAGCAGAAAATAATGACAAGCCCTAAAAAAGACACTGACTTATTTTCAGCCTATCAGAGGAAAAGATCCGTGTTAGCATATTTAATAGAGTCTCTTCCATCCCTGTTTAAGATGAAAACATAAAGAGAAAGCTAACTGTACTAAATCATGCAAATAAAAATCTCTGATTTTCATCTATCACTGCCAAAGTTTTTTATACTGCCAGGCACAGTGGTGCACATCTATAATCCCAGCTGCTCAGGAGGCTGAGGCAGGAGGATTGCCAAGTTCAAGGCCAGCCTGTTTAGTGAGACCCTGCATAAAAATAAAAAATAAGAAGGGCTTGAAGTGCAGCTCAGTGGTAGAGTGCCTCTGGCAGTTCAATTCACCTTATGTCCCCCCAAAAGAAATTTCCAATTTAACAAATTCTTAGTGGTTAAAAAAATGTCAGGAAAAAAAATCATCAAAAATGTCAGGAAGGGGCTGGGGATTTAGCTCAGCGGCAAAAGCGCCTGCCTGGCAAGCGCAAGGTCGTGAGTTCGGTTCCCGGTACCGGAGAAAAACCAAAAAAAAAAAGTCAGGAAAACATAAAATTGTATCCATGATCTAATTATCCATGGTATGCAGTGACTTCAGCAAGCATTAGAAAATAGCTTACATGACAAAAACAGTGTGCCCATTAACAGAATGAGGGAAATGTTAAAAAACATTTTAAATGTGAACATGATAAATTCTTTCAGAAAAAAATTTGCAATTTCACTTTCTTTGCAAATTTGAGACTTGAGAATCTTTGACAGGAACCTAAGAATCAGCAGAGTCCAAAAGTGCATTAGATTATAAATGTCTTAAGTCTATTATACCTTGAAAAAGATATAGAGCCTCTTAACACTGTGTTTCCTTATATGAACTACAGAGGATTAGATAACAGATGTGAAGAAAATGCTCTATAAACTACAAAACACTGTATCTAAATTAGGTTACCTTGGATTAGTCTTGCAAACCAAAGCCAAACTATAGTAAGCTAAATGTGTCTGTATCAACAATTGGCGGCATCATACCATTTAATTACGTGGAAATAAGAAAGCTAATAAAACAGAGCAGGAGTCGGAAACCAGAGTTAGAATCCAAGTCTCTTAAGTTTACTACATGTGTGACCCTAACTTTCCACCTATCTGATCTTCAATGAGGAATAGATCACAGAACGGTGCTGGAAACGGTGGTTCAGGTCTGTCCTCCTAACTACCTGAGAGGCTGAGACAAGGAGGGTCACAGGTTTGAGGCCCACCTGGTTAACTTAGTAAGACCGTGTCTCAAACTAAAAACGAAGGTGAGGGAAAGGGGCCTGGGGTTGTAGCTCAATGGCAGGCACTTTCCTAGCGGGAGCATGCCCTGTATGGCAAAAACAAAAGTAGAGTTAAAAAGTAAAAGTAAAGTGTAAAGTGCAATGAAAACAAAACACCGTAAATAACAAACTGCTATGCAAGGATAATACAGAGATGTGGACTCCTCCCTTCCATCTAATCCAGTTCCACAAGTATTTAATGATGCCCTTACTTTTTTAACCACTCCATTTTCCTACCTAACTCTGAGCCTTCCAACAGTGGGAGACTGGACTATGGAGGTTGCTGCAAACTGCTTATTTTCAATTCCCCCACCCTGACTTATTTTCAGCAGAAATAGCCTTCTGTAGAAAATTAAGTATTACATAAAACCTCAATTCTATTTTAAACATAAAATACAATTGCTCTGGCTTAGCTGGACAGGTAACTGCTCACTCAGCCATCTCTCTGCCAGTATGTGTGGTATCTCTAAGGAACCAAGACATTTTAAATAGTTTCAAAACACTATCTATGTCAGCATTAAACCATACCTCCATGATATGCAGGAATCTGTCTTCTGAGGGTGGGTGTGTAGCCTGCAGAATCCGCCATATGTGTTGTGTCTCATCCAGGGACACTTCCAAGAGGTCTCCAACCATCATGAGTTCTTCCAGTTGGGCTTTTGCTCCAGGTGACAACTCCAACACCGGAGGCTCCAAACTTCGGGGAACTAAAGGGCTCTTACGAGGTTGTTTCCTTGGGGTGCTAGTACCTTTCCCAAAAAGGATCAGAAAGCAAACCCAAAAAGTGAAAATTGCGGACAAATGTAATGTTTTCAAAGTAAATGTTAGGGAAATGCCCCTCCATATCTGGATTCGTAACACTAAAAAGTGAAAATAAAGGTTTTATTTTTTGAGATGGGGTCTTAATATTGGGCCCAACCTGGCCTTAAACTCCTGGACTAAAACAATTCTCCTGACTCAGTCTCCCACACAGGTGCACACCACCACATCCTCGAAAGTGAAAGTGAAATGAAAAATACAGAACAAAAAAATCTACAACTCCAACACCCACTTTAAAAAATTGGTTTAGAGTTTAAAGTTGGTTCTTTTTGCAGATTGTTGCAGAATCTCTTAACCCGTGTTCTCTCCATTTTGAACTGTATCAAAACATTAAGCAGTCAGCTACCCTATAAAAATAAATAGACAATAATACGCTGCTCCATAAAATCCTAAATTTGCTGTATTCCATTCAAGGATTCACAGTCTTCATACAATGTTTTTTTTCTCTCTTTTTAGGCTTATCTTCTCCATATTTATTTTTTCACTCTTTTGTTTTTGAGAGAGTCTCGCTAAGTAGTCCCGACTGTCCCTGAACTGTGTAGCCCAGACTGTCCTCAAATTTACAATCCTTTGTCAGTCTCCTGTGTGCTAGGATTACAGGTGTGTGCCCCGTACTCACACTTCTTAAAAAGGATAATACCTTGAGAACAACTTTTAGAAGCAGAAGAATAAGCATGTTCTGCACAGAATGAAGGTGCTGTCCACATGTGAGTTACCACTTCCTCTGACTTGATAGGGATTTCTTCATCACAGAAGAGATTGGGCTCCAGACTACTAGATGACTTCACACTGGCTGTGTCCTGAAGAAGAAGTAAAGAGGTACTGAGAATTAGAACCACCTAACACCTTACGGACCAGCATCTAAATGAAGGTTTTCAGTTTAAAGCTTCTAATATAACATGCTCAAAATCTCACATTAACTAAACAGGATTAGTAAAATGTCCACTTGGGATAAAGCAAGACTACAATGACTCCAGTTAATCTACAGAGGCAATAAAACTACAAAGAAGTGACTCTTATGTAATTTACCCTCATAGTGCATAACTATACAAACAAGTTAAGGAATCTTACCTTTAAAAGAAAATAAAGTAGACGTAAAAGGAGAAGAAAGGGTTAGATAGGACATGTTAAGATACAAACCATTTAATCTTCTTTAAAGGTGTTCAAATCTAAAATCTTACCAATTCCTTTTATTTAATACAAGTTAGAGCCTGATACAATATAAAAATTATAAAATTCTGACAAGTCTAATTACATCTCAAGTGATTTTCTGTGAAATTTGTTTCCACAAGCTAATGTGTACACACTTAAAGGTCAAAGTGTAATCAGGAAGACAGAAATCAGATCGGGTATTTCAACAGAGAATTTAATATAGAGAACCAGTCAAATGTGTACTAAAAGGATTAAAAAGGCAAAAGAGAAACATTGAGGAAAACAGCAAGACAGATAATAACTAGAGGAAGGAATTACCATTTCAGGGGCTGGCCGGGTTATTAGAACCTAAAAGCTTAAAGAGGCCCTGCAGAGTTAGGCTCCAGCCCTCTGAGAGTCAAATACTGGCTAGCTAATTCTGTGTCACTGATGGAACGTGACAGGCTGGTTTCAGGGTGGAGGGAATGATGAAAATTTGAACTAGTTGTCTATGCAATGGTTTTTTAAAATATAGTTCAGAAAGAATAAACAGAAAGAGAAAAAAATGAGGTCATTTCTCAATGTTCAGGCCTTTAATTTTTTCTAATGTCTCCTACCTGCAGAAGAGCAGCATCTGGCAAAATACAAATGTGTAAAAGAGGACCTGGCACCCTACTCCCTGGGGGCCAGACCCAGCTCACAATCTGTTTCTGTATGGCTTATGAGCTAAGGGTAGTTTGTACTTTTAAACAGAATTATATTTTTAAAAAATAAAGAAGAAAAATAAAAAGCATAGGGATGGGGATATAGTTCAGTGTGGTACAGCGCTTGCTTAGCATGTGCAAGGCCCTGGGTTCAGTACCAGGAAAGAAAGGAGACAGAGAGAGAGAGACACACACACACACACACACACACACACACACACACACAAAGAGAGAGAGCAAGCAATAATCAACAGAAGAATAAAGTGGGGGCAGGGAAGTAAGAAAAAAATACATGGCAAGATAACTTAAATACAAGCATATCAACCATATCAACATACCATACTGAATATAAATGAAGCAAACATCCTACATTGAAAGGCAGAGACTTTACCGTTACTTTAAAAACAAAATATAAAAAAACAAGACCCAGCTATATAGTAGTCTATATTTTACAAATACAAATATACAGGACTACAGACCAAAAGGACTCCACTACATATGTTGTCGATTAGAGATGCATTTTAGATATAGACACAGGATAAAAGGAAAATACTTAAAAAATGATGAGCTTTTAAAAATTACTTCTCCCCAAATAAAGAGTATGAAATCTAAAGAAGCAGAAGAGTGCAAACAGAAGAGTAGAATGATGGTGATCAGGGAAGGGCTGAAGGCACACAAATACCAAGAAACGGAGAGAGACCAGCTGAAAGGCTGAGATGTGCCAAAGATCTCTTGGGAAACAATGAGTACAGTTAGAAATAAAGTGTTGTGTACTTGAAAACTGCTGAGAGATTTTTAATGTTCTTATCACAAAAAAGCAAGTATGTGAGGTGACAGACATGAATGGATATGTTAATTAGCTTGCTTTAACATTCTAAAATATATAGTTTATATTTATATATTATATATTTTATTTATACCTGTATGTAAGTATATATCTTAAAGCATGTTGTATACCATAAAGATATGTTAAATATTTTAAAAATTAATCCCATAAGGAAAAATTAGTTTGGTCCCATTAATGACATCTCTGTAGAAGAGGCAGAACGGACTCTAAGAAGTATGTTCTACATAAAGATGTCATTGCAGTGTTATCTAATATTACACCAACAAAAGCTTCATCAAAGTCCACTTATTTCCACCAAAATTCAAGTTACCTAAGTATTAATCAGTGTGGAGAAGAAAATAATGAAACTAAGCTTAACCTGCCTTTCTCTAAAATAAGCAGTTATTGAGCACATAAATGAACTTCTTGGGAAATAACAGCCAAACCCACTTTTCTGATGTGTAATTTCACACAAATATGCATTTGAAAACTGTAGACTATAACGTGGATGGAAGACTCACTAAAGCTAAGTACTATGCCTGAAAAAGAAAAGACTGACTTTATTTTACTATATAATTACTCTTCTTCCTAAGCCTTCCTTCCTATTATCTTCCTCAGGTAATATTAAATTGAAAGAATTTTAAGTATGAGTTCTGAGTTATAACAGGGAATACTACACAGAAAAATGAGCAAACCAAATGCTAACAGAGTCTAAACATAATTTTCATTACATAAGTTGGAATGGTGGTATATGCTTGTAATTCCAGGTATCTGGGGGGGTCATTTAAGCCCAAGGAGTTTGAGGCCAACGTGGGAAACACAGATTTCATCTCAAAAGAAATATAATCATTGTACAGTAAGTGCTTGCTGTATGGGAATATGCTCAAGAGTATTTTTTCACAGATAGCGTCATCAACATAAATGTAACTACGAACTGCCTAAGTCTTGCTACTACTCTTTTTTTTTTTAAAGACAGGGTGTCTCACTATAGTTCAGGCTGGCCTCAAATTTATGGCAATCCTCTTGTCTCAACCTCTTGAGTGCTGGGATTATGGGAGTTTTTCTACTGTTCTAAACTATGAAATACATTGCTAACACAATAAAATCCACAATTTTATTTTTCTACACTGCCAAATTCCCCTTCCAAAGAGATGATCAGACTCTCATATAAATTCTGGAAAAAAAAAAAAAAAGACTATACAACCATATCAAACCATCATTTTGATCTATGGGATACTTGTGATGTTTTATTTTAATGTCATCAACTGCTTCCAAGCAATGCTCAGCATGTTCAAAAATTCTAGAGCAGTAGCTGATAATTAATGTGCTACAAATCAAACAACATAAACATAGGAGGTCACTAAGCAATAGCAAATAGATTAATCTAACATTTACGTAAAAGGCTAAGTTATACCCGGCACTGACTGCGCTCCTTTCAGCTGCTCTCATTCACCCTCTACAACTCTATAAACAAAAACGGTCATTAACTTCTGGATATCAAGGTACTTAGAAGCTTCTCTGAATGAGCAACTCAAATTTTAACTTGTCTTCATAGTCTTGAATTCATGTAACTGAAAATTCTCACATGAAAACATCCCCTGGATTCATTTTTACCTTGAGTAAAATATTCTACAGCAGATGAATTTACAAGCATCTATGATGGATGGCTTTAATTTTGTATCCTAGGAGTTTTATTGCTGATTAGATTGATGCTATAAGAATGAGCAGTACCTAACAGATCTGCATGTTGAAAAGACAAAGAAAAAACAGTCAAAGGACAGGGTTGAAATCCACCTTGCTCTTTAGAGGTAGACTTTGGATTACCTAAAAAAAAAGCAGCTAAGTATCATAAAACAAACCAACTAATTCAGAGTCTCTGCCTAGATCACGATTTTATTAGCAGGCAAACACCCAAGGACTTTGCACTCAACAAGAAGTGACAACGAAAGGCCAACTGAATCCAACACAAACTCAACACCTGTGTGGTGTCATCAGAACTATCGTAATGGTGATAAACTGCAACTGTAAGTCCAAATTCCAACCATAGGCCCTAGTGTATATGACCTTCTTCTACCTAGTGTCACTCAGACAAGAGACTGGAACACAAGAGGCAGCACAGCCCGCTGTGCTAGCAGGTTTCTGTAATCCCCGCACTCAAGAGATTGAGGCACAAGGACCCCAAGTTCAAACTCAGCCTGCACCACTCAGTAAAACCTTGCCTCAACATTAAAATTAAAAGGGCTGGACAGCGTAAAGGTCCCGAGTTCAATATCCAATCCTGGAAAAAAAAAAAGTACTCAGAGCACAGCAAAAATATGATTTTAAACAAAAAAACAAAATACATACATATATATATATGTATATTTGCAGACTTCAAGCACTCAAAGAACAAACTTCAAAAAATGAAAATGCAAGCTGTGAGAGCTTTCAATAACCTAAAGACTTAATTTTTCCATCCCCTCTGAGAGAAACTGGGTTTTTTAAATCACCTTTTTTAAGAAAAACTGTTGCTTCAGATAAATTTACTATACATACATAAGTACACACAAGGGGTGACTGAAGGATACAGTGAATATCTACATGAAAAAATAGAGTTCTAGTTCTGAGAAAATGCTATCACCATAAACTCAATAACCATACACGTATCACCAGCTTTCTCTTTCACACTCCAGCCCCAACATCAACATTCATAGCTGCTTTTTTTTAAACAAATTCATTGAACAGGTATGTACACACACAGCCTGCCCATGTCTTTACCTTCATGTCATAGCCATATGTCTCCCGAATGTCCTCATCAGAATCTGTTTCTTCATCGTCATAGTCCATTGTTTGTCGGGGGGAAGATGATACACTGCTCACCACCCGGTTAAAAGCAGACTGTTGAAAACTAGGTAAGTGTCCCTAAATAGCAGAAAATTCGAAGATGAACAGAGACATAGTAAACAAACATGAGCGATGACTATATGCTAAGATCAGCAAGATGTGATGAACTTGCAAAGCCGCCAACGGCTGTGTAACAGTTAACAGAAATTATTTGACTGTGATGCAAAGCTTCACCTGAATGGTATTTCCAGGTAATTCTTCACTCAGATAACCTAGGTGTACACCTACAGAAAATGCTGTGGGTATACGCAGGACAAAGACGCCACTGATCACATAACTGCAGGCTAATTACTATTGCGTTCCCAATCAACCGATGAGATAAACTTGATTTACTAATCACACGTTGACAAGTATTACTCCGTGAAACAGAAATAGAATATAAATCCTGAACTTGCCTGTAAGTCTGGATTGGCAGCTGCTTTTTGGAGCTCTGCACTGATGATCTTCTCCGTTTTTTCTCGGGCTGCCTGCTCAACCATCCGCTGGCTTAGCACAGACAGTTTGGCCAAGGCAGACGACAGTTCCTCTGTGGCGAGGGCCTGCCGGGCTCTGTCCTGCCAACTCATGGCACGTTCGGTCAAACACTGGAGGGCCTCTCCTTCGGGCAACCGCACAGGCAACTTCTGAAGGGATACCAGCAGCGACAGTATAGTCTCTAGCCTGGGCCTTCGAGACCGCATGCAAAGAGGACACAGAAATTTAACTTCTTTAGCCTGCCAGCTGGACCCTTTTTTCTGGGAACTTGATTTAGGAAGGGGAACACAACTGTTATGGAACCAGTCTTTGCAGAGCTCACACTGCAGCATGAACCCGCTGGCTGTCTTACGGCAAATACAAAACTTTACTTCTTCTATGCGGTCCACCATTGTCATCTTGGCGAGGTTGGCTGCTCTCAGGGAATGCATGGCTTCAATCTCCTTTTGCTCTCGCTCTTTGAACACTGCCACCTGTATACAACAAACATTTAACTGAAACGAGTCGCTGCAGTATACCCCAAACCCCAATGCTTAAGGCGAAGGGTTCTTTCTCCAAGGTGTGGCCTCATGGTAACAAAGCACTGTCCTTAACAATGGCTGGAAATAATTTCTTAAAATGTAGGGTGCCCTGCCAGTTTGCATGAAGATATCCCTAACCTGTGAAATGGGTAATGTTCAGCCATATTGGACAATTTGCAACACCAGATACTCTGAGCTTTTCTGTAAGATATAGGAGAAAGAGGGCATGACTTGAAACCAAGCAACTGGGCTACCAAATCTGGCTTTTACGTTTATTACAGACTGTCCATTTGGGGCACAGCTTTTTTAAAGCTCAGTTTTCTGAGAAACACACATCCACCACCAATCCTGTTCTGTTTTAAGGGTTAAGATAAGACATCAAAGTGTCTGGTGCCCACCGTAAGGAAAACAGTACTGACTTCCTATCCTCTTGCAATTTATTCCCTATGGGTAAGTTCTGTAAAATCAATTCTTGTCCCGAGAAGGCCTCTCCATTTCAATGGAAGTGTAACAAGGCCTGACGACCAATTATAAAAACACTACTTTATGACGCTCATTCCAACAGTGTAAGTAAAAGCAAACTAAATTTACTTATCATGAATATTGTCACTGCATTTTCTCTTTAAATTACTGGTAGTGGTGAAATAATGTAGAAATAATTTGAACTTCTGTTTGTTTGGCAAGACTATTAAGACTGCGTTGTGCGGCGGCTTCTCTAAGGACTCCCCACACGAGTGTTTCCACTCTACTTTCTCAGGCTCCTAGAAATCTTATCACCTTCCTCTGACTCTCCTCTCCCCAGCCACACACAAAGGATAATTCTCATCACTATAAATATTGTATTGAGCACTCACGACATTGTTGAATGCTACTAAGAGAAATGAGATATTTTAAAAAGCAACTCACATCAGTAAGCCAGTACAATTACTCTGAAAAGCACAACAGTATTGAATCATAAAATGCTATTAAATTTAACCCAGCGTTCCATTCTTCAGTCAAAACTAGAAAAATAAAAGAAAAAATACACCAAAAAATTCACTTTGTCACTGATAATAGGAAACTTAATAACAGATAAAATGTTCAACAGTAAAAAAAGCTACTGAACGGGATATAGCTCAGTGGCACAGCACCTGCCTGGCAAGTACAAGGTCCTGAGTTCAATTCCTGGTACCAAAAAAAAACTACTGAGAAAGCTGGGGCTACAGCTCAGTGCCAGAGCACTTGCCTCTCACACAAGAGGCCCTGGAACAACATCCCCAGCACTGAAACACACACACAATCAAGAAACAAAAAAATCAAAAGAAACCACCCAGCCAATTTTCTAAAACTGATGGAACATGACACAGGTATTAAAGTAACAATAAAGTTACAGCTGTGGGAAAGACAACTTTGAGAAGCAAGCAAAATAGTCAACTTCTTGCACTATGAAAAATAATGCCAAAGATAAAGTATTCAAAGTATAAACAGTCAAAAACACAAACAGTAAACCTCCGACACCTTCAGAGCATTCCGTATTCCAGAAGCGAATACTGCTTCTTACCACCACGGCTGTGTCTCTGGTCTCCTCCAGCCCTTCCTCCAGATCACTCAAAGGCTCAAGGTCCACATCCTTTTCTTTTTCTTTTTCTATTAGTTCTTTTGCTTTTTTCCTTCTGTTTTTACCACTCCCATATATACCAATGTCGGTCCGAGGACTTAGCACCTACAGAAATCAAACATGAACTCTGATTTTCAAAAGAATCTTAAAGTGAAAATGGTAATCATTCACCATATCCCAGGCATTTCTTTTTTTTATTTTAGAGGAAAAAAAAATTTAAATTTCAAAGTAAAGACAGGAGAGTAACAATGATTAAAACATGGCATATTGTTACCTTTAAATTAGTTAGAGTACAAGATACAGAAATTTAATTGTCCAAACAATACTAGCACAAACCTTTCTTTTCAATGAATCTAGAGAAATGAGTAGTATAACTATCTTTTTTTTCTTTTTCCTTCCTTCTTTTCTCCTTTCCACATCTCAATTTCTCTTTCCTTTCAAACAGTTTTTACCCATTTTACAATGTTTGCTGCACATTTTGTATCTTATTTACTCATTCAGTTCTCACACTAGGGAGACAACATGATATTTACACATGTGAGTCTGATTCATTTCACTTATCAGTATGGTCTCCAGTTGCATTCATTTACCTATAGAAGTCCCCAGTTTATCCTTCTTTATGGCTGAGTAGTACTCCACTGTATAAAAAGACCATCTTTTTTATCCGTTCCTTGGTTGATGGGAATTTGGGTTGTTTCCAACATCTAGCTATTACACACTGCTGCTATAAACATAGGTGCACGTTTGTCTCTATCTGTTTTCATGAGAAACCACTTTGAAGATATCTATATGTATTACAACAAGCATTGTTAATTTTCTACCACTTTGTTTGTAACTGTATTGTCTGTACTGTTCTTTTGCTATTTTGTAAAAGGTTGTCTGTCTGTTAATGTTTTCCTCCTTTTATTTTTATAATAAAATAAAAAATAAATAAACATAGGTGCACATATATCGCTGTGGCACAATGTTATTAATTGTCCCAGGTATTCCTTAAAGAACTTTAAACATATTATCTAATTCAATGTTTCCCACAACCATGTGCAGTAGATACTTACTTTCCACATTTTACAAAGGAAAGTGATATTCAGAAAAGGAACAACTCACCCAAGAACACAGGGTTAGCAATTAAGGAACCAGACAAGCTAAATGAACTATTTTATTCCAAAGCCTATGCTCTTAACTGCCGTGTTCAACTGCTCAACAGAGTATTCAAACTGTCCTTCTATCAGTGAGAGAGTCCAGTAACTATTAGAGTTAAGATCCAGCTACCCGCTTTTTCTGGACAAATAACAAGATTAACCGGAAATGAGTTGGTGTAAGGGCTCAGGTTTCAGGTCAACATCTGATACTGCTTAACAGGAATCACTCCTGGTC
>NW_004955454.1:6835636-6841408 GCF_000276665.1 Chinchilla lanigera | reverse complement strand
AAGACAAAAAATAAAATAAAATAAAAATAAAACTGCCCAAAAAAAAAAAAAAAAACAGGAATCACTTACAGTAATGACTGGATAAAGGGAGCGCAGCCCTCACCAGTACTACCTCCATCTGCAGGTAACGGTCTGTTAAATGCTGGTGAGAATTTAGTACATGTACAATAAACTACACCTCACCTGTAACAACGTGTGGCTGGAGTTCTTCTTAAGAAAGGTCCGCCCTGTGCGCTCCCTCCAGGCCCGCGCTGCCGCCACCTGCGACTCCACCTGTGGCAGGGCATCAAGCCTCACGGGGATAGGGCGCCCCTTAGCAGATAAGCTTTCAAGCTGCTCCAAGTAAGCATAGTTGCTGCCACTCTGAAAAACAAAAGTAGATTCTCACACAATTTGAGTTCTCCTATGGAGTGTGGCAATATACTATTGGAAAAACTTACGACAAGTTAAGGGTTAACTTTTGTGTTTAAAAAAACCGAACCGTGCATTCCTAATATGTCCAGTATACCTATACCTACACTTCCGCACGGATTTGTAATAACCAGAAAAAGTTCATTCAAAAGTCAGCATGTCTATCCAAGGAAGGTCAAAACCTCACCGAATACCGAATCTTATACCCACTACCAATAATCTGACTCTGCAGGCTCTGCGCCTGCTCCTCCACCCGCAGCCTACACTGCTGTCCACTGCACGCTTCCTCCTTACGTAAGTTCCTTACCTTCGGATTAAAGGGCAGTCCTGACAAAATTTAAGTGACTTGCATTGTTCCGACAACTAGCATTTAAGTGACATTATACAACTTTAGAATAACTGTATTACGTTATATGAATGAGGCAACATATCAAAATTGCAAAAGGCCATCCTAATTAGCTTTATATTTTTTAAAAGGGCTTTCAGTTTAATAAAATTTTTAAAACAAACTGTCAAGCAGTGTTGTTTTTACTTTTAATTTACATAATTCATACGTACTTCTAATTTCACATATACAGCACATAGGGCACACCTACCAATGTCCATTACTCCTAGCTCACCACCATTTATTTGTGACTCATTATAATTTACATAATTAAACATCTTCCAATCTCCTACTAAAACAAGGGGGGACTAGAAGTATATAACTCACTGGTAGTGTGCTTGACATGAAAAAAAACTGTATAAATGAACACGTCAAAGATTTTATTTCATTAATGAGATAAGCAGTAAGACGTAAACAAACAGTTCAAAGGAACAGACATATAAATGCAATTAAGAATAAAGAAATTAACAGATGGAGGCAAGCATTTAATACTATTTAGGACAATGAAATCTATTTATTTTGTGGTACTGGGCAGGGAACCTCTCCTATAACCCTTTTTAAAACTTTGAGACAGGGACTCACTAAGCTACCCAGGTTGGCCTCAAGCTTGCAATTTTCCTGCCTCAACCTCCTGGGTAGCAGGTTAAAAACGTGTACCCACACACTCAGCTGGAATCACCTCTTGTGTGGAACCAACTGTCCATTACAAATTTAACCCCTTTCTGTGTACAAAGACCTGAAAGCTTTGGCTCTGGTAACCATCTTCATTATACATTACATAAAAAAGAGATGAGAATGAGTATGTTCCTTTTAAGTTCAAAGTTTCAATATTTCCATGTAGCGAAGTCATTATTATCTTTACAAGTCTACATTGCACTCCAGTAAAAGCTTATTTCTCATGTACTAACACATTACCCTATAAACTCATTCTGAAAGACACACTGATGCAAGTGGAAAAATAAACAGGCAAAGAACCTATACATTTCCAAAAAGAACAATGAGGTTCTTGTCCTATGAAATATTATAATGGGATAATGAAGTCATTATGGTACCACGGTAAGATAGTTAAATGGAATGGAATAAATCTTTTAAAAGTTCAGACACAGATCAGGCCAAGAATAACATTTACTACTATTCCGTGTTGTACCCAACTGTGGCCATTTGCTTACAGAGCATCATCTGTGTGAGCCTAGACACATCCTATTCCAAAGGTCTGTACCCTAAAGAAGGCTGCCTGCCAACAGAGCGCGCTCGCTTACTCAGAGCCTGCAAGTCAGCACGGCACCGAGAGAACAGACACGGTAGGAAAACAGCCCTTGAAAATTACAAATGGGCATATGACAGCCTGTCAACTTCATCTTTCAATTGTAATCTTTCAACTTAATCTTTCAGTTAAGAATTATCAGATTTTGAGAACAACCAACTGCCTGAAATACAGGTCAAAGACAAACAAAGGAACTGTCCTGATGAAAACAGAATCTCTGAAAAAAGCAGAAGAAATAGCGGCAGTTAAGTAGGTTTCAGAAATAGTCAAACTGAAAAGTCAGAAAGTAAAAGAGAAGTCATTGCAATTTGACACCTAGAATGCATTTTCTTGGAGAAGCAGTTTACTGCAGGAGGACTGGTTTTCTTTTTGTTGTGTGCATCTCCTGAATATAGCTAGAGAACCGGGGATGTAGCTCGGTGGTAGAGAGTTTGCCTAAGCAAGGCTCTGGGCCTGATTCCCAGTACCAAAAAAAAGACACAGAGAAAGGGAGGTGAGAAGGGAGAGAAAGAGAATGAGAATACTTATATACAGTACACTGTAGATGCTATTAACAGGTTTATAATTAAACATACCTTCAGCAGTAATTTCACTGTTTTGAATTTTTTTTCTTTTTTGAGACAGGGTCTGCACTATGTAGTGCAGGCTGGCCTTGAACCTGTTTATGTAGCCCACGCTGGCCTCGAACTCATATGGATCTTCCTGCCTCAGCCTCCTGAGTGCTAGGATTACTGACATGCATCACCATGCCTGGCACTGTTTTGAATTACACATGTATAATATGTATCTCCAACCAGAAAAATATACTATTTCAAAGGCCAGTAGCCTATGTTTCTCGATACCCCTTCTCTAACACAGCTGCCCTCAAACCTAAAAAGTACCAAGAATGCTGT
The DNA here is from genome assembly GCF_000276665.1 of Chinchilla lanigera. Lineage (NCBI taxonomy): Eukaryota > Metazoa > Chordata > Mammalia > Rodentia > Chinchillidae > Chinchilla > Chinchilla lanigera. The sequence continues at coordinate 6,838,455 of NW_004955454.1, read as the reverse complement.
GGTATTAGGTTAAGATTCATTTAGTTACTGGGCATGGTGGCGCACACCTGTAATCCCAGTACTCGGGAGGCTGAGGCAGGAGGATCGTTGCGAGTTCAAGATCAGCCTGGGCTACAAAGTGAGCTCAAGGCTAGACTGAACTGCATAGCAAGACCCTGTCTTAAAAAGACAAAAAATAAAAAAATAAAATTTAAAGATTCATTTAGTTGTATTTTTCTGCCTCTTATTTTAAAAATAATTCATGCACACAGGTAATAAACTTCCTTTTAGTAAGAGTTAAAAAGCTAATTCCATCAACTTATAATGTTGAAGTAGGTAATCTTTATTCTGAATTATGACATGGAAGACTAAGTGAATTTTAAGTACTGTTACTATTTTACTATGACTGTTCAATTATAAAGAACTGAAGACTTAGAAGACTCATCTGAAGTACTACCTGAGAAGTAGCTTATACAAGTCTTCTTACCTGAATAGCTTCCACTTTTGCTGTCCACTCTCGAGCCTTTTGTAAGGCTTCTTTGAGGGACAGCACGTTGGGCAGAAAAGCTGGAATGTTTCTGGCTTCATTGACAATGCTTTCTAAACTTGCCACACTGTGCCGAGGTCTAAAAGAACAACCAAAGCAAGGTCAGGTGCACGAGGTAAGGAAAGTTCAAGGGCTACTAAGATTTAAACAGCATTTTATAATCTGCAGAGAACTTTCATACAAACTTAATTCTTTTAAATTCATTTAATTTCTACCACAATCCTACTAGGGAGGAAAAGTAGCTACCATCTTTATTTCCATTTTACAGACAAGAAAACTTCAACTCAAAGGTTAAGATTTTCTTCCCCAAGTTCTTTAGTAAAGAAATGCCACATGTCAAATATGGAACCAATCTCGGCTCCAGGACCGTCAGCACTGCACTGCCTCTACTCTAGCTCTCACAATACCTGAAGGGGTCAGAGACGTGTATTTGATAGCAATGAGGAGAGCAGAAGACTGTGACTCCATTCATGCTGATCGCGCAATTTAATTCAACTACGCTCATTAATACCCAGTTACACGAAGATGAATAAAACATAAACCTTATTCTCAACTCATCAGAATACAAGGAAAGGATTACATATATTGGGAACTCAGAAGAACTGACCCTAGGTTCACAACTTTGGGGAGCAGTGATTAATTTTGCCTTCAAAGCTGAGAGGAACTTTGACCCAGGCCTTAAAGAAGTACAATTTTGTCAACGGAAAGATTAAAGAAACCAGTGAGTAAAGGTATGCACAAACATATAAAAAGAAGCTGGTACGGTTCAGGTTAAGGTGGGGTATATGGTGTGATGGACTGGGGCACAAGTGGAGAAAATAAGTGGATGAGATAGGAAAGAAAGACACAAGAGCTGAGTTCTGAGAAACATGAATTTCACTCACTATGTAAAGCAATGGGAAGCAACAAAGAGTGAGAGGGTTTCACCAGCCACGACTCCTACCATGTGCTGGCACTGACCTACGTCCCAGAGACTGCCAAGGAGCAAGAACGACAAACCTCTGCCTCGCGAAACGTGCTAATCTTGTGGGGAAGATCATTAATAAGGAATTACGGTGGACTTTGACTCAGTGGAATGATAAAGGAAAGGAAAAGTACTTCAAAATATAAAGACCTAATTCATTTGACAGGTTAAAGAAGGCATCCGAGAAATGACACCTAAACTTTTCCACCCTTTCTAAATAGGAGTTAGTCAGAGAAGGAGGCACCGGAGGCAGGGTAGGGCATGCTGGAGGGCACTACAGGGATGGGCAGAAGGCGTGCTCCACAGGAGAGCAGAACAGACATGCACTAAGGTCCGGGGGAAGAACATGGTGTGTGGGAGCCTTAGTTACTTTTTTCCCTGCTGGAACAAAACAGCCAACACCCACAAGTGGAAGGAGGGAAGGGTTATTTTAGCTCAGTTTGTAGGAGTCACAGTGTGGCACGGCACAGGAGAAGCAGGCCAAGATAAGGCAGAAGGAAGCAGCGAGCTTCCCTGCCTTCTGTCCCTTTTATTCCACTCAGGCTACGAGCACACTGGCTGGTACCGCCCACATCTGGCACGGGCCTTCCTATTACCCACCCGCAGAACGACGCTAAACCAATCAGTGGACCGATTTAGTTATCACACAGCCTTAATCCATACTCACACAGCCTGGGTACAGCCAGCTCCAAAAAGCCCCTCCTATTACAGTGAGGTTTTGGAGACAGCTATATACAACCACGACAGAGAGGAGCCAGAGTGGGGATAAATTACTAAGTTTGGAATGTAGAATATAAAAGAAAGACTAATACAACATGAGGCAAAATTATATAATTAAGCAAGGGGCTAGGTGAGAAACCGGGACTTCATTCTCAGGGAACAAACGGACTAGTGAGGGGCATTAAGCAAGGGAAGGAATAGTGACACCGGTATTTCAGGACAGTGGTAATGGCGATGTTAAGAACCAGTTAAAGAAGAGACCATGGATAAAGCCTGCTGCTATGACCTAGACCAGCTATGACAGCAGCCTAAGGAGACTGAAAGAGATAATAAACTTCCGAACAGCCTGGGGCCCGGGATATAGCTCAGTGGCACAGCACATGCCTGGCAGCGTTACGTGGCTGGCACAAGGTCCCGAGTTCAATTCCCAGTACCACTCCCACAAAAGACCTATGTGGTGTATACAACCAAACAGCCTAAGCAAAAAGACTCTTAAAAACAGCAGACAGGGGCCAGGGGTACAGCTCAGCAGCACAGCGCCTGCCTGGCAAGCACAAGGTCATGAGTTGATTCCCAGTACAAAAAACAAAACAAAACAAAACAAACCAG
>NW_004955454.1:6803887-6835436 GCF_000276665.1 Chinchilla lanigera | reverse complement strand
AAAAAAAAAAAAAGTACTAACACAAAATAACAATCTAATAGCAGCAAATGCCTGTAATCCCAGCATTCAGGAGGCTGAGGCAGGAGGATCACTGTGAGTCTGAGGCCAGCCTGGCTATACAGTGAGTCCAGGACCTTGTCTCAAAAACAAACAAACAAAAACCATAATTAAAAGTATCAACCTAGAATTCTATGCATAATGAAGAAAGTCCTTAAGGAAGAATTAAGGTAAAAATAATCTGGGCGTGGTAGCACATGCCTATAAATCTAGCACTCAGGAGGCAGAGGCAGGAGGACAGCACCACCTTGACCTGCACAGCAAGTTCCTGACCAGCATGAGCTACACAGCAAGACCCTTACCTTAGGAAGAAAGAAAGGAAGGAAGAGGAGAGAGGGAGGGAAGGAGGCCGGCAAGCCCATTTACAAAAAAATTTTTGAAAAATCTGAAACTCAAGGAAACAATACAATCAACATGACTGAGTTAGAGGGTAAGAGAAGAGAATTGGTCAAAGTTAACTGCTGAAGTACTTTTTAGTGCATACACGTGAAAGACGGTATATAATTCACAAAATAAAGCAATGAAGCAGGTACGGGAAAGAGTTAACAAGATAGAGAGATCTGGGGTATCTGTGGGGACATTGGCTGGAATTATCTAACAAGCAAAGAAAGGGTATCCGTGAAAGAAATCTAGAGAATTTAGAAGTTGGTCAACATAAAGATGTTAAATGAAGCCAAATTAGATAAAATTTCCAGAGAGACTGCACAGTGAGAAAAGAAAAGGTTCTACGCCCGAACGTTGAGGAAAAGCACTATTTGAGAGGCAGACGGAAGGCCCAGAGCAACTGGCATTTGTTCATCTCTCTTCACTGGAATGTTAGCTCTGTGAGACGAGGGGCCTTGTATATTATGTCCACTACTGTCGCCACAGTACCTAGTATGTAGTAGCTACTTACTGTGCTGCAAAGAAGTAGGCAAGATACAAAAGGAATGTAAAAACAGTTGAGAGACTTGAAAGTCATACTGGAGGCAAAGTCATCAGGACTTGATGAGTGATTAAATACAGGAGATTTGGGGAAGTTTTCAAAGATTACTACCAACAACTCTTCATTTGTTAGATGGTGATAAGGTGCATCAGGTACACCAGTCACAGTTCTACATTCCAAAGTCACTTAGCGTTTGCGCTTAATACTCCCACTTTCAAAAACTTTCACAAATCTGAAGATGAAGCATCATTTGTGTATTTCAGGTAGGAAAAGCTATTAATAAATTTTAGTATATATTCTGCATGGTATCTGGTGAACAAGCTATTTAGTATACACGGAGACTTCTCTTATTGAGGCAGAGCTGTGAAATTAAATCACCTAAAACATTTCCAACCAAATGCATCCAAAATTAAGTGACTTGCAAAGTAGGTAGGCACACAGAGACTTCAGGAGGAAGAAGTTTCACCTGTGCCACTTACCCACGTAATCCTTCTAAGTAAGCACCCTAGTCTCCTCATCTACACCTCACGAGAGAAAGTATTAATCTTTGCTGGTAAAGAAACGCTTTCACAGGAAACACCGCAGCTAATTACCAGCCAAAGTAGCTGGCATACAGTCAAATACGAAGAACACGACCTGAGTCTCTGTGAGTTCAGGGCAGCACCAATGCCACCCCAGCTGCTCACCTTGACTCTTGTCTCTCAGTTCTTTCCGCATAAACGCTCCACTCCAAAGAAGCTCATTTATCTTGGCATATGAACACATCCTACAGACTCCTTAAACTTGATTTACAATTTCTTACCCTCTCCCTTCTCTGTAATCCTACTCACTCTTCAAGACTCTCCCAAATGTCTTGTATTTCTCTCAAGCTTCTCAACTGACCATCCAAGTCTACCATAATTTCTCCTCCAAAACTTGCTAAAACACTTTTCCATACATCTCCGTTAACATTAATAACATACAGGTGAGATTTATAGCTGAGTTCCTAACTACAGTTAACCATTAACCATGCGCTCTGCACCATAATGTGCACATCTGAACCTGCCATGTGTAGCCTCATTGGATACCTTAATGACTGGTCGAGAAGGGACAAAACATTTAATTAAACATTTAACAAAACAGGCCCTTATGTTCTTCCTCCCCTTGTGCTTTCTGACTTGGTTACTAAAGAAGCAACAGTCACCAAAATGTGTGTTCACCTTGCCTGTAGGCAGACCTTAGCCTTTTCTTCCCATCGCTCCGAGACGGTGAGGAGCTCCTGCAGCTCGGCCATTGCTTTCTCCACAGCATGATGGGGCGCCAACCCCACACCAGAGTCGATCAGCTTTTTCATGATGTCCAGAGTGACTTGCTGTGGATCTGACAGGGTCAGTCTTACTTCATCCAACCACCGAGCCTGCTGTAGCTCTTGCTTCAGTCGAGGTAATTCAGGCAGCTCCACATACAGACTAGAACCCATGTCTATCAACATCTGGAGTTTGGAAGAGTCAGGGGTTTCATCCATCAGTGCCTCCTGAGCTCTTTCGTGGAACTCTTCCACATCATCAAGCAGATTCTGAAAAGGACAAAATGCAGAGCAGACGCTTGGCATGTGCCTCAGAGGAAGAGCATTTGCCTGGCTTGTACAAGGCCCTAGGTTCAAACTCCTACAGCACAAAAGGGGCGGGGCAAACTGAAAGAATGCAAAGTAAGTATGGAAAAGACATAGTTCAGGCAGACTACCAATCCTAGAGCATCTTACAATTTTACCACCACAACACAAATGTTCAAATGTAACAGTTTAATTCATAAGTGATTCTCTATAATTTTAGCTATAGTATACTTTTAAAATACAACCAATTCATTCAGTAAGTATTTAATGTCTGCTAATTTAGATACAGGCACTGTTCTAGGTACACAGTGTTTTTTTTGAGATGCAGTCTCACTATGCAGTTCAGGCTGACCTCAAACTCATGCCAATCCTCCTGCCTCAGCCTCCTGAGTGCTAGGATTACAGGTGTGCGCCACCATGCCTGGCGGCACACAGTATTCAACAAAACGAAGTCCTGTCTTCAAGGAACATATGCTGTGTGACTGAAAAATACAATACACTTTTAAAAAATTTATTACAATAAAAAACACACTGCCATTAATCTTCCTCAGTATACTCCCCTTCACATCAAACACTTATGTCACCATTCTTATCACTTTCTGAAGCAGTTCTGAAAGTCCTCTTTCATGAGTATATTTAGTTGCACTGTTGCAGCTGCCTCAGCGTCCTGAATCAATTCAAAACATTGACCTTTTATGGTCATTTTGACTTTGGGGAAGACCCAGAAGTTGTATGATGCCAGACTTGGTGAACAAGGCAGATGAGAACACACTACCGTGTTTTCAGGTGCTTGCCTTTCTGTTGGATGACAACTGACAGCAGCAGTCACCTGCTTTTGATCACGTCACACAATGACAGGAAAGGGGACTTCCAGAACTGCTTTACAAAAGGCAAGAACAATGGTATAAGTACACTTGAAGCAAGGGGGAGTGTTTTGGGGGGGATAATTGCAGTCTGTCTTTTACTGTAATAAATTTTAAATATTCACCATATATTTTGTTCACCCCTTGTCCATTGTAATATAGGTGGCCAAAGAGTAAATATATGAATAAAATGGTTCAGTTTAGTGTCAGATTCTGAAAACAACGTAAGGCCACAGAGAATGGCCAGAAGGGACAGAGGGAATATAATCTAGCAATGGTAGTCACAGAATATAGCAAACCAAAATTAAAATGAAGATGGGGTGGGAGTGGAAATTGTATGAAGATCTAATAAAAAGATAGTTCAAGCCATACAAATACTAACTACAAAAGCTTTAAAAAGAATAGGGTTGAGGTGTTGTTACAAGAGCACATGCCTGTCATCCCAGAATGTGGGAGGCTGAGGCATGAGGATCACTTTGAATGTGAGGATAGCTTTGAACTACATAGTGAGACTCTGTGTCCAAAACACAAAAAACAAACAAAAAAACCAAGTGAATGGGGGAGAAATGTAGTAAAAGAATAAGCAGAGGTTAGATTACACAATGTCTTATAGATTATGACAAGTTTCAGTTTCATTCTAATGGCTTTGGAGAAGCACTGGAGGATTTTAATCACAGGAGAATAAAGAAAGCAGATCAGTGTAAAGGCCCTGGGCACAAGCCAAGTACCACTAACACCAAAAAAAAAAAAAGAATGCAAAGATGTTCAGAGTCTGCTGCAGTAATCCAAAGCACAGATTCTAGAGGAACAGAAGCTATTTTTTAAAATGAAGATGAAGATAAATGGTTCACACTAACGTATATTTTGGAAGTAATTGCAACACTTGTTGGCCAAGGGGCATAAGGGAAATAAAGGAATCAAGGACACGGGGCTCATTTAACTCATTAAAAGGCTTTTAAGATGCCTTTCAAGCTGGGCTGGTGATGCTCACCTGTAATCTCAGCACTCTAGGAGGCTAATGAAGGAGTATCACAAGTTCAAGTCTAGCCAGGGGAACTCAGTGACTTAGTGAGACCCTGTCTCAAAATAAAAAATAAGAAAGAATGGGGAATGTAGCTCAGTGCAAAGGCTCTGGGTTCAGTCCCCAGTACTGCCAAAACAGAAAAATTCTTTCAGTCTGTTAAAAGAAATATAGAATATGCATCTGTCTACACAAGGAGCCATGCGGGGGAGAGCCAAGAACTAAGAAAAGGCAAGTGCAGTGAACAGATGCTTAGTGAAGTCATTCAAGAAAGAGAGCAGTCTACTACCAAAATGTTCTTATAAAATACAATAAGAAAAGATTACAAAAGATACTAGTTTTGCAAGTTGATAACCTTCAAAAAAAAAAAAAATTAGATACTCTAGCCACTCTCAAAAAATTAAAAAACTATCAAAAAATTACTAATCATGTAGAACAACATTCTTGATACACACTTTGGAGGTTCTGGTTACTCATTAAACGATCAAGGTCCTAGTAAGCGCAGAGCTCTGCCTCAGCAACTTGGTGAGACTGAGACCGTGTTTCACAATATGAAAGGGCAGACCAGGGATATAGTTCAGTGGCACAAACACCTGCCTGGCAAGTGCAAGGTCCTGAGTTCAACTATTGGTACCAAAAAAGTAAATTTAAAAAAAGGGCTGAGGGCATAGCTCAGTATGAAGGCTCTGGGATCAATCTCAGTAGCATTAAAAAAAAAGAAAAAGAAAAAGGCTCATGTATTAGTTACTTATTGATACACTCAGATTCTTTTAACTAACTTATTGCATTTCAGCTACGTGTGTATTATATGGGGGCTTTGACCTAATAGAGAAAAAATAATTCCCAATAGCCTTCATTCCACAATTGTAAAAGGAATGAAGGCAAAGAACAAAACTAAGACTATCTACTAAAGGACCATACATAACAGCACACATGTGAGAAGATAAACAAACAGAAGGGAAAAACTAGTCCAGATATACCATTCTATTAATCCAAAACAGTAGCCTAAAACGCAAAGGCTGTTACTCAGGAGAAGAGTGTAATACTCCACCTTTACTTGCCGAGCTTGGCTGATAACACATGGAAGACTAAAAAGTTGTTGGACAAAGGCCTTCAGTTCTTCCACTGTCAGCTTGGTCCGAGTTTTTCCACTATCTGGGCTCTGCCTAGTGTGAAATAATATTGAGACATAGTGAGAAAAAATTCAGTCATTCCGATATACAATGCGCTTCCTACCTACTTGCTTCAGAATTTAAACCTAAGCAATCCTAGAATCCTAATGTTTGAGGGACTGCAATGATAATCACTTAAAAAAATTTTTTAAGTTGTTCAGTTAATGACTCAAAGATTCAACTCTCCAAGTCAGTTTCTCCAATTTACAAGTACTAAAATATTTCAAACATTACATAAATTCCCCAGAGTGAAATATTAAGTTAACTAAACTAAGTCCTGTATCTTTTTTTTGTCTTCTTTGGTTTTCTTGAGACACTCTTTAGCCCAGGCTGGCCTCAAACTCCTGGTCCTCTTGCCTCTGTGTCCTGAGTAATGGGACTATAGACTTGTGCCACTACCCCATACTTAGATCCTGTTATTTTAAGAAGCATACAATCTGGAACACTGGCCTTTAGCTTGCCTTCAGTTAGTGAGCCCTCTGAAACTTTTCCAAAATTGTGCATGTGTATGTTTTTCTAAAAGGGACCTTAACTTCTGCTAGATTCTCCAAGGGGCTCAATGTCTCTAAGAAAGGTTCTCTGATAAATGGTAGATTATAAAACTCATAAAGCAATTTAAAACTCAATATGAACAGCCATAGAAGAAAAGCCATTCAGATGTAAGGAATGTGTTAGAATGACTATGAAATAATGCCAAAGGAAGTTTAATATACCTGAATTACATTAGGTCAAGGGCATACAATTCAGCACTCCTTAGGCAGCTCCCTCCGCATCCATTAAGGGTACTCTTTGCTGCCACCTGCTTTCAGCCTGTAGTATCACTTGTGTGAAATATTTACTGTGTACTACTATGTGCCAGGAATTGTTCTAAGTAGAAAAAATATGGCAATGAAAAACAGAACAAGGACCGGGGATGTAGCTCAGCAGTATAAGCGCTTGCCTAGCAAGCCTGAGGTCATGAGTTCGATTCCTGGTACTAAAAAAAAAGAAAAGCAGAACAAGATCCCTGACATTCTAATTTAGTGTACACTGTCATGGAGGTGAGGAAGAAGCTAGCAGGGGACAATAAATAAGTAAATGAGTATACCAGAAGGTGAGAAGGCTACAAGAAAAAGCAGGAAGAAGGGTAAGATGGTTACAATTTTTATAAAAGGTTGTCTCAAAAAGCTTTCCAAGAAAGTAACACTTAAAAGACTTCAAAAGGGAACAAGTCACCTGCACGGAGTGGGAAGAGAAATCCAAAGAGCGAGAAGGGCCGGTATGAATGCCCTGGGGAGGAGGAACCCAGCACAGCGCATGTGAAGAACAGCCAGGAAAAGGGACTTGCAGAGTGGAGCAAGAAAGGAGGAAACCGTGAAATTAGAAGTATAACTCTCTCCTGGGGCTGGGGATTTAGCTCAGCGGCACAGCGCCTGCCTGGCAAGCGCAAGGTTGTGAGTTTGATTCCCGGTACCGGAAAACAAACTAACAAACAAACAAAAAAAAACAGAAACAAAAACAAAATGGAAGTATAACTCTCCTTAATAAGTGAATAAAAACAAGAGAATCCATTCCAATGAAAGGTAGATTTATAAAGCAAACCACATCAACACAAAATACTTCATTCAGGTTCTATGTTGTTAAATATTTTGATCTGTTCTATTAAGGAAGCTGAATTTGGGATCTAACTGATGAAAAAAGAGCCCTGGTTAGCTACTATCAACTAAGGCAGGCAGTCTGAACTAAGGTTACGATTAACTGTGCTCTTTTCTCTCCCACAAACGCAGTATCCCCTGCGGGGTTCCGTTCTACCCTTCAGTGTGAGGAAAGGGTACCGCTGCTTTCCAGGTTCCCACAGGCATCTGCTTTACTCCTATGCATAAGTCTCAAGACTTATGAACCATGTTTCAAAAATCTTATTTTAAGTCATTAAACATGTCTAAGACAGGCAGGTAAGCTCAAGTCATAAACTGTACATCTAATTACTTCAGGAATATACAAATGTAAAATAAACTTAGTGGGAGGTTATGGGTTTTTCTGTTTGTTTGGTTTTTGTTTTTGTTTTGTTTTGGTACCGGGAATCGAACTCAGGACCTTGTACTTGCCAGGCAGGTGCTTAGGCCACAGCTATATCCCCAGCACTGGTTTTTATTTTTGACTGCAGTAATGGGAACTGAACGGAGTGTTATGTCCCCAACCATTTTTATTTTTATTTTGAGATAGGGTCTTGTTAAAATTGCCGAGCATGGCTCCAAATCACAATCCTCCTGTCTCAGCCTCCCAAAATGCTGGGATTATAGGCCTGTGACAACATGTCCAGAACTTAGTGGCTTTTTAAAAATAATTTTTCACTTTAAAGAGAAAAAAATAAAACAGTTTCAAAACAGGTTAGGAGGACAGTTACAATAATTAATACACTGCATATTGTTGTCTTCGTAGTATTCAGAGTACAAGACATAGGCGTAGTATCTTGTCCACACAATATTAGCACAAACCTTTCTTTTCAATGAGCTAAGAGAAACTAGCTGTATACCTATCTTAACTATCTTGTGTTTAAATATATTCTTCTTTTTCCCTTTCTTCCTTTTCCCTTTCCCCCATCACAGTTTGTCTTTCCTTTTCAACAGTTTCTTCCCAATCTACAATATCTATCATACATTTTGGATCTACTTACTCAGTTTCTCACACTAGTGAGACAATACGATGTTCACATATACGGGTCTGATTTATTTCATTAATGAGTATGGTCTTGAGTTGCATCCATTTACCTATAGAAATCTTTAGTTTATCCTTCTTTATGGCTGAGCAGCACTCCATTACACAAAATTACCCACCCCTTTTTTATCCATTCCTTGGTTGACGGGCATTTGGTTTGTTTCCCATATTTAGCTATTACAAATTGTGCTGCTATAAACATGGGTGCACATATATCACTGTGGTATGATGTTTTTAATTCTTCTGGGAAGACACCCAGAAGGGGAATAGCTAGGTCGAATGGGACCTCTAATCCTAGTTTTTAAAGGAATCTCCACACTGACTTCCACAGTGGTTGTACCAGTCTACACTCCCACCAACAGTGGAGAAGGGCTGCTTTTTCCCCACAGCCCTGCCAGCATTTGTTATCATTTGGTTGATTTTTTTGATGATAGCTATTTTTTCTGGGTTGAGATGGAACTTCAGTGTTGTTTTAACTTGCATCTCTCAAATGATGTAGAACATTTTTCATGCATTTATTTGCCATTTGTACTTCTTCATCTGAGAAGTGTGTATACAACTCACATGCCCATTTTTGGTTTGGGTCTTTGAATTTGAGGGGGAGGGGGGTTTGAATTTTTTCAATTCTTTATATTCCTGCTGAAAATGGATGCACCTTAAGACAATAATGTTAAGTGAAATAAATCAGACATCAAGCTTAAAGACTGGATGATAGCCAGGGATTTAGCTCAGCAGCACAGTGCCTGCCTGAAAAGCATGAGTTTATGAGTTCGATTCCGGTACCATAAGAAAAAAAAAAGCATGGTTTCTCTAATATGAGAAATGCAATGTGTAAAAAGCAAGTAAAAGATAGGTAACCAGAGCCAGGCATGGTGGTGCATGCCTATAATCCAAGCATTTGAGAGGCAGAGGCAGGAGGACTGCTGTAAGTTCGAGGCTAGTCTGGGATACACAGTGAGTTCAAGGCCAGCCTGAACTACATAGTGAGACTCTGTCTCAAAGAAAAAAAAAAAAAAAGACAGAGTAATTGGAAACAGAGGGAGAGATCTCTGGAAGAGGCAGAGGGAAGGAGGAAGAAGGGGCAAAGATCAGAAAGCAAAAGGAATTAAGATGTGTATCCACATGTACCAACTTTTCACAATGAGTGTAATCATTATGCACTATAAACATGTACTAATACACGTTTTTAAATTAAAAAATAAAAATTATTTTCCTGCTTAGACCTAGGTCTTTGTCCCATGGATACCATACAAACTTTGGTGTGACTTCTAGCATTGGACACAGCAGATGTTTGCGACCTTCCTGATGCAGCTGTTTATAGCAATATGTTCTTTTTTTTTGGTACCTGGAATTGAACTCAGGACCCTACATTTGCCAGGCTATGCCACAGTTGCTATGCTACTGAGCTACATCCACAGCACAGCTGTTTATAGCTACCTGGAACTATTACAGTTTAAAGAATGTCTCAATTTCTGAACCACCATCCCAGGGAGGAAGGAGGACTGACAGTAGTAGGAGACAAGACAGGAGCATACCAGGAAAAGGAGAAACATGGAAAAGAAATCAAAGACAAGGTACAGTTTCACTGGCTAGTTAGAACTCTGCCTTTCATTCTGAAGAAGGAAATGAGCGGGGAATTACACTCTTCTTAGGTTTACCTGTGTTTCTGCTTTTTGCTCAGAAGCAGCTGGGCCACAGAAGCACAAGTCTCAGCTTCTTTTACAGCATCCTTGAGCTTCCGAAAGAGATCATTTTCTGGATATTTCCTATCCTCAGCATCTTCCAGCATTACTCGCAATTCAATCAAATCTGAAAAAATAAACAAAACGCCAGGTACTATGACTATGACCATTTGGACAAAAAGCCGTTCTAAAATCTTCACCAGTCTCACCAACCTTACCAACCTACTAGGACAAACATAGTGTGGCTGTAAAATCTCCCCAATGCAAATAGTTTCTGACCAGCTGCCCACTGCCAATGCCAGTACTTGATTTCTCTCTGATAAGGCCACTCCTCTTTTAAAAACCTTCACTGGGGCTGGGGATTTAGCTCAGCGGCAAAAGCGCCTGCCTGGCAAGCGCAAGGTCGTGAGTTCGGTTCCCGGTACCGGAGAAAAACCAAAAAAAAAAACAAAAAACCTTCACTGCAGGCCAGGGATTTGGCTCAACGGCACAGCACCTGCCGGCAAGCACAAGGTCCTGAGTTCAATTGCCAGCACCAAAAAAAATCCAATTTTTTTCAGTGCTAGTCCACTGGCAGCAATGGCTTCCTAAAGTATATCCCTACTGCACATTATCTGTCCCGTTTTATGTCAGATTTTTCACTTAAAATATTCTCGAACAGAAAATTAAACCAATATTCAACCAACCTGTTATGGTTTATATCTAGATGTCCTCCTAAAGACTTATGCCCTCATAAATAAGGCTTTTGGAGGGTGACTGGATTATGGGGCCATGACACTGATCCTTTATAGTTACGTGTGATGCTGGGGGACGAAGCCTAGTGGGAAGAGGTGGGTTACTGGCCACATGGCTTAAAAGGTTTAACTTCCTCTCTCCTCCCTGGATCTCTCCCTGATTCCTAACTGCCTTGCCCCTCTGCTATGCCACCTGCCCTGCAGTCTGCTGACTATGGACTGAAACCTCTACAAGCTGTGAGCTAAATAAACCTTTCCCCTTCGAGCTGTGGGTGTCAGGTATTGTGTCTCAGTGACAAGACACGTAACTAACACATAGCCCATGAGTCTCAAATCTCAGGAGACCTGAGATTTTTTCCTAATAGGGGAGAACAAAACATAAAACTAATAGAGAAGGTCTTTTTTGACAGCAGGGGAGACTGAATCCAGGGGAGCACGCATGCTAGGCAAGCGCCCTCACCCTGAGCTACACTCCTTGCCCTGCTTTTGGAGGAAGGGGTCTTGCTAAGTTGCCCAGGCTGCCCTGAACTTGCAATCTTCCTGCCTGAGCCTCCCAAGTAGCTAGAATTATAGGCATGAACCACTATGCCCAACTAGAACCCTTTTAAAGTGACAATAATTTCAGTACATGCACACGAAAGAGGAAACTTAACCTTTCTTGTGGTTGAAGTTAGCAGATAATGCTTCTGTAACACGACTGACCCAAGTGTCATAGGACTGTGCCCTGACTTTTACACCATAAAGAAGAGAAGGGAGGTCTTCTAATGGGTAGCGATATCTACAAAAAACACAGAAATAAAAAACTTCAAATTCCAGCAACAACTTTAAAGAACTGAGTTTTAAGTACGCTCAGTGTAAGAACAAGTACAAAGGTGAGAGCAATGGGATCTTGGGTTTACATTGACAGAAAATCAAAGACGCCCACAGTTTCAATTCAGAGAGAGAAAAGAAAAGGTCTAGAATTAACTGATAAAAACACTAATTTTAGGTATTATGCTAAAGACCAACTTTAAAGGACTGGCCCAAGCATGAAAGCAAACAGAAAAGATATTCCAGTTCAGGGACAGGGAAGGTGTAACTGTAACATTAACAGATGGTATTTTTAAAACATAATGGAAGTTTTACAGGGTACCTAAGACATTTCTTCTGCATGGGGCAGGGGCACAGATCAGTCGGATGGTAGAGACATACAAGCCGCTCGGGATTACAGGAGCATGTGAGAGCAGAGAGAAAACATGTGGTTCTGCATGCTGAACACTGTCGCTCGTCATCAGGAACGAGTTCAAACACTTCTTCTTCTGACATCAGGACACCCTGAAACACAGTTCACACCACCAGATCAAGTCTTTCTTGTCTCTAACACACCAAAGACCCTAAGTTGTATTTTTCTAAGGTACATCTCCGGTTTTAAGGCATAAATATGAAAGCCACAATAGCATGACATGAAAATACTTTCTGAAAATAGTCATGACTAAATCTTTAAAAATGGGTAAGACTAAACTTTGGCATCTAAAGATACACATTCAGGGGCTGGGGATTTAGATCAGCGGCACAGCACCTGCCCGGCAAGTGCAAGGTCGTGAGTTCGATTCCTGGTACCAGAAAACAAAAACAAAAACAAAACAAAACAAACAAAAAAAAACAAATAAAGATACACATTTAAGTGAAACAACTATAAAAAAATGCAAGCACGCAATTACTACAAAAGTCAAGACAGTTTTTTGAGAGGAGGAATTTTAATGAGGAGGTCCTCTGAGGGCACCTGACAAACTTCAATTTCTTGATCTGAATGGTGATGACAAGAAAGTTTACCATGACTTCATAAAGCTCTCTGTATGTTTTATGTGGTTTCCTTTGCTTTCTCTTTAAAACAATAAAACAAATTTTTAAAAAATTAATGTCCCTAGGGATAATATATACCCTTGAACAAGATAAATTAGTAATGTATCAAACACATGCAAAGACAAGTATACCTAACCAAATTACCTAATATGGAAATCAAAATACTTCAGCAAAATGTCAATAAAAGAAAATTAATTAATTGAACTTAGATGCCAGCTTAGGAAAAAGTATACAAAACACACTTTAAGAAGACTGTCAGGCAACCCATTCAGGACCCCTCCTGTCTCTCAGGGGCTATTCCTATTCCCTATCCCCCTACTCCTATTTCCTATTCCTTTTCTCCAATAAATTTTCCTGCTCTTAAAAAAAAACAAAAAAACCCACTTTCATTCAATGTACAAAAGTTCCCTTTACAGTTTCTATTTATTTGAGCAAGGAAATTACAAACCAAATTTTTCTAAAGAGCAAACTTTTTTCACTTAAACAAGGTGGAGGCCTGAACCTTTATTCACTAAGAGACACAATTAAATTCATTCTTCATACTTTTTCTTTTTAATCAATTTAATCTACATGTTTGCTAACTATACATTTTCTCATATTAGCATTATTTTCTTTAAAAATTATTTTTATGCAAATGTCCCAAAATGAATGTTTCTTAATTTACAAAAATTTTCATGGAAAATACAGGACACTGATGTGACAACTAATAGAATTTTGGCTGTTTCCAAAAATTCTAGACCATTTTGCAAAGTGTTTGCATTCCAAGGACCACTAATCCTAAGATTCTTTGAAAATAAATTTCTATTTCGGAAAATTCTACAGATTAGTTTCCTCTAATGTTAGACGTTAACAATGAACACCAGCATATTTTAAGGGATCAGAGAAGTTATGCGATAAAGAAGCCTATTTATCTTTCCCCAAACCACTATTTTCCCCAACTTTCTAACCACAGGACAATTTTTTTCTTGTAATACATTCTAACATATTCTAAAGCTTACACCTCTGAGATTATACTGTGGAAAATCATAAATTATCAGGAGAGAGTGGGAAGAAGAAAAGAACCAAAGATACAAATTAAAAGGCTATTCAAAATAATTCAGATGAGGGCTGGGGATATAGCTCAGTGGCACAAGCCTGGCAAGCACAAGGTCCTGAGCTCGATTTTCAGTATCGATCAATCAATCAATAAATAAAATAATAATAATTCAGATGAGAAATTAGGAAAATGACTTGTAAAAGGATGGTGGGAAGCCGGGTGTGGTGGCACATGCCTGTAATCCCAGCACTCAGGAGGCTGAGGCAGGAGGATTATTGCGAGTTTGAGACCAGCCTGGGCTACAAAGTAAGCTCACAGCTGGCCTGAACTGCACAGCGAGACCCTGTCTCAGAAACACAAAACAAAACAAAACAAAACAAAACAAAACAAAACAAAACAAAACAGAAAGGATGGTGGAAGAGGAGATGGCATGCTATTTTCACATGGCAAAACAGATATGACAATAATCTGTACAATAAGCATGTGGAAACAGTTTACAAACAAGTGACTGAACAATGCCTCCCTGACTGACAGAAAAAAAGACTAAACTACAAGTTAATAGCGCAGTTTAAATTCTAAAAATGGATTAAAATTCCTTGAAAAAACAGCATGAAAGAAAAAGCTGACTCATAAAAACACTGGCAATCGAGAAGAAAAAGTTAACTGGGTGTGATGGGCAAAAATGATCAAATAGAATGGACCAAAAGCAAAGCAAATGCTAATGAAAGAAACCAAGGGAGGAATATACAGTGCCATGAGGAGGTCACTGGGAATGGAAAGCGGGGAAAAGCGCACTAGACTTGGCAGTAAAGCTGTCATTAGTAAACCTGGGGAGTTCAAAAGTACGAGGGGACAAAACCAGTGGTGAGGAAGGGATGAACAGAAAATAAGCACAACCCGAAAGGAAACAACTTTTAAACAACAAAAAAAAAAGAAAATTATTCAAGAAGTTTAGGAAAAGATAAAATGAAAACTTTTCTCAAAATAGGAAAGAAAAGCCCAAGGGCAGAATAAGTATCTGGAACAAGGGTATAGGAAAGATAAACTTAAAGAGAAAGAGCCTGTAGTGAAATATGTCAAGGTATAATAAAAACACGGTGGAGGACAAGAAAATATGATATATATTTAAGTTATCACAAAAATTAATAATAATGTCCCAACAGCTGGGCGTAGTAGCACAGGCCTGCAATCCCAGAATCTGGGAGGATAAGGCAAGAGGATCATAAGTTCAAACCCCGCCTAGCCTATAGCAAGACACAGTAACAAAAGAAAGAAAGAAAGAAAAAAAAGCCCCATTAAAAACCCAGATTGAATCTGAAATAAGAAAACATACCAAAAAAACTTGCTGTGTGAATCTCCACTAGTATATTTAAATTTCATAAGGACCAAAGATACTAGGAAATGGGCCAGGTGTAGTGGTACACGCCTGTAATCCCAGTACTCGGAAGGCTGAGGCAGGAGGATTGTTGCCTGGGCTACAAAGTGAGCTCAAGGTCAGCCTGAACTGCATAGCAAAACCCTGTGTCAAAACAACCAAAAAAAAAAAAAAAAAACCAAAGATACTGGGAAATGGGAAGAAAATGTTCAAATGAGAAGGGGAACAAGGGAAGGGGAGAGAAAAAGGAAAGAAGGGACAAGAAAAAAGAACAGACGGAAAAAATGCAAACAAAATTCTTGTAAATAACGGAGGCAGAAAGGGACTGAAGGGAGGTCAGGGCAATGGGAAAAAAAGAAGCAAGACATATCACGTACAGGTACAAATTCCCTATGATGAATGCTATCACTATGTAAAGCTAAAATGTACCAATAAAATAAAAACTAAGAAGAATAGCAAAACCAAAAAAATTAAAATATTTAAATTTTAAAATTCAAAATACTCCTCACAATGAGAAAAAAATCCTATTTTAAATAAATACACACTCAAAACAGAATTTTAAGAACACAAGTATAAAACCAGAATATTTTTAAAGTGGGACTACTAATTATCCAGCCATTTATATTCAAGAATCTCTAAAAAGTAAAATAAATTCTTCAAAATTTCACTTGTATCTTTTTTTTTTCTTCTATCAATGGTAATTCAAACAAATAGAGAAAAGGAATTTGACCATTTACAAAATTTATTTCTAAACTAACTTAAAATTCCTAAAAAATAATCATCTTTACATACTTTGTAGTAATATTTCTAGCATGTATAGCTTTATATTTTGGGTAATATTTCCCCTGTTTGTGTCTATAAAAAAAGTAGTGAAACAGTTTTCCCCTCAGATCCAAATCACTGTATCACTGTAATGTTTTTCCTAGCCGAAATTTACATTCATTCTGCTAAAACCATTACAAGTTAATACGTACATCCTACCAATTACACTCAACAATTTACTGAAGCAAATTATTTAGAAATACACACAAATACAAACTTCTTAATTTTGTGATTATACAAACTTTCCTGCCTGGAAATGTTGTTTTATTTATTTATTCACTTTTTGGTACCAGGAATGGGACTCAGGATCTTGTGCTTGCCAGGGAGATGCTGTGCCACTGAGCTATATCCCTGGCCTGAAAATGTTACATTTGAGGATGTAAATAAGATTTCTTCACAACCTACCAACTGTTCTTGGCTATTAAACACACATTCTCTTAAAACAGAAGATCTCTAATGAGCATCTCAAGTGAACTTCAAATTACTAGTGACATATACAAGAAAATGAGCTTTGAACAAATACCTCACTCCATACACGAAAATTAACTTGAAATAAGTCCAATACCTAAATATGCAAGATAAAACTAAAAATCATAGGAGAAAACTGTAACTATGGGTTTTGGCAAAGTTTAGATACAACTAAAAGCACAACCCAGAAAAGAACTGCTAAGTTGAACGTCATAAAAAAGTAAAAGTGGGGGCTGGGGATTTAGCCCAGCAGCACAGTACCTGCCTGGCAAGTGCAAGGTCATGAGTTCAATTCCTGGTACCAGAAAAAAGACATACAAACAAAAAAAGTAAGAATGCCTGTTTTTCAAAAAGTTTCACTGTTAAGAAAAGGAAAAGACAAACCAGAATAGGCAAAAATATTTTAAATCACCTATCTGAGGCCGGGCGTGGTGGAGCACACCTGTAATCCCAGCACTCGGGAGGCTGAGGCAGGAGGATCAGTGTGAGTTTGAGACAGGCCTGGGCTACAAAGTGAGCTCAAGGCCAGCCTGAACTGCCTAGCAAGACCCTGACTGAAAAAGACAAAAAACAAACCACAACAACAACAACAAAAAATTACCTATCTGATAAAGAATTTGTACCCAGAATATATACACAACTCTGAAAAATCAATAATAAGACCATACATCTTTTTAAAGTTCAGCAAAAGATTTGAAGGACATACAGATAGCAAGCAACTACACTAAAATATGCTCAACATCAGCAGTCATTAGGGAAAATGCAAATTAAAACCAAAATGAAATACTACAAATCTATTAGAGCAGATAAAGTCAAAAAGAGTGCTCATACCAAGTGTCAGTAAGGATAAAGGGCAATTAAACGTCTCATACACTACTGGTAGAAATGCAGAATGGTACAACCACTTTGAATACAGTTTGGCAATTTTTCAAAAAATTAAAACATATACGCATAATAGGACCTAACCATTCTATTCTTAGTAGTTATCCAAGAGAAATGAAAGCAAATGTCCATATAAAAATGTGTACACAAATGTCCAAAGTAATTTTAATTCCTAACACCTAAAATCTGGAAACAGTCCAAATGTCCATCCACAAGTGAATGTATATAAACAGACTGTGGTACATCCATTCAGTGGGAAATTACTCGATAATAAATACACAAAGCAATATAGATATATCTTAAAGAAATTAGCTGAGAGAAAGAAGCCAGACAGCAGGATGTGGTGGTTCACACCCATAGTCCCAGCTACTCAGGAGGGGAAGGCAAGATTTCCTGACAACAGGAATTTAAGACCAGCCTAGGAAACAGAGCAAGAGCATAACTCAAAAAATAAAAAATAAAAAAAAATAGAAGGCACATGGTACCATCCCAGGGAGGCTAGCTATATAGGGATGATACGTGGGAACAGCCCAAGATGAGGTTGCCCCTCTGCCATGTGCCACCCTGCCTTGGAACCAGCCGAGAATGTACTGAAATCTCCACAAACTGTGAGCTAAATAAACCTTCTCCCTTTAAAAAACAATCCTAACCATTAGTTATATTCAGTCCTCCTCATATACCAAATTACTTACAAGGGGTAAAAATAGATTCACTTAACCTGACAGAGTCTATAAGCACCAGAAACATAACTTTTATTCAATATAAATCTCACGGACAAAAGGAACTGAATTTTCTTAAGAAAACAAATATATACCTAAGAAATTCTACCTAATAGGATTCTACTTTAACAATCTACTCATGATACCAAGTTTCCTAAAACTTTTTCAATCTGAAGAAACCAAAAATAGTAATTAAAAAATCTAAAACCTACTTCAAATTAGTGATTTTCATGTTCAACTCCTAAAATGATCAAAGGTGAAAAAGTAGAGCCTCCCCAAAGGACCAATTTTTTTCAGTATCTCATATGCTGTATAAACACAAGAAATTTGCTCCGCAAACTCACCATTTGTACAACAGACTCCCTTAATCGTGTCTCTTCTTCAGTCATGAGCGTCAGCTCTTTGCAGACCATGGCAGCCAGCCCCACATCTAAGCACTCTGGGTCTGCTGCCATCTTGAAAATTAGCTCCTCATGTGAAAAGACACAATGGCGCCGTAGGCGTCGGTAATGATTTACACACTGACGTCCAATGGGCAACTGAAAACAAATTTCTAGATTAAATGACTTGCTTATTATAATGTATTGTAAAACAGAACCTCTATTTACCCTAAAGAGCTTCCCTTTCATCACAAAGAAGACAGAATACTAAACTCCATGTGAATATAAAAGGCAATTATAAATATGAACCTTCCATGACCCAGCTAGAATTTCAAAGGCCCTTCCCACAGAAAATTCTCATGATCTAAGATGCTAAGCTTCTGGCCTAAACTGCTGATTTTCTACTCATTATGTGTGTCCAGAAACTGGGGCTCCCTGGGGTATAAATGATGCAGCGAACTCTTTTTTTTAGACCAGTCAACATGAGGCTTTCCTTAAAGGAAAAATATTGTAAAAATCAAAATGTTAGAAGTTCTCTCCATAAAAGCTTAAACAAAATTATTCAAGACTCAAGATTCTAAAGCAAAAAGAACAGATGTTATTAGAAGAAAAGAAACAAAAAGAAAAGAAAAAAGAAAAAAAGAAAAAGAAAAAGTACTATTTAAGTATACTGGCTGACTTTATTTTTTTTGCCAGAATCAAAGCAAAGGACGGTTTAGATTTAAGCATCTAGAATTCTTCTTCAAGGGGCCAGGGAGATAGCTCAGTGGCATAAGCACCTGCCTGGCAAGCACAAAGTCCTGAGTTTGAGTCCTGGTACCAAAAAAAGAAAAAAAAAAAAAAAAAGTTTTTTTCAAAGCAACCATCTTCAAAGAAAGAGGATTCAAACAAGTGAAATCATAAAAGCATATACTTTGTTTTCAGTGCAATAAATGGCTAAATACAATAATCACTTCTTTTTTGGAGACAGGTTCTCACTATGTAATCCAGGCTGGCCTCAAACTTGCAGCGATCCTCCTGCCCCAGCCTCCCAAGTGCTGGGATTACAGTTATCTGCCCCCATGCCCAGTCCGCATTATCACTTTTTACCAATCACTAACTTTTCATAGATACAAGGCTGGGGATGTAGCTCAGCGGTACAGCACAACCTCACCATGCATGAGGCCTTACATTACAGCAACAGCACTGCAAAAAAACCTAGCTATAAGACACACACACACACACACTCTCTCTCTCTCTCTTTCTCTCTCTGCAACTTCAACTTCTTTCCTATGCTTAAGTGGAAAAACTACAGTAACTGAAAGCTAATTTTTTGGATTAGGAAACTATAATATTAAAAAAAAACAAACATTAAGAACCTTTTAAAATTCACCTCCATTTTGATACTGGCAATCATAGAAAATACGAGGCTCTCTCTGAATCAGTGTTTCCACACTCTTCACAGAAATTATCATTCCCAACGTGTATTTCAAAGTTAGGATTAGCGACCGTCTTGTCTATTAACAACATGCGATGCCTTTGTATCTTAACCCTTAAATATTTACTCTTCAGACAGTTCTCCCACAGCCACAAGGAAAAGGAGGGGTAATCAACTACAGGGTTTCCAGTTTTTAATTATTACAAACGTAGAAAGAAGGCACATCAGGGAGAGCTGATTATCCAGTGCAGCTTATAAGGGTTAGCCCATTCTTCTTTCTCTGCCTTAGGATTCCTTTCGTAGGATTCCTCTATGTAGCCCAGGCTGGCCTCAGACTGGTGGCAATCTTCCTGCCTCAGCCTCCTAAATGCTGGGATTACAGGCATGTACCACCACGCCCAACTTGCTCTAACTTTTCATTTATATCAGCACCTTCTTCTAAAGAGTATCAACCTCTCACCTATAATATTTAACTTATTCAGACTATTAAGTAAATCTATTAGCATCTTCATAAACTAGGGAAAAAACATTTCGGCCCACTGAAATTAAGAGCTACCTAGACTAAACATCAGAAAACAGCATGTTAAAGGTAGCTACCATCCCTCAACTCTTACCTGAACTATCCCACTTCATAACCTATACTGAGTCAATCACCATGTAAATCATAAACTATATAAACATTAGCTGAATTTTGAAAAACAGCTCCAGTGCCCAAGGAAAATCCTACATTTAGGCTTGCCCATACTAAATTATGCTGCTTCCAAAATCTAAAAAGGAAGATGTTTTTTAAAAAAGAAGTTTAAAATCACTGGATTACCCAGACATGGTGGCACATATAATCCCAGCACTTGGGAGGCTGAGGAAGGAAGACTGCCATGAGTTCAAGGCCAGCCTGGGCTACATAGTGAGTTTAAGGCCAACCTGAACTACAGAGCGCGACCCCACCTGGAAAAAAAGAAAAGCCGAACAAAAATAAACAAAACTAAAATTACTGGATTAAAATAAGACTACTCACAACCCAAATGTGGGGGTACAACATGGGGGGTACATGCTTGTACTCCCAGTATTGTAGAGGCTGAGGCAAGAGAATCATCTGAGCCCCTAGGTATTCAAAGCCAGTAAGAGCAACGAAGCAAGAGCCCATTTCAAAAAAGTATTTATTCACTATGAAAATGTACTCACTGGCCAAGGAAATAAACGTTCTATCATTAATCACGGATTTTAATAAATTAAGGTATCCATGGAAAATAAAAGATCCAATACTACTAAATGATTGCCCCCAAAATGATAAGAGGCAACAAAAACAATACAATAAAAATGAACAGCACATTATAAATGTGTAATCTTCCCCCAACCAACATGATCTAACCATGACTATATTTTCTTATCTATCTCATATAAAAGTAAAATAGCAGTGAGTGGCACTATATTTACATATTTTAAGACCTAAAAGTGCTCACAGAAAGAACTATATCTCCTCAGAAAATAATTAGCTACCCGTTTAAACTTCAAACAGAATGGGAAAATGAATGTGTGAGAACAAAAGAATTGTAAAGCTCTCTAAATAAATGATGGGATGGAAAGGCCAGGTAACTTTCTCAATCACAACAGCCACGTCAGTCTGCACTGAATTACTCGTGTCCCCTACCCAGAGTCCCGCTAAACAGATGATACCTAAACTTCATTTTACAGTGGTGTTAGTACACGTACAACAGCCACTCGCTATAGAACAGACCCAGTCAGCAGTACAGAAGTTCACAGCTTCAGCAAAGTTGTAGCCCTGGTTAAATCCAGAATGATAGGCACGAGGAAACGTCACAACAAACTCGCCTGCACACTGATTCGTCCTGTACACCTAAATGAAAATTGAGAACAAGGATATTAAAAAAAAAAAAAAAAAAAAAAGCAGGACATTTTATCAGTAAGACAGTTGTAGAGGCATTTTCTAAAATTGAAAATTATACATTAATTTACACACATCAAAAATAGTGTCAGGGTTTTAATAAGTAGCTAGAATCCTCCTTTCCTGAAACAGTCACTGATACAAACAACTCATGACAAAATCAGCAGCCAAAACACTTCCAAAAGGAAAATGGGACTCATGGTAACTTAATAAAATATGTATAATTAAGGGGTTGGGTTGCAAATAGTGCTAAAAAATGGAATTTCTCACTATCTTTGGGTAATTTTTTGGTAACTGAATTAGCTCATACATTGTATGAGATAGCCCCAAAATCAGTTTTCCCAAATGTTACTTTTTTGTATGATAATAGTATGTCTTTTTAAAACGTCACAGGTTGTGTAAGTACACTCTTCTTTTTTCTTTTTTTAGTACTGGGGATTGAACCTAGAGCCTTCACACTGAGCTACATTCCTCCTTTTTTGAGAATGCCCCGCTGGGCCTGAACTTGGAATCCTCCTGCCTCGGCTTCCCCACAGTACTGCTATTATGGACATGCACCACTGTACCTGATTAATTCACTTTTTAAAGACAAAGTGGTAATACAAATGTTATTCAATCTACTTTCTCATTACAGTTTAATAAATATTTGATTATATGTAGCAAACTTGTTAAATTTATACTTTATCAGGTTATAGTAGTTTAAATTTGAGAATCCTTTTAAAAACTACTTTCAAAGAAGTATTCATAGTAATTTTTACTTCATTGTCATGGGTTAAAAGTTGTGACATCACCCAGCGTGGTGGTGCATGCCTATAATCCCATCACTCAGGAAGGAGTGCAGGAGGCAGGAGGGTCCTTCTGCGTTTGAGACCAGCCTGGGCTACAAAGTGAGATCAAGGCCAGTCTGAACTTCATAGTGAGACTCCATCTCAAAAATAAAAACAAAAACAAAACAAAAAAACAGTTGTGACATCTTTATATAAAAAAGGGTTAGAGTTATTAGCACTACCTCTTAAAATATCTGGGTTTTTTTGGTTAAACAGAGGTAGGAAAAAATATTAGATTTTTGTTCAAAACAGGATATAATGGTTTACAGAAAAGAGAAGGCTATTTGAATAGGTAACTACATGTAAGGTATGACTCATACCTTAAAATATTCCTCTTAATCAGATAAAAAGTGCTCCCTACAAAGTATAAATTCTAACTTGGCTAGAAAATAACATAACTTCACTTCCAGTTATAGAATAAAGCATATACATGATTCTATCTAACTAAGAGCTAAAATAACTTTAAAAATACTAAAAGGAGCACGCCTGTAATTCCAGCAGTCAGAAGGCTGAGGCAGGAGGAGCGTAGCAAGCTTGAGGCCAGCCTGGGCTACATAGTAAGTTCAAGATCAGCCTGAACTATATATAGCAAGACACTGTCCAAAAAAACAAACAATAAAAATACTCAAAGGAGACACACACTCACAGGCACACCATGCTCCATTAGCACATTGGGGTTCATGATGGTGACTAACTGATGCAGCAGATCAGGCTGGGACTCAAATAACTCAGGGGCCAGCTCCCTCATCACCTCTTCCAGCTGTTCTGCAGCATGCGACGGTACACCATACCATGTCTTTGGCTCCCCCCTAGCAAAAGAAGTCACTGTTTAGCTAGGTACAGCGCGGCACCAATGAGTCCAGACTCTCTTCATTCACACCTGTTGAATCATAATCAACTGTGTATTACTCCCTAACTCTAACCCACTAAATTATAATCACTGTGTCTTAGTCCATGACCACAGAATTATGCCGATCATTTCATAAATCTGTGCTATTGTTCATAATAGAAGCTAGGGCAACAGTATATGGATAGGTATTTATTTATCACTTCTATCAGAAGGAACTCAAAAGCATATAAACTCTTCAAGGAGATCAGTAATTGTATGTTTAAAGAAGACGCTACATGAAGAGTAAACTCTGTTCCAAAGGTTATCGACACATTATCTTGATTTATAGGTCCCCTGGACGTTCCAGTTATCTCCTCAATAATCAAAGTAAAAATTCAATATTCTTGGGGCTGGAGATATAGCTCAGCGGCACAGCACCTGCCTGGCAAGTGCAAGGTCATGAGTTCGATTCCTGGTATTGGAAAAAACAAAACAACAAAAATTCAACATTCTTTACAATATCTATAATTTCACTGAGTTCAATTTACTATTCAAGTAAATAAGCTATTCACACATACCTTAAAAGGGTAGGTATCCTGAGATGCTCCCCCTTTCTTCCACAATATATCTTGGGTAGACAATACTTTTGAAGTCAGGTTTCCCTAATATTATTACATCTTTAAAAAAGACTGGGGCTGGAGATGTAATTTTGTGGTAGGGCATGTGCTCAGCATGCACAAGGCCCTGGATTCAATCCTCAGCACTAAAAATAAATAAATACCAAGTTCAGTAGGTACGTACGCCGTGCTGATCGAGGATGTACATACCAATGCAAGTAGTTAATGGAGTAACTCCAGTGATCCTCAATGTGCCAGCAAAAAGAGGAGAAACACATTCCCACGTAGAGCCATGGCACCTTCATTCCAGAAATATCTACATTAATGTGTGCAAGGACAGACTGCTCCAGGACAGGCATGTTATTCAAATTCCAACCCGAAAGTGCATACTCCTATTAAAAAAAAAAATTGGTTAAAGATCAGAAATGACAAATGCTCATAGAAATTTCAGGAAAAGCCTCTCAAGAAAACTGACAGAATCTGTTGTTATCTAATACATATAATTCATCTCATTAGACATTTAATCCTCTCAACCATAGTTTCTTTTCAGATTTCCCTTTATTTCAGATACTGCTGATTTACTTTGATGCACATAAGAAAACCATATTACTCCTAGCCCTCCAATAAAACAGGGTAAGACCCACTTTAACAGGTCTTATTACATTTCTACATTACTTCTAGTGGTATAAATTCCCCAAAATATTGATTACCGTATTTATAGGTGGTGCTACACACCACTAAGACAAAACTCAAGAAGACACCTAATCCTGAATTTGTGACAATACTGAAAGCTGGTACGATGCAGAAAGTCACTACCACCATCCCTTGCTACAAAAATACCTAGAAAAACTGGATAAATTATAACAATATAACAATATTTCACAATTGAATTTGAAAGAAAAAGGAACTCCAAGTTTACAGGAAGATTCCTAGTTTCCAAAGCAAAAATAAAAAAGAAAACTTTGTTAACTTTCACAGCAGTTTCTTTTTTTGGTACCCCCAATCGAACTCAGGACCTCATGCTTGCCAGGCAGGTTCTGGGCCACTGGCTATAGCCCCAGCCCTTCACAGGGGTTTCTAACTAGATTTAGGAACCAAAGAATAGGTTTCAAACACACATCTCTGAAGCCATATGAGGTACAGACTTTAAATGCTTATCATCTTAAATAGAACACTTCTCAAAGTGAGGACCACAGAATCCATGAAGTCTATTAGTGTTATTACTATTAGTATCATTATTATTATTATTATTACTACTACTTTCACTATAATTCTAAGATATTATCTACCTTTTTCACTAACAGCCTTTAGTAATTCACCATGCGTTTTTCCAGTGAAAACACAGTATGACATAGCATAGAAGAGTGAATGTACAGACAGAAACGGTAATTCAACTGCCTTCTATTAGAAAGTTAGTAAGTGAACCTGGATGCCAGTTACTGAGGGATGGACGTTTATTATTTTATTTACTTTTATATGTTTCGAAGTTTCTATAGTAAGGGAAAAAAATCTCAACGAGGTTAAACAGCCAATGGCAGAGCTAAAGTGAGAAATCAATGAACTAGCAGACTTGAGAAAACCATCCACAATACAGCAAAAAGATATGGAAACTATGAAAGTAAAGAGTCAGAAAAGACAGAATAAGAGAACCTAAAGTTGGTTAAGTAGGAATTCGAAAAGAGAAACAACAAAGAGCTAGGCATGGTGGTGCGCACCTGTAATCTCAGCACTCAGAAGGCTGAGGCAGGAGGACTGCCACAGTTTTACAACCCCTCGGGAGTCTCAGCTCCTGAGTGCTGGGATTACAGGCATGCACCACCATGCCTGGCAAGACCTTGTCTCAAAAAAAGAAAAAAATCACATAAAAAACTTACAACACAAAGTAAACACATATATTAAATTCCAAAATGCAGATATGAAAGTAGATAGTTCTTTGGAAGACAAGAAAATAGTAATCACCATGGGTTTTAAATATTAGAAAAGCATCACAAAAAGAAAGATCCTGAGTTGAGCCTTGAACTATATATAATATCTGAATAGGCGTTACAGATGAAGTTTAGTGGTAGATGTGCAAAACGTCCTAGGTCCAGCCCCTACACTCAAAAACAAAAGCAGCATTCTAAGAGAGCTACAGGTATGCAAAAGGTAAATCACAGAGCTACAATACACTAGTCTAGCTGGTGAAAAAGTACAGTGGTGTGAGAGCCAGACTCAGATTAAGAAATATAGGAAATAAGACCAGAAAAAAACATTGGATATTTACTGTTAAGTTTTGGGATAAGAAGCTTAGAGTTTACACTATATTCAAAATGAAAATAAAAGATTTTGAAAAATGAAACTATGATTAAACCATACCTTTAAATATTTTAAAACTTGATTATAGAAAATTTCAAACACAAAGTACGCAGTTGCATAATAGATTCCCCATGAATCTTAAAATTTTAAGTGAAAGCAGTGTCTATGAGACTGCCAAAAAAATTATACAGTATGATCAAAAATTACGGTCATTTAAAATTTTACAATAAAAGACACATTGCCCTTAATCACTACCACTTATTCCTTCGTTCTTTCTACTTTCTGAGGCAGCTTTGAAGCAGGCTTTTGTGAGTGAGTGTCTTTACGAGATGTCAAATGCCACTAAAGGCGGGCTCATAAAAACATTATACTGCGTCCTTACCCACCATACTTACTAGACCTGGCACCACGCGCCTTCTGGCTCTTCCCCAAAGTCAAAACGACCATGACAGTAAAGGTTTTCAATCTATTCAGGACACAAAGGCAGTCGGGACAGTGAAACTCAAAGACACTCCCCAAAAAGGACTTGCACGACTGCTCCAGAGGGTGACAAGAATGATGGCACACGTGTGCAAAGCGAGGGGGGCATTTTATGGAAATGAATGGCAATGTGTCTTTTACCTTAACAAATTTTTAGAAATTAAACCTTCACCGTACTTTTCTACCACGTCCCACATGTGGAAAACAGTAAATAGCAGACCTACACTGCAGTCCTCCAAAAAGTGAGCCAAACTTTGGCCCTTGGCTGGTATCTGGAAATGCGAATGATGAACAGTTCCCTACGCTAATAGAAAACCTGTCCTCCATGCTAAGAGGGGCTCACAGCGCTGGACTGTACGATAACCTCTATGCTGAACGCCAGCTTTCCTTGGGGGTATCTGGAATTTTGGTACATGTTTGGCAAAAGGTGCTAGGTCACTAGCCCCAAATAAAAACCTTGGCTACAGAGCCTCTAATGAGCTTCCCTGGTAGACAACCGTCCACATATGTTGGCATAATTTAAATCTGGAGTAATCACACGTATCTTTTTAAAAAGAACTCTTAAATCACTGCCAGTTATAGAAGAGAAGAAAAAGTAGCAGGGACAAAAGAAAAAGCATCAGTTCAGGTTCACACATCTCTCTCTGTGACAGAAGGCTTCACACATATGCTGCAGTTTACATGCATACTTGAAAGACGAAACTGATAGAAAATACTATGTTTGCAAATAGAATGTTTAAGCCACCTCTGAAAAAAAAAAAAAAAGAAAAAGAAAGCCTGCCTACCCAACCACTGAAAGAAACTTATTTCAAAACTATCAATAAAATCTTTTTATTTCAAAATTTCTAGATTTTTTTTAGATCTTAGAAAGAGTTAAGCAAGTATTTTAAACTGATATTAATGCTTTAAACTAATTAAATTAAACTAATAATTAGTTAAACTAATTAATAAACTAATTAATTAGTTTTCAAATTCAGAGTTTTGGGATATTTTTGGTGGGGGTTTTAGGTTTTCCTTTTACTTTTTTTTCTTTTTTTGATGCTGGTAGTAGTGCTAGGGATTGAACCCACAGCCCTTGTACTGAGCTGTACCCTCAACCTTTTTTTATCTTGTGGCAGAATCTTAGTAAGTCGTAACGCCTAGGCTGACCTCAAACCCATGAACTTTCTGCCTCAGCCTCTTAGATGCTAGGATTAGAGGTATGCAACACCACACTAAACTCAGAGTCAGATAATTTTAAAAGATATTTTGAATTCATGGGTTTTGTTGTTGTTGTTTTCTCTCATTTTTCCGGTTCAGTGCTAGAAATCAAATGCATGTTAGGTAAATGCCCTTGCCACAGAGCTACAGCCACAGTACCGAACGTGTTGTGTTTAAAACCGAAAACTACCAGATGTGGTGGTACACACCTATAATCCCAGCACTTGGGAGGATGAGGCAGGAAGGTCACCATGAGTTCAAGGCCAGCTCGGGCTATACAGGGAGCCTACGGGCAGCCTGAGGTACATAATGAGACTCTGCCTCAAACATACATACACACATAAATAAATAAACAAATAGGTGAAAATTATTTGTACTGTCCAAAGCCCAGATATTTAATATTTTAAATTGACATGATCCCCTAAAATTAAAGAAAGGTCACTGGGCGTGGTAGCACATGCCTGTAATCCCAGCACTCGGGAGGCTGAGACAGGAGGACAGACACAAGTTTGAGGTCAGCCTGGGCTACAAAATGAGTTCAAGGCCAGCCTGAACTGCATAGTGAGACCCTGTCTCAAAAAGGAAATAAATAAATAAATAAATAAAGTAAAGATTAAAGAAAGATAGTTTCCCATGAAAAAGCCAAAAAAGGTGGGGGTGTAGCTCAGCAGGAGAGTGCTAGACGAGCATGCATAA
This sequence comes from Chinchilla lanigera, assembly GCF_000276665.1. Classification (NCBI taxonomy): domain Eukaryota; kingdom Metazoa; phylum Chordata; class Mammalia; order Rodentia; family Chinchillidae; genus Chinchilla; species Chinchilla lanigera. The sequence continues at coordinate 6,806,909 of NW_004955454.1, read as the reverse complement.
AGCCCCGGGTTCAATCCCCAGTACCACTCAAAAAAAGCAAAGAAAGCCAGCATGGTGGTTCACGCCTGTAATCCCAGCACTCAGGAGGCTGAGACAGGAGGATTGTTGAGTTCGAGACCAGCCTGGGCTACAAAGTGAGCTCAAGGCCAGCCTGAACTGCATAGCAAGACCCTGTCTCAGAAAGACAAAAAAAAAAGCAAAGAGAAAAAGAAAAAGCTAAAAAGCCTGGGGGTCAGCAGAAATCTAGATACTACATGTACCTCTTCCTCTGGCAACATCTTTCTCCGACCGTCCTTCACAGGAAACCCACTTCCAAAGTCTTTGGAGGAGATATCAGCTCCATACTCCACAATGACATCTTCTTCAATGCTGCTAACCAGCCGCCAGAATTCCTTCTCTACCAGTTCTGTGGGAACCATCTACACAGATAAAGATGACGGATTACTAACCAACTATAACCACAATCTACTGTAACGTAATACACAGGCCAAGTAAACACAAACACGTGATGAAATTAAAGAAACCTCATTTCCTACAGCAGAAATGACTGACAGCCTAGCTTTTTTCACTAAGAATGGGGGCAAGCTAAAGGTAAGTTGGATATTCAGAAAAACATAATGAATTTGAACGGCTTTGCTCTGAAAGCAGCTGTTTCCCAACTATGTAGGACAAAGATGAACCAGAACATGAAGAAGGACCATGGAAATGAAAAAAGCTAGGCCAAATTTTTAATAACTTTAGCAAACTTTTGTAGCACTGCACTGCTAGGAATGTTAAAAGCCCAGATTCCACAGGGAAAACAAAGCAAACCACATATAATAATTAACTAAACTAAAGCAGTGACAGCCAAATACTTCATGTCCCTGTAAAGGAATATTCACAGAGGAATAATAAAATAATTCAAACATCAAAACAGGTTTCTCTATAGAAGAATACAAACTTCACATTGAGAGAGTGAAAAAAACAAGTAGCCAGGTATGCTGGTACACGCCTGTAATCTCAGCATTCAAAAGATTGGGGCAGGAGGATCACTTCGAGTTCTAGGCCAGCCTGGGCTACATAGTGAGTTCAAGACCCAGCTGAACTCATAGTAAAACCCTGTCCCAATGAATGAATGAATGAATGAATGTTTTTTTTTTTCCCCCTTTTTGAGACAGGGTCTCACCATGCAGTTCAGGCTGGTCTTGAACACTGTGTAGCCCAGGCTGGCCTCAAACTCACAACAATCCTTCTGCCCCAGCCTCAGCTTCCTGCCTCAGCCTCCCAAGTGCTGGGATTACAGGCGTGCGCCACCACGCCCAGCTGAATGAATGAAATAGTATGCAAGGCCTTCAACTTTAAGATTCAGTATTCATTGATTCTGTCCCTCTTTTCTCTACAAGTATTAAAAATAAGAAAGCAAACCAAAGCTTTAGGCTTAGAAAAAACTTTGTACCTCTCAAAACTGGCTTAAAAGATAGTTACTCACATGGACTGGCATATTGAAATAATCAGACTTAAAATTATCTGCCATCTCTCCAAAGCTCTGAAGTGTATACTCTCGTACCGCTTGTTCAAATCCAAAGGCTTCTCGAGGTTTGTTACACTCCTGGGAAGAAAAAAATAACTAAGATTAACTCAATGAAACTATAACTTAAAAAGCACTGAAGATCTAGGTGTAGTGGTACATGCCTGTAATCCCAGCACTCTGGGAGGCAGAGGCAGGACCTCTGGTTCAAAACTATGGACCAATTTAGCAACATTCTGTCTGAAAATGGGGAAACAAGGGCTGAAGATATAGCTCAGTGGCACAGCACCTGCCTGGCAAGTACAAGGTCCTGAGTTCGATTCCCAGTACCAAAAAGAAAAGAATATTTCAGAAGGGGGAAACCGGAAGGAGGGAGGAGAGGAAAGAAAAGGAAGGGAGGAGTGGGAGGGACAAAAGCTCTATTTTGATTATTCCCCTGGGTGAAACAAATCTCACCAACCCTAAACACAACAAAACAAGTATTACTGTAGTTACCTGAAAAATGGTATAAGGAAACAGGACTCTAGACCCTCAACTTGTATTTCCATGGCCTTCCCGTAAGAAGGTGGTAATGAGACAGTTTTAAGACTCTGAGTCGGCATTATGATCTGCCACGCAGGCAACAGCTGGATGTTCCCTAACTCGGAATCAAGCCCCAGAATGTCTGCCATTTTAGCACCCAGTAGATCTGATCATAGAGAAAATATAGTTCATGGAGGGGGAAATAAAGCTTGTGGATATCAGGATACCCACTACATTGCCAAGATTTCTGGCTAGCAAAATGGTTTGCTCACACTGTCATGGTAATTACTATGACCAATGTCTTGGCGCAAACATTCGCTAACATGCCCTTTAACTTTGAGAACAGTAGTTAATAATTCCTAGACCATAAAAGATCTCTGAATGTATCTCGATATAACCAGCCAACTTCTTCTCTTTGATGTCCCAGCATGACATTTTGTTAAAATAAGTAAACACACCAGGCTTTTCATAACATCATTGTTTTTCAATAAGAACAATTTAGTATAATCAACTCAAAATGTGCACAAGTTAAAAGACATCATCAGTTTACTTAACAGCATGAAAACTTGTATAAATCTCAAATTCTAAAACTTCATGTCTGATTATAGTTTAATGTTTAAAAAGACTTACAGCTTTTCTTCGTTGTTATTCCAGCAATATGAATACTCTGAGTTGAAATCTCATTCAACTGGAGCAATATATAAAAAGCCTCACCAATAGTGAGAGAAAGAAACTTTGAAGGCAAGGCGCCTTAATATGGCTGTCACATTTCTACTCAATACATCTCTTTTTCAAAACCATGAAACAAGCAGGATGTGGTGGCACATGCCTGTAATCCCAGCACTCGGGAGGCTGAGGCAGGAGGATCATTGCAAATTCGATACCAGCTTGGGCTACAAAGTGAGCTCAAGGCCAGCCTGAACTGCATAGCAAGACCTTGTCTCAAAAAGACAAAGAAAAGAAAAATAATAATGGAACAATACTTCATAACAA
>NW_004955454.1:6749879-6803787 GCF_000276665.1 Chinchilla lanigera | reverse complement strand
GGCAGGAGGATCATTGCAAATTCGAGACCAGCTTGGGCTACAAAGTGAGCTCAAGGCCAGCCTGAACTGCATAGCAAGACCTTGTCTCAAAAAGACAAAGAAAAGAAAAATAATAATAATAATAAAATAAAAAAATAAAATAAAACTGGAAAATTTCAACTCTAAAGAACAAAAAGGGGGTGCTGGGGATTTAGCTCAGCGGTGCAGTGCCTACCTGACAAGCGCAAGGTCATGAGTTCGATTTCCGGTACCAGAAAAACAACAAACCAAGAACAAAACGGAAGTACGACAAGCTTTGGGGAACCTATTTACGTGTATGTATACATGTATGCGTTACTTTTAGTTAGAAAAGGATCCACAAAGTTTAAGCTTGTACCTCAGCGACACATTTAGGACACCTCCAGTCTCCTTTGGGAACATCAGGTAGTGGTGGAATTAGACAAAATGTATGATAGCTGTCATCACATCCATCACACAAAAGCAATTTATCTTCATTGTTTCCTCGACCACAAAACATACACACATAGAGATCCACCTGTTAAACAAATAATGAAAGTCTAGTTTCTATAATAGAGAATATTACGTTACCAGGATTTCTTTAAAACAGACAACATGATATACAGCAAAACATAAATTCACTTAAATCCTAAATATCTACTTTAATTGATACTTTAACACTTTTTAATAGAACTCCCTAAATTTCTCTCCAGAGCATCTACCACCAAATTAATAAAAGCATATCAAATCGTTAAAGAAACACTACAAATGCAGGGTATATAAAAATTAATTTGTATTTTTTAAATGCCGTTCTTTCTAGATATAAGTACCTTTGGTAAAGAATGAATACTGATAACTGCTTATAATAATTTACAAATATCCATGGGTATTTGCCAGAATTGGCTCATAGATTCTCCCTACCCACACCCATATCCACACCCATACCCACACCCACACCCAGCTTTATGGATACCAAAGTCCACTGATTTTCAAGTAAGGATATGCAATGGCATAATATTTGGTTATAATAGTATATGCACAGCCTCTAATATATAAGCTATCGCTAGATTACTTATAATACCTAGTATAATGTAAATGCTATGTAAATAGATGTTATACTATATTGCTCACGACAAGAATAAAAGTCTGTACTTGTTCAATACAGACACATTTTTAAAAAATATTTCAATCTACACTCGGTTAAACTCTCAGATGTACAACCTGAGGATACAGAGGGTCAACTGTATACAGAGTCACACTCACTCTCACTTCATCACCCAAAGGCATATGACTTAGGGGGAACAGTCTATACACGACACAAAGCAAGGTTAACATTACAAAAACCAAAGCCGTAACTTCAGGTTTGCCATCAAGTCTTCTAACCAAATACGCTGATGAAACAACATACAAGAACATACCAAGGTAAAACTGTGCAAACCAAAATTAAAATAAATCCTTTCCCTCCTAACATATCCCAAAGCACTTACAAAGTTAACAGAGAGAGTTCCTTTCCGTTGTCTCATTTGCATGTTAAATGCGTCTGACCTGTTGGTAACTTTTCGTCTTCGGGTGACCTCATCTTGAAATAAAAAGTTATATAATAATAGTAAAAACTAATGTTGAGCGCTTACTATGGACCAGACACTATTTAAAATTATTTAAATTAGTTAAAAATCTCACAACACTATAAGGTAGATATATTATCTGTGGTTAAAGATAAAGAACCTAATGTATAGAGAAGTTGGATAACTTGCTCAAAATTACAGAGCCAATCAGTGGCAGATTTGGGATTCTAATCCAGACAATGAAGCTTCAGACAGTTTAACCACTGATGCCATACTGTCTGTATGTAGTACTTACTACATCTACATAATGCCTGTATGTATGCTAAAATGAACCAGGGAATAATTTTTTAAGATCACTGCCAGCCAAAACAATAATTCAAGTTTTAAGATCACAGCCAGCCAATGCAAAAATTTCAAGAATGACAAAGTTCTGAATTCTTAACAAGGTAATTAAAAACATTATAATGTATTTAGTAAATCCTATTAAACAAAATGCTCTGAGAGTGATGGAACAATATTATCTGATCTTTTATAGTTCAGTCTAAGATCTGAATTATGACTAAACTATCCATATCATAAAATGTGTAATTAATGTATGTGACTATAGTAGTTTAATAAATTCTTATAGTATAGTCAAAACATGCCAAACTTATTCTTTGTTAAAATGAGTGTCTTGTACGGGTCTTTTGTTGTTTTGTTTTGTTTTATTTTCCACTAGCACTAGGGATGAAACGCAGGGCCTCACACATGCTAGGGAAGCATTCTATCACAGAGCTACACCCCACCCTAAAATGACTTTTAAAACTGACCTGTTACATCGGGAAAATAAAACCTGTTTTTTGCATTAGCAACTCTCACAAAAATTTCAAACATAAGCTGAAGAGAACTAGGTTCACGGGGGAAAAAAAATTTATTTAAAAGAGTATTACAATGCCAGGCATGATGGCACACTCCTGTAATCCCATCACTCTGAGGCTGAGGAAGGAGGATGGCCACAAGTTCAAGGCCAGCCTGAACTGCACAGCAAGACCTTGTCCCAAAAAATGAAAATAAAAATAAAAATAAAAAATGGTATAACAACATATCGAGGGCAATTATTTTTTAAAAATATTGTGGTTAAAATTTAAATGTTCTAAGATCTTCCCAATATATTTTCATACTAACGGTTAAAGAATCCTCTATTCACCTTTTAATTTAAAAGTTATAAGCAATCATTAGATGAAAACCAATAATTTCACCATTACTAGCCTTTAGAAACTGCAATCAATTTCTGTATTGTATATCAGACATGGAGAAGGAAAATTCTCTCTTCTAAATCATAAAATTGAATATAATATTGCTCCTCATACTTTAAGATACATGCCATCAAAAGACAATTTGCATAAAAACCACTTTGCAAGTTTACAATTCTCAAGAAATTCCCAGCATGGACTAAAATTTAAGTATCACCTAATCTTTTTACAACTATATTATTACACTTTATTTCTCTTCATGACCAGTAACAGATTTTACCTTCTTTATCTTTTGTTCCAACTGTCAGGCCCACAACCTTGGGTCCAGCCCCAAAGATCTGAAGTTTCTTCAATTCTGTGTTTTTGTTCATTTCTCCAGATTCTGACTAAAAGATAACAAACAAAATCCACATTAGCATAATTATCTTGATTCATATATTAATTTTCTTTAAGAAATGAAGTCTTGCTATGCTGCCCAGGCTGGCCTCAAACGCTGGGGCCTAAATAATCTTGCTGCCTCTGTCTTCAGGGTAGCTGGGAATAAACATATACTAACATACACAGCTCGTGTATTATTTTATTACCCCCAAAGTTTTAAGAGCCTCTTCAAAATGAAGGAAGAGCTGGGCACGGTGAAGCACACCTGTAATCCCAGCACTCCGAAGGCTGAGGCCAGAGGATTACTGTGGGTTCGAGACCAGTCTGGACTACACAGTGAGTTCAGGCCCAGCCTAAACTGCATATAGAGACCCTGTCTCTAAAGGGAAAGGAAGGAAGGAAGGAAGGAAGGAAGGAAGGAAGGAAGGAAGGAAGGAAGGAAGGAATCTCTTAATCTTCATTTATAACAGTTTAAAATAGTCACCAAAGCACCATGCAATACCCAAATTCCTTTCCACAAAATACTTATCTTAAAAAAGTACAGATGTTGCTTTGGATCTGGCTAAAGACAGACACTACTGGTTATTAGGCAACAGAAATTCCTACTTCTAACTTGGTAATGGATACCTGTCTTTAATTAGAGGGTAATATACCCAATCTTAAATGATGAATCATGACTACCATAAGATCATAAGGCTGGTCTCATTTCTCTTTGCAGGTGATGACAGGTAGAATAGGAATGTGACCCAATTTTAGCCAGTAATCTGTAAAGTTTATTGGAAGACTTTGGAAAAATTTTTTAATCCTCTAATAAAAGGCAAAGACTAAGTGATTTTGCCCCAACTACTTCTTCCTGCTAGAAAACTCAGTGCTGGACTCTGGTATCCACAGTATAATTAGGAGAGAACTCACCCACACACTAAAGGAAGCAAGGCCACTAGCCCTTGTAGTCCACACTTGTAATGAAGGACTGCAAGGCTGAGCCCCACCTGGGCAATTTAGTAACTTAGTAAAACCTGGTCTCCAAATTTAAAAAAAAAGTGCTGGAGATGTAGTTAGGTGTACAGGCCCTGAGTTTGATTCCCAGTTAGGAGTAAAGGCCCTGAGTCTTTTTCCTCCCCAAAAAGAAGCAGAAATATGAGAAAAGGCCTGGTCCTTCATGATAATATGAGCATGCAATAGCAATTCTAGAACTACCTTCCCCTAAAAAAATTTGTTTTGAGGCAAGGCCTCTCTATGTAGTCCAGCCGCTCTTAACACAGCAATCCTCCTGACTCAACCCCCCAAGTGTTGAGATTACAGGCACGTACCACCACACCCAGCTAGAAATCTTATGTTGAAAATGTGTTCTTATGTGAATAATTTATCACTAAGGTTTAAGCTACTGTCATCTGGCATTCTATCCCTTGAAGGTGAGAGCATCCTAATTAGTACCAGTGTTAAAACTTAAATTCAGATGATTCATAATCTCTGAATGCAGACAAATCAAATAGCTGAAATTTATTTTAATTGCACAATTAAATTAAAACTTAAATTCAGATGATTCATAATCTCTGAATGCAGACAAATCAAATAGCTGAAATTTATTTTAATTGCACAATTAAGAATAAGAATAGAAATAAACCAGGATAAAATAAAGATTATCTTATACATATGTTATGGCCATATAACAAATCCATAAAACCCTAACTTAAAAAACAAACAAAAAAACTAAAATGGTATTCCAAAATTTGCCTCTAAACTCTTGTAGACAAAGTTATACTAATCAGCCTCTACAGCTAGTCAAATACTAAACAAACACTACACATTCTTTACCACTATTTTAGCAGAGTAGAAAAACAAAAGCAGAAACATATTAAGTATAAAGCATTGTCATATCTGAGTATTTAATCAATTAAATCTTAAAATCACTTTAGCAGATAGGAAATACTCTAAAAAGAAAAAACAGGTGCTGGAGATTTAGCTCAGCAGCACAGCGCCTGCCTGGCAAGGTCATGAGTTTGATTCCTGGTACCAGAAAATAAATAAATAGATAAATAAATAAATAAATAAATAGAAAACAAACAACATTCTCTGTTCTTAATGGATTAAAAGTAGAAATAAAATTAAAACCCCAAAATGCCTTTTCACCTGGAAATATTTAACTATTAACAGGTAACAATAATAAGGTAACTATCAGATCACTGGAACAAATTAAAGCAGTGATTACAAGGGAACTTTATAATCATAAGTACATCAATAAAAACAAAATAATAGAAATAAATTTCCAACTCAAAACACTAGGAAAAGAACTAAAACATAAACTTTGTGGTACTGGATTAGAAGTGGAATAATCTCTATGAACATAAAATATGAAATCAGAATTTTTTAAAAACTTATTTCCTAACTGTGACCATTTAAAGGTCCTAGAAGCAATGATATCTTAGTAGGAACAAACACACCTTGTGCTCAGGTCATGATTTCTAAATAGCATTTCCCACTAAAAAGAACCAGGAATCCTTGCAGAAATTACTTATTCTAAGTTTAAAGAAGGGAAGGCAAGAATACCAGCATTTTGGTGCTAGGAAATAAATATTCAATACTAGTAGAAATATGTAAACTCCAGAACACATGAACCACCTTGAAATGACTCCCATTAACCAAATTTGTAACAATTAAATTAAAAAAAAAAAAAAAAAAAGGCAGCAATGGATATACAACATTGCATTTTTTAAAATCATGATCTACAATTGGGCTGGGGATATAGCTCAGTGGCAAAAGCGCCTGCCTGGCAAACACAAGGTCGTGAGTTCGATCCCTGGTACCTCAAAAAAAAAAAAAAAAAAAACCATGATCTACAATGATAAAAAAGAAGTAAGGGAAGTCAATTATAGTTTCATAGGAATACACATTCACCAAAGTCCACACTTAGGATATGTGCATTTTAATCAGATGCAGTAGTATGTGCCTATAAACCAGCTACTCAGGAAGCGGAAGTAGGAAGATCACTTAAACCCAGGAATTCAGGGCCAGCCTAGGCAACACAGAGAAACTCCATTAAAACGGGTGATGGAGAAGGAGGGATAATATTCCTTTAAAAAACTGAAGAAGAGAAAATTTCGTTAGGAAAAATACCAACTAAATAAATGTAGAAGGAAAGACAAAACTAGAAAACCACACAGTTTGTAAACCCCACACAGTAACTAATTCAGTCAAGGATCATCAATGAATTTTAAAATCACTGGGTACAATATCACTAGAAAACAGGCTATTCACAATGTCTCAGAGTTTACTGATTAATTTTATTACAAAGTGACTAAGTACAATGTAGTAATCCAGCTTACCACCAACAGTGAAATATAGTGGTGTTATAAATTTCATTCTATACATAAACACAGCATTACAGGTTTCATTCTAATACATAAATATGTAAGAGTTTGGGATCTCTTGACACGAACAAGAGGCAATCCTAAATCTCAAGAAACTCAATACTTCAGTGAGGTCACACAGGAAAAAAATCATTTTAAGAGTACAGCAAGTGCCGGGCATGGTGGCACAAACCTGTAATCCCAGCACTCAGGAGGCTGAGGCAGGAGGATCGTCACGAGTTCAAGAGCAGCCTGGGCTACAAAGTGAGCTCAAGGCCAGACTGAACTGCATAGCAAGACCCTGCCTCAAAAAGACAAAAAAAAAAAAAAAAAAAAAAGTACAGTAAGTGATATGAAAGAGGTAAAAATATGGAAGCAGAAGCCAAGAATGGCAATGCACACCTATAAGGCCAGCACCCTAGGAGCCGGGAGCAGAAAGACTGCAAGTTCAAGTGTAACCTGGTAAACTTAGTGACTTAGCGAAAACCATCTTGGAATAAATTTTTTTTAAAAAAATGTTGAGAGCCAGGAATGGTGGCGCATCTGTAATCCTAGCATTCAGGAGGCTGAGGCAGGAGGGTCATTGTGAATCTGAAGCCAACCTAGGCTACACGGTGAGTTCAAGGCCAGCCTGAACTACATAATGAGACAACGAATGAATGAACAGAAGGTCTCAAAAAACCTGAATGAATGAATGAATGGGGATATAGCTCAGTGTAAAGGCCCTAGGCTCAATCTCCAGTGCCACACACAAAAAAAGAAAAGAAACAGGATAAATTCTACAATTTACATACTTTAGTTTTCTTAGTTGAGAGACCATGAGAAGGCTATGCTTATCATTACCATGACACGAGAAAAAGAGATTTACAGAAGGTGGTAATGACTCAATGTCTGAGACATGTTACATGGATCGTATCTGTGCTGTGGCCAACAAGGAGTACACACTCCCGACAAACCAAAAAGATGCACGGAGGTCAAGACAGACCTAGGTATTTGCTCAACAGCTGAAACCGCAGGGTAGATATGACAGCTGAGGAAGCCGGGCGTGGTGGCGCACGCCTGTAACCCCAGCACTCTGGAGGCTGAGGCAGGAGGATCGTTGCAAGTTCGAGACCAGCCTGGGCTACAAAGTGAGCTCAAGGCCAGCCTGAACTGCACAGCAAGACCCTGTCTCAAAAAGACAAAAAAAAAAAAAATAGCTAAGGAAGAGTGAAGAGAGAAAAAAAAAAAATCAATGTACAAATAAAGCAAAAGGAAAGAGGTAACAATGATGACTTAAGGAACAGTCAGAGAATGGAGGAAGCCAAAGAAAACTCTAGATAGCATTTTGGAGAAGAGTCAACAGCCATGCTAAATACACACATGATCAGAGATCACGTAAGATACAAGATGAAAAGAGGACCTCTGAATTTAGCAATTTAAATTCAACAATAACTTGGACAGTGAGTGCAGCTTCAATGAAAGTATTTAGCTCAGTCAAATTAGAATATAAAGACTAAACAGATACTAAGGAAACGGAAACAATACTGACTATTTCTCAAGTAAATCTGTGAAAAGAGGCAGAGTAAGGCATTATCCAGGAAACAATTTTTATTTTTAAGATGATAGAGACTTGAAAACATGTATTTGAAACCCTGTCTTGAAAACATGTATTTGGTGGGGAGCAGATACCCAGCAGACAGAGGAGATACAAAAGAAAGATGTCCCAACTGACATACTGAAATCAGTAGAAAAAGACAAAAGAGTGGCATGTGCCTATAATCCCAGCTACTTAGAAGGCTGAGGCAGGAGGATCATAAATTCAAGGCCAGTCTAGGCAAAGACCCTGTCTCTCAAAATAAAACATTAAAAGGACAGGGGATTGACGGGCATGGTAGGGCACATCTATAATTCCAGTATTTGGAAGGCTGAGGCAGGAGAAAAGCTTCGAGTTCGGGGCCATCCTGAACTATATACCAAGACCCTGTCTCAAAAAAGGAAATGTGATCATTACGCGTATCTAAAATATACCAATAAAATCTAATATAAAAAAAGCTCAAACTAATAAAATGGCTGTCTACTTTATCAGTTAAAAAAAAAAAGACTAGGGATGCAGTTCAGTAGTAGACTGTTCCCCTGGCTTCTATTCTCAGCACTATGGAAAAAAAAAAAATTGACAGAGCAAGTAAAAGAGAATGCCAGAAGAGAAGAAAATAGAGACATGAGCCCTGGAAAGAGAGGTGTACTTTGCCCATAGAGACAGAGACTATGGGTGAGTATCAGTAGTTTTGAAATTTTTTTACTTTCTCAAATAGAAGACTAAGAATAGAGGTAGACTTGGCGCACACCTATAATCTAAGCACTGAGGAGGCTGAAGCAGGAGGACTAATGTGAGTTCAAGGCCAGCCTGGGCTACAAAGTAAGTTCAACAACAGCCCGAACTGCACAGTGAGACCCTATCTCAAAAAGATAAAAAAAAAAAAAAAATAGAGGCAGACTGGCAATATAATAAAGTACAAATTCTACATAAAAAAATCTTGGGCCAGGGAGATAGCTCAGTGGCACAGCACCTGCTTGGCAAGTGCAAGGTCCTGAGTTCGATTTCCAGTACCACAAAAAAAATCTTAACTTCAAACCCTGAAATAGCTCTAGCTTCTACCTACCAGCAAACAGTCTAACTGTAGTGACAATTATTATAATATGTAAAAAATTCCATGTGGTCTCTATTTTTATAAATATGAAAAAAGCCAGCCAGGTGTGGTGGCACATGCCTGTAATTCCAGCACTTGGGAGGCTGAGCCAGGAGGACCATTGTGAGTTCAAGACCAGCCTAGGCTACAAAGTGAGCTCAAGGCCAGCCTGAACTGCATAGCAAGACCCTGTCTCAAAAAGACAAAAAAAAAAGCCAGGAGTGGTGGCGCGCATCTGTAACCTCAGCACTCAGGAGGCTGAGGCGGGAGGATTGCTTGAGTTTGAGGCCAACCCTGAATTATGAAGTGAGTTCAAGGCCTGGCTGAACTGTATAGCAAGACACTACCTCAAAAAAGAAAAGAATAGAAAGAAAATCAGGGCTGGGGTGTAGTTCAGCAACAGGGGCCTTGACTAGCATGCAAAAGTGCCTGGGTTTGATGCCAGTAACACAAAAATACATACACACACATGCATACATGTAAAAGACAAATAGAAGATGCTGTGGTTTCTATCTAGATGTCCTCCAAAGCCTCAAGTGCTCATAGGCGGGGTTTCTGGACGGTGACTTGATCATGGAGGCGTGATACGCATCAGTGGCCTAGTCCGCTTACAAGCTCAAAGCTAAATGATTTAGGAGGTGAAGTCTCGCTGGAGGGAGTTACTCACTGGGGGCATGGACTGGAAGGGTCTATCTCACTTCCCGTTTTTTGTTTTCCTTTTGTTTCTTGTTTGCGTGTTCTTAGGCATTTTTCTTTTGCCTTGTTGCCTTGCTTTGGACTTGCTTTTGGTTGGAACCTTTTGCATTTTTGGGGCCAAATTAACCTTTTCTTCTTTTAATTTTTGGTTTTTGGGGGTTGAGGTTCTGGTTCGTTGGCCCGGCCCTTGTTTGGCAGGCCCAGGTTCTTACCTTTTGTTTCTTGTTCCCAAAAGGAAAAAAAGGAAAAATAATTAAAATATAAATAAATAAATAAGTTGTAGCTATCAGGTGTTGTCTCAGCAATGAAAATGGAATTAAGAGAGAAGACACATCTCCTCAACTGCTAAAGAACAACAGTATATGAATGGCCTCCCAAGGCCAGAAAACCATTCTATGTAGTCAATATACTTGACACTCCTATTACAACGGTCACGACACTGATACCTGAGACTTGACCCGTCTTGTTCTCTTAGGCAGCATGTTCATCCTGGTGCCCGGCTCTGGGGAAGTTTGGGTATCAGCACTGAGAACCTCGGGTTCCACTTTTTCCTTAAGATCTAAGTTAGGCATTTGTACACCCTAAAAGATCAGAACACAGAAAGAGGACAGACTCACTGACAAGAAATGTGTTTATGCATCAGTGAAGTAATCAATTTCCAGTAAATCCCTAAAGTTACTGAAACCGGGTGGCAATTTTCTCTCAAACTGATCTTAGGCTAAAGGCAGTCCCTATCAAAACCTCAATATCTCATGTTTTACATGTGCAAAGTGAAAGCTGATCCTAGCATTTATGTGGAAACATAAACTGTTTCAAATTTTTGAAAAAGAGTTACAGAGGACTTATACTACTGAACACCAAATTTGACTAGAAAGCTGCAGCGCACAGCAGTATTAATGCTGGACATTTAGAGTGGCTCTACCCTTACAGGGGCTTATACTCGTACGTTTCCAGTGGATGCCTGAAATTACGGCCACTTCCAAATTCTATATATATTTTTCTATACATGTGCACCTAGGATAATGTTTAATTTATAAATCAGGCACAGTAAAAGATTAGCAAAGATAATAAAACAGAAAATTACAACATAATAAAATTTAAGTAAATGTTGTCTGTCCCACTCAAAATACCTTCTCATTTTCATCTTTTCACGTAGAGGAACCACTTTATAGCTTCTCTTTGGCACATCTGAATTGCCAGCAACACTACTCTTGCACTTTGGGCCATTATCAAGTAAAATAAGGGGTACTCGAACATAAGCACTGTGAAACAAGAGTAGATCTAATAATTAAGATGGCTACTAAGTAAGTAAAGGGTACAAAGAAATAATTCACATCCAGCACAGGAGTGTACAAAATTCTACCATCTTAATCAGAATGACTTGAAATTTGGAAGTTATGATATATTTATTGTTCAAATTTTACATTTAATATTTTCAGATTACGGTTAACCAGGGTAACTGAAACCACAGAAAGTAAAACCACAGGTGAGGAGAGGACTATTATAGATTGATGCAACAGTAAACTCACAGATTTATAATCAGGCTGATTTTCAACAAAGGTGACACAATGGGAAAAAGACAGTCTTTTAAAAGAAATGGTGCTAGGCATGGTAGCACACACCTGTAATCCCAGTACTCAGGAGGCTGAGGCTGGAAGATCATGGTGAATTCAAGGCCAGCCTGGGCTCCACACTGAGTTCAAGGCTAACCTGAATTATATAAAGAGACCCTGTCTCAAAACACCAAAAATAATAATAATAAAAATAAATAAATGAAATGGGGCTGGTACAAGTGACTACTCAAATACTTCCCAAATGAATTTGTACCTTTACCCCACTCTATATATGCAAAAACAAATTTCTTTTCATGTAAAATGTATTACAGAAGTAAATGTAAAAGTTAAAGCCCAGTGTGGTAGCACACACCTATAATCCTGAGAGGCTGAGGCAGGAAGATTGCTGGAATTCAGGGCCAGCCTGCACTACACAGTGAGTTCAAGGCCAGCCTGATCTACATAGTAAGACCCTGTCTCAAAACAAAAAAGTTAAAATTACAAAACTTCTAAGAAAAAACAAAGAAGAATCTTTGTGACTCTGTGTTAGGAAAAGATTTTGTTTTTGTTTTGTAAGCCAGACACCAAATCTTACTATATGATTCCCTCTACGTGAAATTTCTCACAAAGTTGTAGTTTTACAACTACAGAGCCAGAAAGCACATGAGTAGATAATGCCTGAGTCTTAGGTAGAACAGAAACAACCCAGAGAATACTAAAGAACTTTTCTGACAGGTAGAAGTTTTCTAAAACTGGATTGTGGTGACTGCTGCATAAATGTACAACTTCATTAAAACTTAACCATGTCCCTACTCTGGATAAGTCTACAGCACAAAAATAACATGTTAAAAACAGAAGAAATAAATAGGAGGAATTTTTCAAACAATCCTTTATCTTGTAAGCCACCAAAAATAGTTATGATTTTTAAACTGTAATGTACACCTTGTTTTCCCACATTTCAGTTCTTGGAGAAATTGACTCCATCTTCGTACACATGAAGAATTACTAACTTGTGGTAAACACAGGTTATAGTTAGAAAACAGGATACTATCAACTCTAAGAACAATGATGTATCTTACCATGAGACTGACACCAGACTGGAAAAGCTCATATGGGTAGAGAATTCTTTCATAGTGGGACTTCAAAAGAGACCCAGTTCCTTTTCCTGGCAGATACCCCAAGCGGCTACCCACTTTAGACCATTTCTTCTCTTTGGTGACCATTTCAAAACCTCCTTTGCTGGCAACAATCTGAAAAGAAGGTATAAGTTATTTAAGGAAAGACTCAGGTTATTATTTTAGGCTAAGATTTCAAATTTTCTTTCAATAAATATGTGACCAAACTGACACTTGTCAACATTTAAAGAAACAGAGAGAATGGTTTTTTGGAAGTCTTAAACTCTAAAATTTAGGGCCAGGGATATAGCTCAGCAGCACAGTGCCTGCCTGGCAAGTGCAAGATCCTGAGTTTGATTCCCAGTACCAAAAAAAAAAAAAAAAAGATAAAGATAAAATTTATAATTAATGCTATACCTGCCTTCAAACAATGTATTCAAAAATATTTTATAAATTTGCACTTTCTACATTATGTACTGCGAGGAAACTAAACATACATATACACTCTATAGCTTCAATGAACTAATAATTTAAAATAATAAAAATAGAAATGAGAATAAATACAAGTTACGATATAAAAGTTTAAAATTAGAAATATACCAAGAAATTTATAGAATTAAACAAAAATGTCAAGCAAACTATGGATGCAGATGACAGTTCTGAAACACCTTAGGATAAGAGGGCTGGACTGTAGTTCAGCAATAATCTAGACCCTGGGTTCAATCCCAGCGTTATAAAAAAGGGGGAAAGAAAGGAAAAAGTTTTACATGGAAGACTATGTAGAACTTAGACTATGCATAACTACGAATATATATATATATATGAATTTTATTCAATTTTTTGTTTTTGTTTGTTTTGAGACAAGATCTTGCTATGTGGTTCAGGCCACCCTTGAACTATGTAACCCAGGCTGGCCTCGAACTCACAGCAATCCTCCCGCCTCAGCCTCCCAAGTGTTGGAATTACAGCTGATTACAGTTGTTTGGCTTTATTTATTTAGTTATTTATTTATTTTGTCTTTTTTGAGACAGGGTCTCGCTATGCAGTTCAGGCTGGCCTCGAGCTCACTTTGTAGGCCAGGCTGGTCTCGAACTCACAATAACCCTCCTGCCTCAGCCTCCCAAGTGCTGGGATTACATGTGTGTGCCACCATGCCAGGTTAGTTGTTCGGCTTTAAAAAGACATTCTAATACATCCTGTAACACAGATGGACCTGTGTAAACATGTAACTGCAATAAGTCAGACAAAACAATGAACACTGTAAAATTATATAATGTTCCTAGAATAAGCAAATTCACAGAAACAAAGTATAATAGATGTCACTAGGGGTGCTCCCTAAGTGGGTACTGGTAATGACTGTACTACAGTTAACAGAGTTAATGCCACTGAACCTTACAGCTGAAAATGGTTAAAACTGCCAGGTGTGGTGGTACATGTCTGCAACCCCAGGACTTGGGAAGCTGAGGGCAGAGGGTCACTATGAGTTTAAGGCCAGCCTGAACTATATAGTGAGACCCTGTTTCAAAAATTCAAAAAAAAAAAGTTAAAATGCAGCTGAGGATGTAGCACAGTAGTAGAACACTTACCTAACAAGTACAAGGCTCTAAGTTCAATCCTCAGCACTTAACAAAACCAATGGTTAAAACCCTAAATTTTGTTGTATATTTTTTATCACAATTTTTTAAAAAATGACTAAGAGACCTGGGCATGGTGGTATACTATGTAATCCTAGCTACTCATCAAGCTTAGGCAAGAGGACCACGAATTCAAGGCCAGCCTAGGTAACTTAGAAACAGCTTGTCTCAAAACAAAAAATAAAATGGGCTGAGGATGTAGCTGAGGGATAAAGCATTTGCCTAGTACACCTAAGGCCCTAGGTTCAATCCTCAGTACCAGGAAAAAAAAAAAAAGAAAAAGAGAAAGACTTGGGCACAGTGTGATAAGCACCTGTAGTTGTAGTACTAGCGCTCAGGAGGATGAGGTAGGAGGATCATTTAGTTCAGATGTCCCAGAGCTGCCTGTGCAATACAGCTAGACACTGCTCTAAATTTTTTTTTTTTCTTTTAGAGGATGAACTCTGGAGCCAGACTATTGCTGTTCAAATCCCAACTCTATCATTTAATATTTGTGTGACTCCGATAAGTTATATAATTTGTGACTTTGTTTCCTTTATTTTTACCATTAAAATAGTAACAACTTTTAAGCCAGGCATGGTGGCGCATACTTGTAATCCCAGCACTTGGGAGGCTGAGGTAGTGAGTTCTAGGCCAGCCTGAACTGCATAGTGAGTTCAAGGCCAGTCTGGACGACAAAGCCAGATCCTGTCTCAACAAATAAACAGGCTGTCCAAAGCAACCGGATGAACCGAAGCACCTTCACTCTACATGTATCTTCTCAGTGTTTTCACGCTGCCAGCTAGTGCTCTAGGTGCTTGGGATACATTCACAGAGACTTTCCCCTCATGGAGCTGATATTCTATTGGAGGAAGGGAGATAACAATAATAAACCCAGTGAATGCATGCATTAGGTGGTAAGTATTGTGACTGTTCGTATCTGAATGTCCCTCCCCACCGAAGCCTCATGTGCTCAGCAGAAAAAGCTTTTCAACAACGACTGGATTACAGGGGCATTATAGCTGACTTGTTGTTAGAAGGTGGGGACAGGCCAGAAGTGGCCAGTCACTGAGGAGGTGACCGGGAAGGGCTATGGCAAGTCTAAGGTGAAATCTGAGGGCTACAGTGTAATTTAATGATAGAACATTTACCTAGCATGGGTGTAATTCAGTGGTAGAACATTTATTTAGCACATGTAAGGCCATGGGTTCCATCCCCAGCACCATCAAATTAACAAACAAATATAACATTTGAGAAAAGACTTTAAAGACGTGAAGAACTCAGCCTAGCAGATAATATCAGGCAACAACCAGAGCCAAGACCCCAGGCTGGAAGCATGCTAGTGGGGAACAATAGAAGTGACAGGCAGTAAGGACATGGGAAGCACGGAGGTTTCTCAGTCTGTACCATCCCAGGGGCAAGGCAAAGGGGATCCCAATAAGCACACTGGTGGAATAAAGTTCCAGATGCACAGCTGACCTTAAAAAACAACCAGTCTAGACTGGAGCAGGATGACTCTCAGAAGAAAATGAAACTGACAGATTATGTGACAGGTAGAGCCACCATGAGAGATTTGTACTTCTACTAGGGAAGTCTGAAAATAAGCTTTTAATGGTTACACTGAAAACTAAACAAATGAAAAAAAAGGGTTGAGATTATTAACTACAAAAAAATAACAACTGGTACACGAAATCACAATCATAGCACTCTATAAGGCTCAGGTACAATAATATTTGTATTTATGTAGTCATAGTAATAAATTTTGATTAATAAAACTTAAACTAGCTGGGTATAGAGGCACACCTACTCGGGAAGGTGTGACAGAAGGATCCTAAATTCAAAGCCAGTCTAGGTAACTTAGGGAGACCTGTCTCAAAACTTTTAAAAAAGGGCTAGAAGCTGGGCCTGGTGGCACAGGCCTGTAATACCTGCATTCTGGGAGGCTGAGGCAGGAGCATTGCAAATTCAAGACCAGTCTGGGCAAATCTGTAGCTCAGGGTAAAGGAAAAAAGGTCCTGAGTTCAATCCCCAATACTGGAAAAAAAAAAAAGACAAAAAAAAATGGGGGAAGTTCAGGGGCTAGAGATGGAGCTGTACCTTGGTAGTACAGCTCTTACATTAGCACATGTAAGTTCTTGGGTTTAATTCCCAGTGGTGCAAGGAAAAATAAATATTTATGTAACTATACTAGCAAGGAATAGGGAATATGAAGTATGAGATTTAAGATCTCTTATACCCATTCCTCACTGCTAACAGAAAATCAGTACATAATATTTAAAACTGAAAAATGAAATATCACGAGCCTATTATTTAGAGAAATAGAGATCAAAATCAGAAGCAGCTAAAAAAAAGTGTATTAAAAGTGATTAGCTATGAGAAGTAGAAATGGGTAGAAAATGAGAATGTTGGTTTTAATTTTAGGCCTTATTTTATAAAAGTGGATGACTCTAACAAAAAAAAAAACTTTTTTTTAAGTACTGGAGATCAAACCCAAGGCATTTGGGAGGCTGAGCCAGGAAGATCACCAAGTTGAGGTCAGCCTGCACTACATAACAAGACTTTGTCTCAAAAAAAAAAAAAAAAAAAAAAAAACCCAGAAAATACAACCTTTAAACACTAGGCTCAGGGGCTGGGGATTTAGCTCAGCGGCACAGTGTCCGCCTGGCAAGCGCAAGGTCATGAGTTCAATTCCCAGTACCAGAGGAAAAATAAATAAATAAATAAACACTAGGCTTCTTTTGCTTTTTTCTTTTGAGACAGGGTCTTGCTATGCAGTTCAGGCTGGCCTTGGGCTCACTTTGCAGTGAGCAGCCTCCCAAGTGCTGGGATTACAGGCATGCACCACCACATCCAGCTACATTCATTTTTAATAGACTTTATCTATTTTCCAAGGACAACAGAAAACAGATTTTTTTTTTTTTGCAGTACCAGGGATCGAACTCACGACTTTGCACTTGCCAGCAGGCACTTATGCCACTGAGCTATATCCCCAGCCCCCGAAAACAGATTTTTAGAGAGAATAACAAAGAAAAAAAAAAAATTAAGACCACATAGCAAGTTCAAAACCAACCTGAACCACATAGCAGAACTCTGTCTCAAAAACAAAACAAGCATACAAAAGACTAGACTACTTGTGGCAAGGAAAAAAACAGACAAGACTAAAACAAATTTAACTTTTTAAATATTTAATGCATTCTTGACGGGCATGGTGGCACACACCTGTAATCTCAGCACTCGGGAGGCTGAGGCAGGAGGATCGTTGCAAGTTCGAGACCAGCCAGGGCTACAAAGTGAGCTCAAGGCCAGCCCAAACTGCATAACGAGACCTTGTCTCAATAAGACAAAAATAAATAAATATAAAAAATATTTTAAAAATAAATAAATATTTAATACGTTCTCTAAATATTTAAACAAGGTATATTTTATTAGGAGTATTCCCCTTTGAACAAGAAGGAATTGGGTTTTACAAGAGGGAGTTGAACAGTATGGATGACAACCGCTAGTAGGAATTGTGAGTGAAAGAGTTCTGATTAGATTATTTCTGAAGTCCCTTCTTTTTTGGGGCGGGCAGGACCAGAGATTAAACCCAGACCTTTGCACTGAACTGTATCTCCAGCCCCTTTTTAATTGTGAATAGGGCTGGGCTTGATCTTGTGATCCTCCTCCCTCAATCTTCCAGAGTGCTGGGACTATAGGTATGCACCATCAGATCCGGTTAAAGGTCCCTTCTTTCTTGTTGGTGTTTTTTTGAGATAGGGTCTTGCTATGTGGTTCAGGCTGGCCTTGAGCTCAGTATGTCAGTCCAGGCTGGCCTTAAACTCTAGGTGATCCTCTAGTCCCAACCTCCCAAGTGCTGGAATTACAAGCATGCACCACCATGCCCAATCCCCTCCTTTATTTTAAAACTCTACAACTTACCAAAACCAAGAACATAATCTAACCAAATTCAGCCTAATGGGTTTTTTTTGTCTGTCTGTTTTGAGACCGACTCTCCCTATGTAGTTCAGAATGGCCTTGAGCTTATTATGTAGCCCAGTCTGGCTTCAAACTCAGTGATCCCCTTGCCTCAGCCTTCCCAAGTGCTAGGATTGCATGTTTGCCTTTTAATTGGAAGAATCACTTATATAAAAGTGCAAGTTTCAGAAATTACTTATACTAAATAGTGCCGGGTGTAGTGGCACACTCCTGTAATCCCAGCACTCAGGAGGCTGAAACAGGAGGATCAACACAAATTTGAGGCTAGCCTGGGCTACAAAGTGAGGTCAAGGCCAGCCTGAACTGCCTAGTAAGACCCTGTCTCAAAAAGGCAAAAAAAATTACTTACACCAAATAATTATTCAAGCAAATTACATAGGATATTTACAAAAGTATATGTAATGACTTTTGACTAAAGATTATCACAGCAGTATTGTTACTAATGATAAAATAATTTTTGAAAATATTTTATATTTTATTCATGCTACATAAATCAAATCAAACACATTTAGAATAGTAAACATCATATAGTAAAACTCAGCAGATAAAGTTTGACTGAACAAAAACATCAAAAAAGAGAATTTTGAGCCAGCTGTGGTGGTGCACACCTGTAATTCCAACACTCTGGAGGCTGAGGCATGAGGATCACTGCAGTTCCAAGGCCAGCCTGGGCTACATAATGAGTTCAATGTCCACATGGACTACATATCAAGACCACGTCTCAAAAAAAAGAGAATTTTTGGGGGTTCCTGTTTGTTGTTTTTGTTGTTTAGAGATAGGGTTTCACTATGTAGTTCAGGCTGGCCTTGAACTCTCAATGGTCCTCCTGCCTCAGCCTCCTGCAGAGTACTGGGATTATAGGCATGCAACACCATGCTCAACTTTGTCCTGTTTTTGAAACAGGGTCTCATTATGTAGGCCAGGTTTCCCTCAAAACTTACCATCTTATCATTTTATTCTCTTTTAAAAAAATAAAATAAAATTTTAAACAAAATATGTAAAATATTTCATTTAAAACAAACTGCCATCAAACTGCATCAGCCTCCCAGTGTTGGGGTTACAGGAATGTGTCACCATACCCAGCTAAGAGAATTCTTAAAACTAATTTTTATCCTAATGGTTCCCTACAAAAAGACACAATCTCCCCCCTCAAGTTTCCTACAAACTGTCCTTTGGTATCACAAGTTTTCATATAATTGCACTAGATTACTCTCTGAACAGGGCTTAATTTTTTTTTTCCGGTCTTTTTGAGACAGGGTCTCGCTATGCAGTTCAGGCTGGCCTTTAGCTCACCTTGTAGCCCAGGCTGGTCTCAAACTCACAACGATCCTCCCGAGTGCTAGGATTACACGTGTGGGCCAGCACACCCACCTAGGACTTAATTATTGATACCACTACCTGACAGATAAAAACAATCTAAAGCACTGGTGGAGAACCTATGGCACACAGTCAGCACCTGAGCCAAGTCACTCCAGCCAAGGCTTGACAAATTATCAGTACGCACACAATAGCAAAGGTCACATTCAATAAAAAGCTGTTCACAGAGCTCTGTTACTGCGTTTTTTTGTAAGACAAAAGATGTTAACATCTGAGCTATTTTTTCCAAACTAAAACCTTGGTGTTCAGGGTTAACTGCAGTATTAGCGCTTTGCAGTAAGTAAGTAGATTCAGGGTACCGTTTGGGCACTTGCTATCTAAAAGTTCACCACCACTGGCCTAAGCTAGAGCAAGGGATGGTGTACCTGTGATCCCAGCACTAAGGAGAATGAGGCAGGAGGGTCACAGCGAGTCTGAGTCCAGTCTGGGCTACGTAGTAAGTTCAAGGGCAGCCTGAACTACATAGCTGGACCCTGTCTCAAAAAACCAAAAACAGCCTAAATCTATATGTTAAGTATGAGACCATACTTCCTAGGATTTTTAGTAAGAGCATTCTAATTTGATGTTAATTTTAAAATATATCAGAAAAATAATTTAAATATGGGGGCAGGCATTGTGACACACATTTGTAATCCCAGCTACTAAGGAGGCTGAGGCAGAAAGATCACGGAAAACCTGGGCAATTTAGCAAGACTTTGTCTCCAAGTAAGTTTTTTTAAAAGAGGTAGGCCAGCCTGGCATGGCGGCGCACGCTTGTAATCCCAGCACTCGGGAGGTTAAGGCAGGAGGATCACACAAGTTCAAGGCCAGGCTGGACTACACAGTGCAACTATCTCAAAAATAAAAAAGGGAAAAAGAAAAAAGTAAATATAAGAATTACATTTTCTTACAAGAAATATTATAAATATTCTTATTAGAAATGTAAGGATATTATAAATTCCTATTCCAAAATGATGTAGCAGTCATAGGCTACAAGGGCCACAAAATAAAAGCATTTACAAAATTTCTCAAATAATAAAGCTGTTTTCACCCACAAGTCAGAACAATCACAGATTTTTATTATTATATTAAAAATATGTATTTTCAGGGCTGGGGATTTAGCTCAGCGGCACAGCGCCTGCCTGGCAAGTTCAAGGTCGTGAGTTTGATTCCTGGTGCTGGCGGGGGGGGACGAAAAATATATATATATATTTTCAGAGAAATTATTATTAGCTCTGTTGCAGGTCAGTTTTGTTCTCATCAGGGAATGCAGCGTTACAATGTTAACATGTATTTAGGCAAAAATGAGTCTAAAGTATTCACCTTTAAGTTTCTGAGCTATTATTTATTCTATTGGATAATACTGGCTTCAGCCATTTACACTACTGTACTTCAATGTTAACTGGTGTCATTAATAAAACTGATATATAGCATATGAGAATGCTGCACCATGAATCCCTTTAATACACCAAGAATTTTCAATTAAGAAGTAGAAAAAAGACGCCAAGCTCAACACAGGATATTATACACTCAGCACATAGCGATATTAGGAGACAGACGTTTCTTCCGCATATTGTGGATCACACAGCAAACTAATCTGAATCATTAAATGTGAATTCATAAATTATAAAATGCCTTTTAAGGGTAACTTTAAGGTCTATCATTTCTACCTCTTCAGGTATGTATTTTATTGTCAAATAAAGTATGTACGGGAAACAATATTTCCTACTAAGTTTATTTCAAATTCTTAATTTCATATATTCACAAACCTCTGCTTAATTTCTTTGGGGGTGCGAGTGTTAAAACAGGAATCCAATCCAGTGTCTCACAGATGCTAAGCTTGCACTTTGCCTTCTGTTCAATTTCTAAACCAAGCATAACCCTCACCTTGCTCAAAGCATAAAGATCCAGGATTTTCCTCTCAACCACTGGGATCTTCAAAGTAGATCCTTGAAGTTCCCAAAATTTTGCCAGTTGATCCAAGAAGTCCAGTCTTACCCTGGTCATTGCCTATTATTAAAATACAGAAATCAGAAATAGGAACTATTATAGTTAAAAATAAGTAAATCAAAAGCCAGGCATGGTGGTGCACACTTGTAACCCCAGCACTCAGGAGGCTGAGGCAGGAGAATTACTGCAAGTTCAAGGCAAGCCTGGGCTACAAAGTGAGCTCAAGGCCAGCCTGAACTGCATAGCAACCTGTCTCAAAAAAAAAAAAAAAAGACAAAAAAATAAATAAATGAATGATGCTGGGGATAAGGCTCAGTGGCACAAGTGCCTGCCTATCAAGTGCAAGGTCCTGAGTTCGATCCCTGGTACAGCAAAAAAATAAATAAATGAATCAATCAATCAATCTAACATAAGTGCTCATTTCTCTAATGAAATTCAAAGAATTCATTATTGCTTTGTCCAACCCTGTAAAAAAGCAAAAGCCAACAGTAAAGAGAAAATAATACTGCTAATATTTTCATCACTAGGGCAAAAAAAAATTACTCTTAACATATATAAAAAATTCTCATTGATGTTAGTAAGAATTGTGTAGTCAGTATTCTATAGCCATGATGAGGAGGCGGCCAAGGAGAGAAAACAGACAGGACTGAGAAAAAGCAGCTGCTTTTGTTGCAGCACTAAGAGAAACAGACCCCAAGTCTGATTTCCGGGGCCCCAAGAAGAACTCGACGACTGCATTCATCTGCTACCACTGTTAAAAGCCAGGCCACCTCAAGAGGAATGGCCCTAAGAGGCCCCATGGGCCATGTCCTGAATGCAAAGGTGACCACTGGAGATCAGTCTGCCCTCTGAAGCGGAGGCCCCAGAGCTCAGACCCATCCTACCAGTTAGTCCAACAGGAATGAGAGGTCCCGGGGCATACTCTGCCTTCTCCCCCTGGCCAGACTGTCATCTCCATGGAGGAGCCCTGGGTAATCATGACTACGGAGGAACAAGAAAACAGCCTGTTGCTAGACACAGGTGCAAGTCTCTCGGTCCTTCTTTTCAATCCTGGCCTTCCTTCCAGCTGTCACACCTCAGTGACAGGAGTCACTGGTGAGGAGGTAATATGCTATTTTGGACAACCCTTTGGCTGTAACTACTTGTTAGAACATTCTTGCGTATCTCTGTCTTCCTCAGAAACCACTTTGAAGATACCACCATGTATTACAGCAGCCACTGATATTTTCCTACTAATCTATCCATAACTCTGTAATGTTTGTATTGTTCCTATCCTATTTCATAAATGGATGCATGTTTATTATTATGTGTTTCCTACAACAACCATTGAGAATAGTTAATGTTTATTCAATAGGTCACTCATGTATAGCTCTATTTATTTTCTTTAGCAGCCACTTTGAAGATACCAAAGTACAGTACAACAACTTTTGATAATCTCCTACCTCTTTTGTCTGTAACTCACTATTATTTGGGGCTGGGGATTTAGCTCAGCGGCAAAGCGCCTGCCTGGCAAGCACAAGGTCGTGAGTTCAGTTCCCGGTACCGGAGAAAAACCAAAAAAAAAAAACAACTCACTTTTATTTGTCTATTTGTTCTCCTGAGAAATGAGCTTGTAGATAACAATATGTAAAACAATAACCATTGATAATTTCCTACCAAAAAATAAAAAATTAAAAAAATTAAAAATAAAAAATTCTCATTAGTATCCAGAGCATTTTTTTGAAAGTGGCTTAACTTATGCAACCATAAAATTTAGTAAACCAGATTTCTCCAAGTCTCCAAGCATTGTAAGTTTGTCAATTGATCTGCATCTAATATTCACATTCTAGGTGCATCAACCCCACCTACACTAATTTTATAATGCTTCATCGACTATCTAATTACAAGATATACAGGGACAGACAAGATAGATATATGATTGAAAGATACATAGATAGATAGACAGACAGACAGACAGATTATACATATAAAAATCTCAGAAAATATTTTAAGAGTATCTGGGAGGGCAAGGAAAAACCCTCAGCAAGATGTAACAGGTCTTAGCTATCAAAAGACTTTTCTACTGCACTCAGAAATGGTTTTAATAACAAACTGAAGAATCTTCTGAAAATCCAGCAGATGGAAAAAAGCAGCAATATTTATAAACAGATTTTACTCTGGAAAATTTAAGAGAAAGTACTGGTGTTTTGCTTCATTTTTTTCCAATAGTAAGGATTAAACCTAGACCCTTCACATTCAGCTACGTTCCCAGCCCTTCTATATATCTTTATTTTGAAACAGGGTCTCACTAAAGTCCCCTGGGCTCAAACCTATGATCCTCCAGCCTCAGCCTCCCAAAGAACTAGGATTATAGATATGAGACACTATAACTATCCTTGGTTTTTGTTTGCTTGTTGCAGAGGAGTTGTTCTGGTTCTGAGAATCAAACTGAGGGCCTTGCATATGCTAAATACAGGTTCCATCACTGATCCACACCTGCAGCCCAGGAGAAATTATAATACTATTGAAAGGGAGATCATCACTGGGGGCGTGGTACAGGCCTGTAACCCCAGCACTCAGGAGACTGAGGCAGGAGGATAACTGTGAGTTCCAGGTCAGCCTGATCTGCACAGGAAAACCCTCTCTCAAGAAAGATGAATGAATGAATGAATAAATAAACAAATAAATGGAGATCAAAATAAATTAACAGTCCTGGAAAAGTTCAGTCAAAACAAAAACAATAAAAACAGTCAGGGATGATGGTGTGATGATCATGCCTATAATCCTAACACTCAGGAGGCTGGGTCGTGAGTTCAAAGCCAGCATGGACTACATATCAAGACTCTCTCTACAACAAACAAACAAAATCTTTGAAAACTAGATTTTGAATTAGAATTGAAACATCTATTTCCCAAAGGCCGTTGGAGACAGTAGAAAGACTAGCAAAAATTAAAAAAAAAAATAGAATAGTAAACATTGAAGAAAATAGAATTTAAGAATTCCAAGTCTCTGAAGTGAAGCACCAAATACTTCCACTATGAAATACACAGCAAGAAACAGTTTCCCAAAATCAATTAAGTTTAAAAAAAAAAAAAAAAAACTACTTTAATCAGTTTTTAAAAAATCAGATACTTCCTCCAAACAAGAAGTAACCACTGCATTCACTCCTAATACAAACTCTGGACCCTGGTACATGAGCTTCTCAAAGTGCTCTACTCAGACCCCTACATACACAATCAGAAAGCAGAGATGGTTATACTTAACACTCACCTCAAGTTCATTCAGGCGCTGGACTCTTGGAGTAAAACGAAAGCTTTTTACTTCACATGCAAATGGTGGCTGCCAATCCTGAACAGAAAGAATTTCTTTTAAACACAGTGGTAGATAGCAAGCAAGGAGTACATAATTTATTCCCTTAATTTTAAGGGTAAACAGCCACAGATCACGGTGACAATAGATCACTTTATACATCTTTTTATTCTTTTTTGGCAGTATGGAGGTTGAATCCAGAGCATTCTACAACTGAGCAACACTCCCAGTCCCTCTCCCTGCTTTTTTGTTTTTGATACCGGGAATCAAATTGACGACCTCATGCTTGCCAGGCAGGTGCTGTGCTGCTGAGCTATATCCCCACCCCTTTTTGCTTACACGGGATTTGAACTTAGGATCCTCCTGCCTCAACTTCCCTGAACACTGGGATTATAGGTATGCAAGAGTAACTCCGGCTGAAATTTTCTTTACTATACACAGGAAGAATAATATTCTGCATATTAAGCCATTTTAATTTTAATATTACTTAGAGACCCAACCTACAAATCTTACCAGCCTATTTACAGCCCACCATTATGCTTTCCCAGATTACTCAAATGCATTTCAGTGAGTTCACATATCATGAAACGGTATTAAAAAAAAAACAAAAAGTATCAGCAACATATAGGTTTACCAAATTAAAAAGAAAAAATTGAAAAAAAATAAAACAGGTAAAATTTAAGATTAAAAAAGATATTTTTAGGGCTGAGGATACAGCTCAGTAGTACAGCACTTTTCTAGCACAAATGGGCCCTAGGTTTGAGTCCCAGCACCACAAAACAAAAATTCTAAGTATTCATAAGGAATCAGGCATAATGATGAAATACTATAATCCTAGATATTAAGAAGGCAGGAGGATCCCAAGTGTGAGGCAAGTCTGGGCAACTCACACCCTACCTCAAAATAAAAATTTTTAAAAAGGGCTGGGATGAAATCAGAGCACTTACACAAGTGAGGCCCTAGATTCAATCCCCAGCACAAAAAAAAAAAAAATGTACAACATACTGAGGAAGGGGGATAGCTTGAGCCCATGAGTTTGAGTCTAACCCGGGCAACAGAACAGACATCCCTTCTCAAAAAATAAGAAGTATGTGTCTTTAATTCCAGCACTCTTGGAGGCTGAGGCAGAGGCACTGGATGTTCAAGCACAGCCTGAGCAACTTAGCAAGACTAATACAACTTTTTATTTTGTCTCAAAATAAAAAGGCTGGGAATGCAACTCAGTAAAAAGGTGCTGAGTTTAATACCCAGTACCACAAAAAAGGAAAAAAAGTATCTACAGTGGTACCTCAGTTCACAAACGATTCTGTTGGTTTGCAAACTGAAGCATTTGGCAAAATTCAGTTTTTGTTTGCAAACTCTGCATCGGGTGACAATCATTTTCCACATGAACATGAACATGGCTTTTCCACAATCATGGAATGAATTAAGTTTGTGAACTGAGGTACCACTGTATTAAGATAATTTTTAAAGTATGTGTAAATATAAGCATTTTAGAGTGTATGTTTCACAAAAGTTTTGTTAAAGCTCTGGGGTTACAGGTGTACATGAAGCTCATTTTTTTTTTCAAACAGGAAGGAAATCCACAGAATAGAGACAATGTCCAAACTGTGATATAACTAAAATGATATCACATTTTTCAAGTTGGGGATCTAGAGAACTAGATTTGTTTTATTTTGTTTTATTTTTGAGACAAGGTTTCACTGAGCAGTTCAGGCTGGCCTCAAACTTTCAGGGATCCTCCTGCCTTAGCCTCCCAAGTAGGGGGATTACAGGCGTGTACCACCATGCCCACCTAGATTTGATTTAAATAGTAAACCCATTTAAAGATAAGAGCAGTAGTCCAAAAAAACTCCCTTAACTTCAAAAGTAAAGAAATTTGCCAATATCCAAATTAAACTCTGCCTGTAAACTAGATCTATTTCAATAACAACTTGACGTCCACATAAAAGGTATATTATTATAGCCTTTTACGTAATGAAAATCACTTTTACCATAAACAATCCATGAATAGAATTTCTACTGACTGCAGTAGCAGTACATGAAAATATGATTTAGAAAAACCTCAATGTTTAAGGTTTGGTCAACATGAGGTAATTCTGATAGAGGAGCTAAATGGAAGCTTTTAAAGGATGGCAAAACAGGGGCTGGGGATTTAGCTCAGTGGCACAGCACCTGCAAGGCAAGTGCAAGGTCATGAGTTCGGTTCCCAATACCGGAAAAAAAACCAAAAAACCAACCAAAAAAAAGGATGACAAAACATATCATTATAGCAATGATTTATTAATCCTTTCCTTGAAAATAACAGTGTATAATCTTAATAAATTCATTGCACAATCTCATTCACTGTTCAGCACAAGGGGAGCAAGACTTCTGTTTTAGAATCAGAAAATTAATCTGGATTCAAAATCCACTTTGCCACTTGTTCAAAACCACACATCTATCAAGTGTTTTAACTTTTCCAGATTTTCCTCACCTGTAAAATGAATATTGTTTACCTACTGGGTCTCAAAGATTAAATGAAACAATTTCTAGGGGCTAAATCAGCTCCTCCTTCTCCTTCCTCCCACCTAAGCTTTTAAATCACTGTAGCACATAGTTCCATGGTATAGCAGTCAGTTGTGAAGGCAGAGGCTTTTTAAAATTCAAACATAAGGGGCCAGGCATTTAGCTCAGTAGCACTGCACCTGTCTGGCATGCATGAGGTTCTGAGTTCAATTTCCGGTACCTAAAAAAATAAATAAATTAAATAGCCGGGTGTGGTGGCACAGGCCTGTAATCCTAGCACTCGGGACGCCGAGGCAGGAGGATCATGGCCACTTTGAGACCACCCTGGGCTACAAAGTGACTCCAAGACCAGCCTGAACTGCAAAAAAAAAAAAAAAAAGATAAAATAAAATACATTTCAAACGTGACACTGCTTTAGTTTTATCTTAACTACTACTAGACAAAACATATAGCAAAATGCCTCTATGAATTCTGTCTATTCGGGCCCACCTGAGCAACTTAGCAACTTAGTAACTTAGCTAAGTCTCAAAACAGAATAAAGGGCTGAGGACTGTAGCTCAGTACAAAAGCCCTGGGTTCAATCCCTACTACTAATGTGAGGAGAAAAATCGTACAAAAAAAGAACTACTATGATAAAGGCTCACAAACCAATTTGCACTAATTATCTATGAGTACTTGCTAGAAACACAAACTCCAAGACGTCCACAACCAGAAATCAGTGTTCTTTTTTTCCTTGCCAGGGATAGAACCCAGGGCCTTGTGTGAACGAGGCAAGTGCTTCATCTCCATACCCTAATTCTAGCCTTAAGCCTGCTTTTTAACAAACATCCAGCTGATGCTGACGCAGGCTGTCCAACATCATTTGGAAAGCACTAGTCTAAACAGGTCAAAAAAAAACCGTTCTGACCTTGGACATATCACTCAAACTCTTGGGGCATCAATTAACCCCATACAAAGAGTAGTACCTGTTCTCCTTAAAGATTGAGGATTATAATTAACCAGCCTATAGGCAAAACCTAGTTATCTGTAATAATTGCAATTCTTTAGTCTTTGCTCCTTAGTTCCTTCTATCAAGGGATTTCAACGTTTTCCTCCACCTTCGTTATTTACCAATTCTTCCTAAATCTCTAAACGTGAAAACTAATTGATTCTCTTTCTCTTCCCCGGGGAAGGTATTCTCACTGCAGTAATTAGCCCGGAGTCTCCTCTAGTGATATGATCCTGGAGGGCTACTGGAGCTCAGATTACCTCTTAAGAAACCCTAACCCTGAAATGTGGCCTGCAAATGTCTGATAGCCTTAGCACTCTGGGACTTGGGTAAAGAAACAGCCGCTGGATCTGCAGTTCCTGCGATCAAGCCATAATGAGAATCATACAGGCGTGTAGGGCAGGGCAGGGCAGGGCAGAACATGTCAAACACCTTCCGGGCCGAGGAGGCCCGAAGCCTTGTTGCCCTCGCCCCCAATCCAAATCAAAGCATCAGCTCTCAAGTTTTAGCGAAGAAAGGCCCCAGAGACACCTCCTTCTCGCGTTAAGACTTGCCAGCGTAAGACTGCAAGAGAACCCAAGGCAAAAATATCCAGAGTCGCGGCCTCCGGTGGTCGAGAAATAAGGGAGCCATTTACGAACGCACAGAAGCAGCATACGGAGCCAAGCGGATCGACTCCCACTCTCCCTTCGCCCTCTTCGAAGCCTCGGGTACCTTAGGCGGTCGGATTTTGCAGATGCCGGTTTTCTCAGCCAGAGGCCGGATGCGGCCGATAAAGCTGAGCGGATCTGTGAACTCCTCCCAGCTAGGCTCAAAGACTGGGCACTCCGGAGGTGGCACGAACTCCGCCGCGTAGCCCCCCGGCCCCACGCCCGCCATGGCAAGAGCCAGGGACCCCCGGGAGGGGCAGATGGAGGAAAGCTGGCTGGAGCCCACCGAGCCCTCTCACATCCCCTCGCAGGGCCCGGAAGGCATCTTCCTGGAGATCTACGCGACACTGCAAGCCAGAATCGCTTCTTCCGGCTGTTTGTTATTGTTTCCTTCGGGGCTTTTCCTCTCCGCGCCGGACTTTCCGGAAGTTAACGTGCTGCCAAGTCCCTCCGCCCGGCAGGAAGAGTCCCTCCGCGAAGCCTCAGTGTATTGCCTGCCCTTCTCGCCTTTGAAGGCGGCCCCCGTCGCTTCTCCTCTGCCGGCTCTCCAAGGTTCTGCGCAGTCCAGCAAACTCCGCAGAGCCCCCCGGGACGCGCCGCGAAGCCACCCCGGCAGACGTGAGAGCGCGGCGGGACGCGCTTCCGGCGCGGAGGAATGCGTCGTGGCGCCGCACGGAGGTTCCGCTTCCGGTGGGGAGACCCGTCCTCTTTGTGCGTTCATGGTCGCCTGAATCACACGGGAGCCCTGCCCGGGCACCCCCGCCCCTGCCTCCCTGCGCTTGTCTGCGACTTGCACATGTCTGCGTTTGAGCAAGTACCAACCTTCCCAGCGTTTAGCTCCCTTTTTTAATCCTTTGATCGCGAGTATTTACGAATACTCTCACTCGGTCAATTTGTACCCGCCTCTTCGTGACAAATTCAAATGGAACCCGTTCCGTGTAGGAATTTCTCTTCATTCTACACGGGAAAAAAAGAAAAAACAAAAAACTCTTGGCCTTGCATTTCTAGTAACTGACACCCAACCCCAAATTTCTTTTCTCGTCTTTTGTTGAGACAGAGTCTCACTACAGTTCAGCGGGCCAAGCTAGCCTCAAGCTCTCCCTAATGCTCCTGCCTCAGTCTTCTGAATTCTGGGATTACAGGCATACGGCACCACCGACAGCTACCCAAATCGTCTTATTTTCACAGCAGCCAGCTCTTGCACAATATGCTGTGCTGTTTCTCATTTTGCTATGGCAACTGTTCTGAACCTGCTTGTCAGAAAACCTTTATGCCAGTGTCTTTCACTTCCTCTGAATTGTAGATAATAACGTAGACATGACTAAAGAAGAAACCATGAAAGTATAGTTCTTCGCATTTTTATAATCTCATTTTATTTTTTAAGAGAAGTTTCAAAACAGATTAGTAAGACAGTTACAATAATTAATACATTATGTAGTTAATCAAGGTATAAGATATAGGCATGATATCTTGTTCAAACAACATTAGCACTAACCTTTATTTTCAATGAGCTAAGAGAAACTAGCTGTACAACTATCAGTATGGTTTTGGTGTGGAAAAAAAAAAACAGGCCTGAAAATCAGTGGAACATAAAAAAACATGCAGATGCAACACACTCAGCCATGTTATCTTTGACAAAGGGCCCATACATGTTCAGTATATGAAAGACAGCCTGTTTATAAAGGGTGCTGGAAAAACTGGCTTTCCACATGCTAAAGACTAAAACTAGACCCATGTCACCATGCACTAAAGTCAAAATGGATCAAAGATCTAAGTATTAAAGTAGAAAAACTAAATTTACTGGAAGAGAAAATAGGTAGAAATCTCAAAGACATAGGTATAGGCAGAGACTTCATAAACAAAATCCAGACTGCAAAGGAACTATTACCAAGAATCAACAAATGGGATCTCAACCGTATTAAAAAGCTTTTGCACAACAAAGAAATCACCAACAGAGAGGAAAGACTACCCTCGTTACATTGTTTGAAAATTCTGTTAACCTTTCAAGCTGGATTCTCATATAACTCTTTTCACATTCATTCTCTGGGTGACTTTTTTTTTTTTCTCGGATACTGGGAATCAAACTCACGACCTTGCGCTTGCCGGGCAGGCGCTGTGCCGCTGAGCTAAATCCCCAGTTCCCCATTCCCTTATAAGATGTTATCTTGATTGAAATCCATGGAGAAAATACAGCATCACACTGATCTGTAGTTGGAAGAGGGAAGCAGCTGGGTGTAGTGGCACACGTCTGCAGCTCCAGCACTCAGGACGCTGAGGTAAGGGAATAGCATGTTTGAGGCCATTGTGGGCTACTGAGAAAGTGCAAAGCCAGCTCCAAAAAGGAGCTTTTTTTTTTTTTTTTTTTTGGTGTTTTTGAGACAGGGTCTCGCTGTGCAGTTCAGGCTGGTCTTTAACTCACCTTGTAGCCCAGGTTAGCCTTGAACTCACAAAGATCCTCTTGCCTCAGCTTCCCAAGTGCAGGGATTACAGGCATGCACCACCACACCCACCTATAAAGAGCATTTTAAGGCCTTTTCGTAAAGGCCATTTGTGTATCTTCTTGCCCATGGTTTTCACTGACTTGTTTGTTCTCTTATTGAGTTGTAAGTGTTCTTTGCATATTTTGTTTTTTGTGTGTGTTTGTTTGTTTTGTTTTTCTTCCGGTAGCAGGACTCAAACTTACAACCTTGCACTTGCCAGGTAGGCGCTGTGCCGCTGAGCTAAATCCCCAGCCCCCTTTACATATTTTGGAAAGCAGTTTTTTGTCAAATGTATGTACTGCAAATATTTTTTTCCAGTGGGGAGCTACTCTTTCATTTTATTAACATTGTCTTTATTTTATTTTATTTTTTGTTTGTTTCCGGTACCGGGAATCGAACTCATGACCTTGCACTTGCCAGGCAGGTGCTGTACCACTGAGCTAAATCCCCAGCCCCTAACATTGTCTTTAAAGAGCAGAGGTTTTATGAAAAAAAAAAAAAAAAAAAAGCCGAGGTTTTTTAATTATAATGAAAAACTTAAACATCTTTTATGGTTCGTGTGTGTGTGTGTGTGTCTTCTATCAAAAATACTTTAAAACTTGTTTGGTGGTGCATGCCTGTAACACCAGCACTTCGGAAGCTGAGGCAGGAGGATACCAAGTTTGAACCCAGCCTGGGCATTGTAGTGACTAATGAGGTCTTTATCTCAAACAAACAAAAACAAAACTAAAGATATAGAGCAATGTGAATGCTCTGGGCTCACTCTCCTATCCCAGAAAAAAAAGCATTAGTCATATCAGACAGTTGGGAAGTGCCCTATCACATGTCTCAGCACCAGTGCCCCCTTGTTTTTTTGAGACAGGGTTTCCTTTAAGTTTTTCAGGCTGGTTTTGAACTCACCATCCTCCCTCTTTAGCCTTCCAAGTAATCCCAGTTACTTGTGCCACTGTGTCTCGCTAAAATGGCATCACTATAAAAAATTCAATAATAAAATAAAATAAAACAAAATAAATACAAGATAGTTAAGATATTTGTACTACTTTTTCTTAGTTCATTGGAAAGAAAGGTTTGTGCTAATATTGTTTGCACAATTAAATGCTGATACCTTGCACTCTGAGTAACTAATTTAAAGATAACAGTATGCAATGTATTAACCATTGTTACCCTCCTATTATCTTGTTTTCAAATTGCGTGCGTGTTTTTTTCTCTTTAAAATTTAAAAGACTGCCAGGCATGGGGGCACATGCTTATAATCCCAGCACTTGGGAGGCTGAGGCAGGAGGATCATCGTGAGTTCGAGACCAGCCTGGTCTACAAAGTGAGCTCAAGGCCAGCCTGAACTGCATAGCAAGACCCGCCTCAAAAAGACTAAAATAAAATAAAACAAAATGCGGCAAAGTGAGTTCAAGGCCAGCCTGAACTACACAGCAAGACCTTGTCTCAAACAACAACAACCAAACAAAAACAAAACCAAATTTGAGGCCATCTGGGTGTCTTAGTTACTTATCTCATTGTTAGGACAAAACACCTGACACCCAAAGTTAAAGGGGAAAGGTTTATTTAGCTCACAGTTTGTAGAGGTTTCAGTTCATAATCAGCTGGCTCCAAAGCAGGATGGTGTAGCAGAGGGGCAACAGTTTATAGCTGCAGAAGACAGCAAAAGCAAGAAAAAAGGAGCAGAGCAAACCTCCTCTTCTCCCTTATATGCAGGTTACCAGTCATAGGGCAGGTGTAGCGCTCATATCTCCAAGTGCAGCCTTAGACAATGAACCAATCACAAGCTGTAGATTCAGCTGCCTCTAAAAAAGCCCCCCCCCCCACCGCCGCCATGACTGCATGAGGCTTTGGGAGGATGACCAGACACAAACCATAGCATTGGGCAATTTAATAAAACCCTATCTCAAAATTAGGAGGAAAAAAAAAGAGTAGAGGGTTCGACTGGGGATGTAACTCTGGGAATGGAGTGCTTGGCTACCATGCATGAGGCCCTGGTTCAAAACCCCAGTACGATTTAAAACACGAGGAGGAGGAAAAAGAAGAAGAAGAGAAAGGAAGGAGGAGGAAGAGGAGAACAGAACAAGACAGCAGCAGCTGGAGCCTGCTGTACCAGACCAACTGAAAGGTAATGAGACACATAATAAAAAAAATAGGAGGGTGTATTTGCGAACGAGTGTGCAGTTGGGCTCCCCATAACTTGATTTTAAAAATGTAGGGGCCAAAACAAAGGGAAACAGAGAAAGATATTGTGAGAAGATGCCTGAGAGGATCCTGATATAACTGAGAAAAAGCATGTTTGGGAGAAGATGGTAAATTCCATTTAAGTGCCTTTAGACTTAGTATCAGTGAAGGTTCCTAGTTTTTCCACAGCAGAAGCTACCATTCTGAGACTCAAGTGCCTCTTTCCTTACCTCTACTGGCTCTTATTTATTTATTTATTTATTTATTTATTTATTTGGAAACAGGGTCTAGCTATGCAGTTCAGGCTGACCTTGAGCTCACTTTGTGGCCCAGGCTGGCCTCGAACTCACAACAGTCCTCCTGCCTCAGCCTCCAGGGTGCTGGGATTACAGGCGTGCACCACCATGCCCGGCCTCTACTGGCTCTTCTGAAAAGACGAGTTTTGAACTTACATGATTTAAGGTAGGTTGTCACACCTCTTGGGAAAAGGAGGCAGTGTCCTCTGACCAGAAAAATTGAACTCTACATCCTGTTCTGGCTTTAGGTCACCAGGATAGGTGGAAGGAGAAACTGTTCCGGAATCTTCAACTTCTAGAGCCACGCTAGTTTATTTGAAATTGAAACTTTGTAAAAATTGAGCCAAGTTTGTAGCTTACACTATTCAGTATGTATTAAGATACTCTGTAGGTCCCTAGTGATCAGTTCCACAATTAGGGAACGGGCTTTCTACATTTTTCATAAATGAAACGTAGTTAAATAAATTTAACCCTGGAGTCCCCAGAATTTGTGCTGGGTAGAAAGACCAGGGTGGCCCGATGGCGGCCTCCGCAAACAGCTACGTGCAAAACAAAAACTACATTTCCCGACGACCTCTGTGCGGCGAGGCCCAAGGCGCCATGGGAGAGACGTCTACATAAACAGCCTTCCTATTGGTGTTTCTTCGAAAGGGCTGTGTAAACTCGCGGGCGATTGGACAGATTTGTGGATGTTCGGTGGCGCCGCAGCGCTCGCTAGTTTGACTTGTTTTTTCAGTTGAGTTCTCCGACTCGGAGGCGTAGTGTGTCGTGAGTATAGACTTTCAGGTTTAAAGGAAAAAGGTTTTGGAGGAGAGATTCTGGGAAGAAAAGCGAGGGAGGGAGAAGTAACCGTGGAAGCAGTGTGGGCGGGAGGAACAGGATGCTCTAAACGGGGCGTGCTTTGATGGGTTGGGGACCGGAAGAGGATAGTTTCTGCAGGGCTTGGGGGGGGGGGGTGCGAGGGAATCGGGGAGCGGTGGCAATGAGAGAGTCAAGAACGAAGTGAAGTAGGAAAAAATAGCACAGGATATGGACCCCCTGAGGTGGGTTCCGTATTTCCTCTCCTCACGTTTATCCGCGCTTCGATAAAACTACTTCACCGAGCCGGGCGTGGTGGCGCATGCTTGTAATCCCAGCATTCGGGAAGCTGAGGCAGGAGGATCGTTGTGAGTTCGAGACTAGCCTGGGCTACAAAGTGAGCTGAAGGCCAGCCTGAACTGCATAGTGAAACTCTGTTTCAAAAAAACAAAAACCAAAAAACATAGCCAGGCGGGGTGGCGCACGCCTGTAATCCCAGCACTCGGGAGGCAGAGGCAGGAGGATCGTTGCGAGTTGGAGACCAGCCTGGGCTAGAAAGTGAGCTCAAGGCCAGCCTGAACTGCATAGCGAGACCCTGTCTCAAAAAAAAAAAAAAATTATATCGAGTTGTTGGGGGTAAATTTTGGTCTGGGACAGAGTGCTTGCCTGGCAAGCGAGAGAGCCTGGGTTCAATCCCCAGTACTGAAAAACAAACAAAAACCCTGATTGGGAAAAATGATAGCAACACTGATTTTTTTTTAAGCAACAGAGAACTTTAATATATTTAACTATTTTACAGAATTGCAAATGGAGTTCGTTTGCAGTCAGATAATTTTGAATGGAGACATTCAGAAAAGAGATGAAGACGATATTATTATTAATAATTTATTGGGTTTTTTTGAGATAAGATCTCACTGTGTAGCCCAGGCTGGCCTC
The DNA here is from genome assembly GCF_000276665.1 of Chinchilla lanigera. NCBI lineage: Eukaryota > Metazoa > Chordata > Mammalia > Rodentia > Chinchillidae > Chinchilla > Chinchilla lanigera. The sequence goes on along the minus strand of NW_004955454.1, from coordinate 6,768,219 downwards.
AAACTCGCAAGGATCCTTCTGCCTCAGTTTCCCAAGTGCTAGGATTAAAGGCGTGCACCACCACGTCTGGTTTAGGAGATATTATTGAAGATTAATTTCCCTATACAGACTAGGTTTCATGAAGTGCAGTTATGGTGGTTGTAGAGGGAGCTGTTTCAGGAGCTAGGAAGCTATGCAGGAGGCAAGTTTTCTGGAAACTGGTTTAGGGGAGCAGAGAGGGACATAAGGCATGAGAGGTAGGTTTGGGCCTTATGTAGAATGCCATGAATTCTAGGCTGAGGAAATTGATTCAATACTGATGGCGAGCCTTTTAAACAGGAGTGCCCAAACTGAAGTCCACTTATTTATTGCAAGGGGCCAACACTGCAATTAAATCTGAATACTGAGGTTTTCCTTTTTCCTTTTTAAATACTGAGGTTTTCATTTAGGAAAAAAACACTCATATATTAACATCTTTTGTCTTTTTTTTTGTTTTTGTTTTTGTTTTCCGGTACTGGGGATCAAACTCACAACCTTGTGCTTGCCAGGCAGGCGCTGTGCCGCTGAGCTAAATCCCCAGCCCCCAACATCGTTTGTCTTAAAAATAACCCGTGCCATAGGTTTGCCACCAATGCTAGCCCATAAAGAGCCACTAATGAATTTATAATTTTTAAGAAAATGTTCTAGGGGACATAAGGGATGAAGAGTAGCCTGGTGTGGTGGTACGTGCCTGTAATCCCAGCACTCTGGTAGGCTGAGCAGAAAGATTGCAAATTTGAGCACCAACTCAGCAACTTAGTGATTTAGCAAGACCCTGTCTTAAAATTAAAAAAAAAAAAAAAGGCAGGGGTCTATAGTGTAGCTCAATGTGAAGGCCCTACCTTCAATTTCTAGTCCACAGGGAAGGAGGTGGGAAGTTAAACTATGACAGTAGTGCAGGTATGAAGATACTGAGGTTTTGAATTAACATGGTCATTGTGAAGAAAGAATATATAGAATTTTCATAGTCTGTATGGGAGGTTTTAGAGAAGAAATCGCTGAGGGAAGTGATGCCTGCCCAGGTATTTAGGAGACTTGTGGGGAGCCAGTTGAGCCCAAGAGTTCAGGGCCTGTCTAGGCCACATAGTGAGACCTCCCCCATTAAAAAAAGTAGTCAAATTACGAATTTCAATTGCCAAGTCGAGGTTGCTGTCCAAATGGCTGAATTAATAACTAAAACAAGAAAGCCAGATGGGGCATGTTTAGGCAAAAAAAGATCATGTACTATGTTTGGGAAATGTTAGCTTCATTTTGAGGCAGAGTCTTGGTGTTTGGTCCAGGCTGGACTCAAACTTGCAGTTCTTCTGCTTGAGCCTCCTGAATGCTGGGGGCCACTGGCGTTCATTGCCGTGCCTGGCAGAAATGGGGACTTTGAGCTGCTGAAACATTTGTGACTTGAGTGGCTACTTTTTTTTTTCTTAAGTTAGACATTTCAAGCTCCAATGGGGCATAATAGATAGAAATAGCCAGTAATAAGTAGGAAGTCAAGATCAAGAGGTTGAGAGATTATTTATTTATTCATTGTGTAATGATTAGACTTTGCCAAATGAGGTATGTTTTATTTATTTATTTATTTGTTTGTTTTGTTTTGTTTCTTTGGTTTTTTTTCCGTACCAGGAATCGAACTCACGACCTCACGCTTGCCAGGCAGGCGCTGTGCCGCTGAGCTAAATCCCCAGCCACTGAGGTTTTAGATGATAGAGATAATTATAAAAGCAGTAGGAATAATGACGTCTCCTGAGAAATGGATGAAGTAAAAAAGAAAGTTGAAGGCAGAACCTGTTGAACCGAGGAAGTAAAATTTTCAGCGATAATAGTAGCCTCTGTTGAGTGCTTACATGCGTTAAACAGTGTGCCCATCCCTTTTGTTTATTATTTCATTCAATCCTTACCCTAACCTGTGACATATAAGTAACTGAGGTTTAGAGAATATCACTTGCCTGAGGTAAACACTAAGAACAGGCAGAACTTTGACTCAAATCCATGTCTCTTTGGTTTCCAGACCCATACTTTAAACTACAGTATTTTCAGAAGGGGTGATTGACACTGTCAAATGCAACGTACGAGTCAGCGGTGAGTGTTGGATGAAAGAGAATAAGAACTGAGAAGCGCAATAGAGTTTGCTAATTTGGATGTTTGCTCATCAGGAAGAGCAGCTTCACGTGTGCAGTAGCAGACGTCAGATTATTAAGGAATTGTGAAGTGAAATCCAGGCCAAGTGGGGTGGTGTACACTCATCAGCTTCTTGGCAGGTTGAGGCACAAGGATTATAAGTGAGACCAGCCTGTGGAACTCAATGAGACCCATTCTCAAAATAATAAAAAAGGATGGGAACGAGGTTCAGTGCTCCTCAGGGTTAGTTGCTAGTACCATAAGAAAGAGAGAAAGCCAGCAAAGAAAGGTGAGGGTAGAAAGCTTTTTGCACGTGTGCAGTAGCCGTAGGAAGAAGAGGGATGATGACAGTCGCCATGAGGGAGAACAGAGGTTGCAGGTTGCTAGAAGACTCTTCATGTTCTACATTACTCTGTAAATAGTTTGGGAACAGTGAAATTTAGCTTTAAGATGTCACCGTACCAAGGCAATGGAATATTATTCAACATAAAAAAGAACAATGTGCTGCTGATACATGGTACAGCATAGGTCACCCTTGAAAACATTATGCTCATTGAGGAAAACCAGTCAGGAAAGATCTCATACTATTCAGATTCCATTCACTCGAGAGCCTAGGGTAAGGAAATCTGTAGAGACACTGTAGATGAGTGGTTACTTAGGGCAGCATGGTTAGACAACAAGGTCTTGAAGTGATGAAAATGTTCTTAACTTCATTGTGGTTATAGTTGCATAGATCTGTGAATACACTAAAATCAATAAATTGTACATTTTAAATGAATGAATTGGGGCCGGGGATGTAGCTCAGTGGCACAAGCGCCAGCCTAGTAAGTGGAAGGTCCTGAGTTCAATTTCCGGTACCAAAAAAAAAAAAAATGAATGAATGAATTGTATGGTATATATGATAATATTTCCATACAGCTATTTAAAAACAAAAGATGTCACTCATAATTGTACCATACCAATCCAATAACCATTTTTTAAGGTTATTGCTTACGAGAGGCAAATTAACCCAATTTAGAGAATTTTTGTGAAAGGAAGTAACTTGGAAGAATATTTTAGGAGGGAATTAGAAGAGAGATGGTGTGTATATATATTTTTTTTCTTTTTGAGACTGGTTCTCACCATGCAGTTCAGGCTGGTCTTGAGCTCACTTTGTAGCCCAGGCTGGCCTCAAACTCACAGCAGTCCTCCTGCCCCAGCCTCCCGAGTGCTTGGATTACAGGTATGCACCACCACACCTGGTGAGAGATGGTATATTTGAATGGTTGGGAAAAACCTTTTGAAGAAAGCAAATAGAGTGGAAAATGCAGAAGCCAGCTTTTTGAGCTACATTGGGTAGCCTTTCAAATTCATATTGAGGGTTTTTAAAAACATTCAGTAAATATTTATTAAGCATCTACCATAAGCCAAGCACTATTTTACTTACCAGGCATAAGGCGGTGGACACAACAAATAAAATCCCCCCCGCTTGGGGAATTCGTACATCTCACCGTAGGGAGACAGGAGAGAGATGTCAGATGGTGGTGATACGAAGAAGAGTAAAGCAGAGACGGTGGGTGAGAGGATGCTGGCGCATCAGGAAAGATTTCATCATTGAGATGATGATGAGCCTTGAAGGAGGAAAACCACATAGATGGGGAAAGAGCATCATAAGCAGAGGACTAGGAGTGCAGTGCTTTGGAGTCGGGTTTGCCTGGTACGTGTGAAGAGCAGCAGAGGCCGGTGATTTCTGGAACGCTGGGCAGTGCAGTTTGGGCCTTACGGATGAGGCTGGAGGTTGTAGGTCTTTATAGGGCATTTTAAAGACTTTAATTATCTGAGTAAAACAGAAAGTCATTGGAAGCCGGGCATGGTGGTACATGCCTGTAATCCCAGCGCTCGGGAGACTGAGGCCAGAGGATTTGGGGCAGGAGGATCGCTGTGAGTTCAGAGCCAACCTGGGCTACATAAGCAAGTTCAAGATCCTACTCAAAAACAAAAGAAAAAAGTCCTTGGAGGCTTTTCCACATTTTTTATATTTTTATTTTATTTATTTTCTTGATAGTTTCCAATTAGATTTTATTGGTACATTTTAGGTAGATTTAAGGATCACATTCATCCTCATTGGAGGCTTTTGAGCAGAGGAGTTTTGTGTTTTAAAGATTCACTGGAACTTCTGTTTTAAGAACAAACTGTAAGGGCTGGTTCGAGTGGGAGCAGGGAGACCAGTTAAAAAGCTGTTGTATCTGGTCATGGTGGTACAGGCCTATAATCCCAGCTACAAGAGAGCCTGGGAGGCTGAGTCAGGAGGATCACAAGTTTGAGGCAGCCTGAACAACTTAGTGAGACCCTGTTTCAAAATAAAGACAAAGAGGCTGAGGATGTAGCTCAGTGGTAGAGCAATTACCCAGGTTCTCTCTTCAGCCCCGCTACACCCAAAGCTCTTCTACCTGGGTGTGTGGTAGTTGCAGCTACTCAGGAGGGTGAGGGAGGATGGCCTTAAGCCATGAGTTTGAGACCAGCCTGGGCACCATAGTGGGACCTTCTCCAAAGGAAAAAAAAGCTATTTGTAGTCATTGGAGCAAGAGTTAACAGACTGGTGCAGTAATGTTTGAGGGGAAGCGTAATTATCAGATCCTAGGATCCAACCTAAGGCCTGTGCATGCTAGGCAAGTGCTCTACCATGGGACCATATCCTTGGCCTAGATTCTAGATATTTTTATTTATTGTCAGTAGGATTTGGCAGTTGATTAAGTGATACAGTACTAGAACAAAGAAAGGAATAAAGTTTCTCCACAGTTTTGTTTCTTGCCACTAGCAAGTGGCAAGATGGAAATAGTAATCATTGCAGTGTAGGGTTCGGAGAGGAGAGCTGGTTTGCTGAGGGGTGGCGTATGTCAGGAGCTCCATTTTAGACTTGTTACACTGGGCAGACCCATTAGCCGTGTGGGGACCGGGAGTAGGCAGTTGGATGTGTGGCCCTGGAGGAGCGGGCACAGTTACGACTGCAAGCGTGAATTTGAAAACCATTGTATGGTTGGTATTTAAATCCAGGAGATTCATTAGGTCACCAAGGCAGTGAGTATAACGCTGAGGAAGAGCTAGCTGAAAAGTGATGAGCAGTTAAGGAGGAAAGTTAGGAATCAGTAGCATAGAAGTCAAATGAAGGGAGATTTCAGGAGGAGGTAAGGAGAATATAGCGTTCTGCACAGGAAGATGGAAATATCAGTGGTGATTGTCCCTTTGAATGCTTTTCACAAAATTCTGCCAGAGGGCCAAGCATGGTGGGCCATGCCTGGTAATCCTACCACTTGGGAGGCTGAGGCAGGAGCATAGCTGAGAGTTTGAGACCAGCCTGGACTACACAGCAAGGCTACATCTCAAAAAAATGAAAAACAAAACAAAACAAAAACCTGCCCCAAAGGACTGAAGACTATAAGCAGATAAACACCAGGTAGAAGAACACAATATCTCATGTCCTTGTGTCTTGCTCAGAATCACAGTAGACAGACAGAATATAATTGATAAGAAGGCTTTCACCAGAGCCAGTGAAAGACGAGTCCTCCCTGCTCCTTCCTTTAAATCATGTAACACAGGTTGGTGTTTCCTCCCCATGTGGGAAGTGCATCTTCCATCAAAGTAGAGGAGCTCGTGATCTGAATTACTGATTGAGATGGAGATTGTGAACAAACCTTTTTAAAATTTATATATAATTTTTTTCTTTTGTTAAAACAATTCAAGTGAGTTTTTTTGTTGTTGGTTTTGGTTTGCAGAACTAGACTGAAACCAGTTCCTCAGACATGCTAGGCAGGCACTCTCAACTCAGCTATATCCCCAGCCTTTCTAAAATTTTATTTTGAGACAGGGTCTCATGAAGTTGTCTAGGCAATGTCTCATTTATTAGAAAGTTTTGTGTACAGTTTTGGGTACAGTAGCACACCTGTACTCCCAGCCACTAGGAGGCTGAGGCAGGAGGATCATTTGAGCCGGAGAGTTTGAGAAGAGCCTGGGAAATGGTGAAACTATCTCAAAAAAAAAAAAAAAAAAAAAAAAAACCTTTTCTGAATCTCCCTCTGTAATTCAGTGTAAGGACTTGTTTTTACATTATTGCAGGTAGCATTGATACTGAGAAGACTTCTTCCTATGTGTGTTTATCCAAGTATCCAATGCCACTCTCATTGTATTTGAAAATAATAATGAAGAATACTTATGCAGATCTGAAAGGCAGAAAACTTAGGAGTTGAAACAGATTTAAGGAATAGTCTATGTTAAAGCATTGTGGACGACAGGCGAGGGTCAATGGCTAATGCAAAGGGACTTCTTCCTTCAAGCTCTTCAGGCAGTGATTCTGACAGTGAAGCTGGCAAGCGGTTAAAGAGAAAAAAGCAAGTTACTCCGGAACAACCTAGAAAGAAGCGAAAGGCCGGTGAGACTTCAAGAGCTCTGTCGTCTCCTGAGCGCAGCAGCAGCAGCAGCAGCGAGAATACCTTGGTCCCCAGTGGGGCAGCGCGATGTCGCATGCATGGGGCTTCTAGGGAAGGAGATAACTGTTGCTACTCACATGACCTCTCTGACAGTCCCTGCCGTGTAGTATGCAAGTGTTCCCAGCCAGGGGACCGCGTATGTGGGGAGCACTGCAGATACGAGCACAGCAAGCCCCTGAAAGAGGAAGAAGCAGCTGCCACAGATCTACCTGTGCAGCCTTCCCTTGCCGCTGCCTCAAGCCTCTCCTCCGTCGCTGGACCACACGAGGAGATGAATACAGGCAAGGATGCGTCCAGAAACGTGAGCTTCCCAGCCATAGGCCCAGGTTCCAAGGACTGGGTGAACGCCATGGAGTTTGTGCCTGGGCAGCCCTACCGTGGTCGCATCATCCCTGCCCGCACAGAGGCCGCCGTGCAGGGCTCGGTGCCCAAGGCAGAGTCGGAGACCAAGAAGCAGGTCTGCCCCTATGCCGCCATGGGAGAGTGCCGCGACGGGGCGAACTGCGTGTACCTGCACGGCGACGCCTGTGACATGTGTGGTCTGCCTGTCCTGCACCCGACGGATACGGCCCAGAGGTCCCAGCACATAAAATCTTGCATCGAGGCCCACGAGAAGGACATGGAGCTGTCCTTCGCCGTGCAGCGCAGCAAGGACATGATGTGTGACATCTGCATGGAGGTGGTGTACGAGAAGGCCAAACCCAGCGAGCGCCGCTTCGGCATCCTCTCCAACTGCAACCACACCTACTGCCTCAGGTGCATCCGCGAGTGGAGGAGCGCTAAGCAGTTTGACAGCAAGATCATAAAGTCCTGCCCCGAGTGCCGGATCACATCGAACTTCGTCATCCCGAGTGAGTACTGGGTGGAGGAGAAGGAAGAGAAGCAGAAACTCATTCAGAAGTACAAGGAGGCGATGAGCAACAAGGCGTGCAGGTATTTCGATGAAGGCCGCGGGAGCTGCCCGTTCGGAAGAAACTGTTTTTACAAGCACGCGTACCCGGATGAGCTCTGATGGCCGCAGAGCGGGGCCACAGAGACAGGCGGTGCCAGTGTCACGTAGATCCTGGGCGGGGACGCCGAGCTGACTGTGGGCATGAGTGGAGGTGGTTTCACAATGAACTGAAAGACTTATGAGTTGGACCCATGGCGGCTTTGCATGGTGCGCGGGAAGAGCCTGCTGAGCCTCAGACAGTTGCTGTCCCCTCTGCCAGTGGCAGTGCGTGGCTCTCCTAGGCCGGCCTCTCAATTCCAGGGGCTGTTGTGACCACTCACCCGGGGCCGCGCTCTACTCCACTTCCCCAAGAGTGTGTTGTCTCTGTTTCAAAAAGTTACAAAAATAGGTCTTCAAATTAGAAAATAAACAAACAAACAACATACTGTCTTCAGGAGGCAAATATGATCATGTTGGAGAGGGAACCAGTCTGTATCCTATGTTGTTTGTTTTGTTTTGTTTTCTGTTCCTAGAATCTCATTATGAATTTTTGTGTATTTGATAGGTGTGAATAAGACAGCATGAACTTTACCCCGACACGCACCCCTGTCTGCAGAAAGTAAGACATTTGTTTATTTTGAGTCGTTAAAAAATCAAGACTTTTGTAACCGTAGATCAAGTCAGCATAAGAGTTAGAAGAGCTTTGGAAACAACTTCCTGTATCTTGATTTGAACTATATCGTATATCATTTCTCTATTCTTCCTCGGAATTTAATACTGGGATTCATTCAAGCTGGGCATGGTGGCACATGCCTGTAAGTAATCCCAGTACTTGGGAGGCTGAGTCAGGAGGATCGCCACAAGTTCAAGGGCAGCCTGGGTTACATAGTGAGACGATGTCTCAGAACAAAACAAACCAGGTCTGGTGGTGCACACCTATAATCCCAGCACTGAGGAGACTGAGGCAGGAGGGTCATCGTAAATTCAAGGCCAGCCTGAGCTTCATAGAGCCTCTCAAAAAAATAGAAAAAGAGTTAAAAGTCCAAAACAAAAATCCCCAAACCAGGATTTATTCAGTGTGAGAGGATTGGGCACAGGGCCAGTAGATCCTGGGTTACAGAGAACAGCCCATATCTGAACATACGACTTTCATTTCTACTTCTGTCACCAACCTGCTGATGACACCTTACCTTTATTCCCAGTGCCGCAGCTCTCACCTGCAGTGACAGAAGTATTTCCTAGTTTATGTATTAACCTGTTTCCCAGAGTGTTGTAAAAGACAAACCGTTCTGACAATATGAAACATTAGGTAAAATTGTATTTTTTTCTCTAGTCAGATTTTGGTACATTTTAGATGTACGTAATGATCATACTCCTCATAGAGCATTTGTACCTCTACATGACATAACTTGATTCTTTTTTTTCCTTCCCCTCCTGTCCCCGTTTACCAAAGCTTTGTCTCCATTTTTTCCTTCTCTTTTTTCACTTTTCTCTTTCCTTTCCCCCTCCCTTGTTCCCCTCCCTATTTGAACATTTTCTTCCTGTTTCACAAGTAAAATAGTATTTCTGTCATAACCTTTTTGTAACGTTGAAGATTGAATCTAGATCCTTGTGCCTGCTGAGCATACACTTTACCACTAAGACCAAAAAGCTTTCAATAATAGAAAAATGTTGGGTTTTTTTCTTCATCCTGCTTGAATTTCTTTTTTTTTTTTTCCCCCAAAATTGAAAATTGGACCCCGGGCTTTCATGCATATGTAACTACCACTGAGTTACACCTCCAGCATGAGAATAAAAATAAATGTTAATATCTCTATGTGTTTGCTTTACTTAAAAAGGAATGCTTATGTTAACTACGTTCACTGGTTGTAGCTGTGGGCTTCTGGTATAAAAATTTTCCATCCTGGTGTCTGGTTTGTTACGTTGTAAATTGCAGACAGCCAAACTGGATTGATTTTCACCTGTTTCTCTCCTTCTGTACCATTTCTAAACTTCACTGTGTTAGTGTAAGTTTCTTGTGTGCTTTAGCAAACAAAACAAAAGCTTGTCCAGCCTTGGATCAGAACCTTGCCATTTTTGTCATTTAGTCCTACACTGCACAATTCAAATCCCAGATGCTGGAGATTAAGATCTGATGTGGTTGTTTCTTTTACTATATGTTTCATAGTACTAAATGTTCCCTTTGTTACTATGTGGTCTTAGTTTATACCGGTCTTTTAAGTGATCTTAGTCTCTTAACAGGAATTTTGAACCCAGTTTTAAATCTTGACATACTACCTTGTAGCATCAAATTTTCAATATATGTGGGGACCTTTATTATAAACACTTCAAGAAGATAAACCCCTTTGTATTTTTTTTAAAAAGTATAATATTTTATAAATGTTCAGAGAATCCATCCTGTCTAATTTTCAATAGACTAATAATTACCTCAAAACACGGTGTTGCCTCTAGCGTTAGTGGTCCCACCAGGTGGAAAGAAATGGCAGATTTGATGGAGTCAACTCCCTTGCCTTCGGTCAAAGATCGGCTGGCTGTCCTCCACCCTTCCCAGGAGCTTCTGGAATATTATCAGAAGAAGATGGCTGAGTGTGAGGCAGAAAATGAAGATCTCTTGAAGAAGCTGGAACTCTACAGAGAAGCTTGTGAAGTACAGGTAAAAAAGACTGGCTAGGTGTAGTGGTGCATACCTGCAGTCCTACCTACTCAAAGCTGAGGCAGGAGGATTCCTTGATCCCACAAGTTCAAGACCTGTGCAACACGGTAATACTATCTAAAAGGAAAAAAAGCAACTATCACATTTTTTGAAAAGGCAGAGATAATGCATGGCTTTTGAGGACTCCTAAGTCTTATTTGTTAGAGAAACTCTTAAAGTACCAGTGTGTCTCACAAGCAGATATTTTATAGATGCATTTTTTATTCCTCAGCCCAGACAGCTACTTTTCATGCCCCTCCTTAAATCATAGCTTCCCAAACGGCTCTACGTCTAAAACATTTTTCCTTTTTTCTGTGACAGAGTCTCATTGTGTAGCCCACCTGGCCGCAAACTCCTGGGTTTAAGTCCTCCTGCCTCAGTCTCCTGACTAACTGGGATCATAAGCACATGCTTCTTCTCCCTCTAAAATCTTAAAGTTAGGCTGGGATATAGCTCAGTGGCAGAATGCCTAGCATATGCAATGCCCTGGGTTCAGTCCCGAGCACCACAAAGTAGTAATAATAATAATACCATCAAGCTGGGTGTGGTGGCGCAGACCTGTAATCCCAGCAATCTGGAGGCTGAGGCAGGAGGATTGTTTTGAGTTTGAGACCAGTCTGAGCTATGAAGTGAGCTCAAGGCCAGGCTGAACTGTGCAGTGAGACCCTGTCTCAAAAAGAAAAAAAATAATATCATCTTAAACTGGAATCTCTCCGTCTCTGTTCTTCCATTCCCATGCACTGTACTGTTACCTGCATAGCTTCCTGACTCCAGATTTCTCAGTGTACGTATCAGTTTCTGAGATTGTGTCCTTCCTTGCTAAACTAAATCCCGTCATGCTTTACTTCGGTAATAACTGTATTACCTGCCACAACCAGTTAGGTTCTGCCCTGCCTGCAGCGCAGAAAACCTAACTGCAGCAGAATCCAGTTCTCTACCACCTGCTCCCCTGCAGCAGCAGTTCTCAGCTCAGCGTTACCAGCATGGGCCTGGGTAATTCTGTGCTGCTGGGGGTGCTGTGTGTGATGGCATGTTCAGTGGCTCTTCTGGTTTCTATCCACCAACCTTCCTCATTGTGGCAGTCAGGACTGTCTCCAGTCATTGAGAAATGTCTCTAGGGCGGGGTGGGGAGCAGTGGAGGTGTGGATTTCACACACTTGAGGACCACTGTTCTAGAAAGGCCACAGGTCACGCCAGAGTGAGGTCCTCAGTCACTGCCCAGCAGCTCCTCGTGTGTGCGTGGCCAGCGCGCTGTCCCACCCTCCTCCCTCCTCCTCTCCGCCTTTGGCTGTGCCTCGTGTCTGTGCCTCCCTTCCCAGCTCTCCCCCGGCCTGCACACTCTGCTCAGCCCTCTTCCCCCAACAGGCAGTTTACTTCACATTTCTCAGGAGATGGATCTCAGGTGTTAACTCATTCATTTATTGTGGTACTGGTGGTGGAGCCCAGGGCCTAGGCAGTGAACTACATCCCCAACTTTTTAAAAAACTTTTATTTTGAGACAAGGTCTTATTAAATTGCCCAGCCTGGGCTCAAACCTGCAGTCCTTCCTGCCTTGGTCTCCCACAGTGCTGGGGTTACAGGTGTGCCCAGCTTCCTAGTTTCAAATGTCAAAGTTCCTCCAGAATCTACTGTATGTGATCTCATTTAACACACGTGTTATCGTACTGTGTATGTGACCATAACTTCCAAATAACTAACCCTGACTCACCTTTCTCCTGAGCTCCAAGTTAATATGCCCCTCTCTGTTTTGCATTTGATTTTTTTTTTTTTTTTTTTTTCTGGTACTGGGAATGAAACTTACGACCTTGTGCTTGCCAGGCAGGCACTGTGCCGCTGAGCTATATCCCCGGTCTGTTATTATGCCCCTTTCTGAACTGATCTCCTTCTTTCTGTCCTCCTCTCCTTTGACATATACCCCTATCTTCCCCTCGCTCTGTTTTGTTTTTTGAGATAGGGTCTCTCTCTGTAATTCCAGCCATCCTCAAACTCACTGTGCAGCCCAGGCTGGCCTCTTAACGCTTAGTGATCTTCCTGCCTCAGCCTCCTGAGTGCTGGGCTCACAGCATGCACTACCACGCCTAGCTTCCCCTCCCTGTTTTTTATCCCTTAACTTTTTCTTTATTCTGAGTCTTAGCAAATGGTTTCATTGCTCACAGTTCTGCGCAGCTCCCTGCTTCTAATCATTTGCTAAGTCCTGTAGCTTCTGCTTCCTGAGTATTAATCCATTCCCATGTCTGCTACTGATGCTCATTCAGACCTTCATGTCTTACCCGAGCGATGTGTTACATTTCCTCGCCACTATCCTGGCCTCTTTAGTCTGTGTCATGCTTGTCATGTTAGCACTATTGAAATACTTGTGGTTGTCCAAATATAAGAGGGTTTTTAGCTGGGCGTGGTTTCACACTGCCTGTAGTCCCAGAATGCTGAGAGGCCGAAGCAGGATGAGTGCAAGTGACTTTAGTGAGAGCCTGGCTCAAAAATTAAAAAAGAACTGTGGATGTAGTTCAGTGTGAAGGCCCTGGGTGCAATCCCTAGTATTGCCCAAAAACAAGGCCTCTGGATATCGATCCATGGGGAGATAGACCTTCCGAAAGTGAGAAGGGGAGCTCGAGGGAAAGGAGGGCAGGGGGAGTTCAGAAGAGTGAAAATGTGTTATGTACACGTATCAGCTCTCCACAGTGAGTGAATGTAATCATTGTGTGCAACAAATGCGATAGCAAATATAATTTAAAAAAATGAAATCCAGGCCAGATGTGGTGGCGCATGCCTGTAATCCCAGCACTTGGGAAGCTGAGCCAGGAGGGTCGCTGTGGCTACATAGTTCAAGGTCGGGCTGAACTACACAGTGAGTTCAAGGCCAAGTTGAACTACATAGTAAGACCCTGTCAAAAAAAGTGGATCCCTCTCTAAAAGGCAGTTCAGAAATGGCAAGTTCTTATGTAGGAAGAAAGAGGTGGAAAAGGCGCAGTGAGACTTCTTGCCTCAGTCAGTGTGAACAATGCAGAGAGAGAGAGAAAAGCCTTCCTGTGACACCGAGATAGATTCTCATGAAAGAGTGATGAGTGGTCTAAAGAAAATTTATGAAGACAGAGGTGGTGATATGAGGTGAATCTTTATTTTTTTTTTTTTTTGATTTTATGAAGCAGGGTATCCGTAGACAATTCAGGCTGGCCTTGAACTCACTATGTAGCCCAGGCTGGCCTCGAACTCACAGTGATCTTCCAGCCTCAGCCTCACGAGTGCTGGGATTCCAGGCGTGCACTACCATGCCCAGCTGAGAGTCATTAATAAAACCTAGATTGGACCAAGAAAGAAACAAGCAAAAAGGAGATACAGAATTATTTTTGTATTTTTGCTTGTTTTGAGACACGGTCTCCGTATATAGCCTCAGGGATCCTCCTGCCCTCCTGAGTGCTGTAATTGTAGCCAACTAAGTGCTGGAATTAAGGGACTGCACCGTTATTCCCAGCTGAGACAGAATTTTGACACTGTAAGGGCTGGGGGTGTAAACACTTGCCCAGCATGAACAAGGTCTGTGGTTATATCCCCAGCACTTTAAAAATAAATAAGTAAAATACTATTTAAGAAATTTCTCTGAAAATGGTCTTGTTAGTACCCTGGTCACTGTGTTCAAGAAAGGGTTATACTGCATTAAAAGGGAAATGAAAAAAATTTGCCTAACAAAAAAGTTACCTTGTATGTGTTTTTGTTCATCTTGGAGAAATCAAAAGTAGTTGCCTGCCTTTAAATTACTGACAGCAGGGACTGGGGATTTAGCTCAGCGGCACAGGGCCTGCCTGGCAAGTGTGAGGTTGTGAGTTCAATTCCCGGTACCGGGAAAAAAACAAACTAAATAAATAAATAAATAAATTACTGACAGCAAAAGCTGGGCATGGTAGCTCATGCCTGTAATCCCAGCACTTGGGGAGGCTGAGGCAGGAGGATCGTTTTGAGTTTGAGACCAGCCTGGGCTACAAAGTGAGCTCAAGTCCAGCCTGAACTGGGTAGTAAGACCCGGTCTCAAAAAAGACAAAAAGACCCCCCCCCCCGGCAAGAAAAATTACTGACAGCAGCTCTTACTAATCAGTGTAAAAATAACTAAAACCTGAATTTTTGTATAAAATGCAAATTTGTACCTGTGCCTAAAGTTTGCTGTGTAGAAAGGTTGATTGGTTTTCTGTAAGCACCTTAAGCAGTGCATTTGCCATGGGTTGCCATGAACTAATAATGTAATCACAACCTTTTCTTTCTAGATTTAAATATACTTATGAAAATAAAATTAAAAGATCTAAAATGAACAAGAATAGACAAACATGTTTGTGTAGTACCAAGTGTGAGAGATTGTCATGGCTTACAAAAGCAACAGCTAAAAAGCAAAAATAATGAAATTGAAAACCATCTATTCCTATGTTTAATAGAACCCGTTTTTTATTTTAAAAGAGTCATATTGGAGCTGAGGATCTAGCTCAGTGTTAGAGCATCTGCCTCACCAGTCAATCCCCAGCGTCACAAAAAGAAAATCCCTATTATCTATCATAGGATTATCTCAAAGATTGAAGCCTTACAAACACAAATTCATCTTCCCTTCTCCTGCACTTCTTTCTCTTTTTATTTTTGTATTCAATTATTGATTGCAGTACTGGGGATGGAACCTAGAGCCTTCACTCTCAGCTGCATCCCCATCCCTTTTTAGTTTGTTTTTTGGTTTTTCGAGGCAAGGTCTCACTATGTAGTTCAGGCTGGTTGTTGAACTCACTGTGTAGCCCAGGCTGGCCTCGAACTCACAGTGATTCTCCTGCCTCAGCCTTCTGAGTCCTGGGATCACAGGTGTATGCTGCCGTGCCTGGCACCTTTTTAGCTTTTGAGATGGTCTTCAGAGGGAGTCAAACTTGGAATCCTTGTGCCTCAGCCTTCCAAGTGGTGGGATTACAGGTGTGTGCCACCACTCCGGCTACTTTTTTTCTTTGTGAAAACTTTTTTTTTTGGTCTTTTGGAGACAGGGTCTTGCTGTGCAGTTCAGGTTGGCCTTGAGCTCACTTTGTAGCCCAGGCAGGTCTTCAACTTGCAACAATCCTCCTGCCTCAGCCTCCCAAGTGCAGGGATTACAGGTGTGCGCCACCACGCCGCCCAGTTTGTGAAAACTTTTTAACTATTTAAATCATTTTTTTAAGTGCAGTTCAGTAGCCTTAAATTTTCATGTCATTGTACAACAATCTCCAGAGCTTCTTCTCTTACAAACTAGAACTCTGTCCCATTAAACAAGTCCTCATTTTCCTCCTGTCCTATCACAAGCCTTTTATTGCTTTCTATTCCTGCCCCACATTCTGATGCTCCTCCAGTAGATAATTTTTCCAATTGCTTGTATGTCTCCCCCTGGAATGCCACAGCTCTTTTATCGGGAACCATATCTTTCCGTCTCTGTTTTCCTGAATGTCATAGTAATGCTTATTGATAGAAAGCATTACTAGAAGGTGTAGATAAAATGGGAACATATGCATTCTAGGTGTTATCGTCTATATAGGAATGATAGAGTTTGGACACATGTAAGTGTCAGACTTATTTTGAAGCTTTCCTCTAATTTATTTTTTATCTTTTTGAGACAGGGTCCTGTTATATAGTTCAGACTGGCCTAGAGCTCACTTTGTAGCCAGGCTGGTCTCTAATTCACAATGATCCTCCTGCCTTAGCCCCCTGACTGCTGGGATTATAGGTGTGCGCTGCTATGCCCAGCTCCTTTAATGTTTTTGATGCTAAGGTGGAATCTAGGGGCTCATGCATCCTGAGTGTCTCTGCTACCACTGGGCTGTGCCCCCAGCTCATCTTATACCTTTTATTTCATTTGTTTACTTATTGTAGTACTAATGATTGAGCTCAGGGCCTTCACAATAAGCTATGTCCTCAGACTGTGTTTTTGTTTTTTTGTTTTGTTTGTTTTGTTTTTTGAGACAGGGTCTCATTAAGTTGCTGGGCCTGGTTTACACTTGTGATCCACCTGCCTCAGCCTCAGAGTGCTAGGATTATAGGCATTCATTACTACCAGGGGCTCACCCTGAACCTTTTTTTTTTTTTTTTTTTTTAACCCTGAACCTTTTAAACTTAACCTCTGTGTACAGTTTGTTGCTGTCACTTGAGTTTGGTGGAACTACCACTTGGGAATATTTCCACGTGAACTGGTTCTTGCATATGAAATACAAATCACACAAGAGGTCCTCACCGAAACGCAGTATCTTTTCAGCTGCTTTCTTTCCCCCCAGCATAAACTTGAATGGGATTTGCAGCAGAGAGAGGAAGAGATTGCTGAATTGCAGAAAGCGCTAAGTGATATGCAGGTCTGCCTTTTCCAAGAACGGGAACACGTTTTACGTCTCTACGCAGAAAATGACCGTCTGAGAATCAGGTATCGAGTAGGCGAAGGGAAATGTTGGAGTTACAACTCTGAATTGCATCGAAAGTGATAAATGTACATCCAGTTGTTCCTCAGAGGTTGTGTTCCCCCCCGAAACAGCCTCTGAGAGGAAGATTGCCTTCAGGACCGTTACAGGGGAGGCTCTCAGGAGCAACACCGGGAGAAGGGTTTTGGGGCGTAGAGCCCCTATGGGAGAGTTTGAACTGTGGTACAGTGGTAAGAGAGGCTGTGGCCAGCTCCACGGGGAGCCCTAAGGTTAGAGTGGCCTTAAAGAGGCAGCGAGTTCAGACTTTTGTTTCCCCACGTTGTCATTGGATACAGAATACTTTCGGAAAGGGTGTAAGCAGTAAGCTGCCTTCAGCCACGTGCAATTCTTGGAACTACAGCCCCGGCCTCTCCTTTTAATTCTGAGCCCCAAGGAAAGCTTGCTTCTTGTGTCATTTTGTATCTGGGTCAAAACAACGCTTCCAAGTGTGGAGCATGTTTCAGGCATTACGCTTTCTTCTTGCTGGCAGTAGGTACAAGACGTAATAATTTATCTCACTGTGGAGGGAACGTCCTGGCATGCCTGGATTGAAGCCCTGGAAATTTCACTCACATGCTTTGTATGGTTTATCATCAACCCTTGGAGCCCACATATTTTAGCAAAAGTTCCCGTGCACTTGCTGTTTCGTGTTCACACGATCTAACTTAGTATGATATCAATAGTGAATTCACCTGACCTTGTGAATGAGCGGATCAAGGTGCTTTTATGCTATATTGACAGAGCAGAAGAGTTAACGTGACCTTAGGAAAGATTATGAAAGTACCACCACCACCACCCCCCGCCCACTTCACCAGAAAGGGAACTGGGTTTGGCCTGTGGAAAGATGGAAAAGAGTACATTTGCCAGCTGGGCATGGTGATGCACGCCTGTAATCCCAGCACTTGGGAGGCTGAGGCAGGAGGATTGCCATGAGTTTGAGGCCAGCCTGGGCTACAAAGTGAGACCCTGTCTCAATAAGCAAAACAAAACAAAACAAAAAAATCATTTGCCAAATCAGTGGCCACATTCCTTATACCTGAGACCAATTCAATCTGCTCTAGAAAGATACTACTTCTGGCACAGGGGAATTTACTTGACTGAAGTCCACTGTTAGCCTCCAGAATCCATGTGCTTTGGTCCAAGTCATACAAGTCATGCTGGTGAATGAGATGAGGGTTTTGTAAGGATCTAGCCCCCTACATCTTTTAGGTCTTTGTTTACCGTCTTGACTGGGTAGGGATGATTACTTTCAGAAGCTTCTGCTTGACTTACCTCATAACCCAAGAAACTAATGCAGAGTTCCTCCAACTGCTGACTCTGTGTATTCTAGCTGGGAAAGTGATCAGTGGCTGGGTCTGTGGATCCAGTAGATGCGCTGTGAGCTGGATCTGGGCCAAAATTCCATTTATTACGTGCTCCCCATGTGCCGTGTCATAACGCTGCTTCAGGTTGCCAGGTGTCAGGGTCCCCGTAGACCTTAGACACCTTAGACCCTCTATGCAGCAACCCTTGAGACACCTGGGAATTCCTTTTCCCTGTGTAATTGCTCATGTGGGTGGCTGTGGGCCCTGTGATGAGAAACCGGGGGAACTGTTGCCAGGGGCACTCGCCGCTGGTCTTACAGGGTCTTGCCTCCAGAGAGACCCAACCTCTTCTTCAGCTAACATATGGAAAACCAGCCAGAGAGTGATTT
>NW_004955454.1:6739672-6746861 GCF_000276665.1 Chinchilla lanigera | reverse complement strand
TTTTTTTTTGGTACTGGGAATTGAACTCAAGGCTTTGCACTTGCCAGGCAGGTGCTTGTGGCGCTGAGCTATATCCTGGGCCCTCTTCCTTTTTTTTTGTTTTTCTTGGTTTTTTGAGACAGGGTCTCACTATGTAGTCCAGGCTGGCCTTGAACTCACTCCATAGCCTGGGCTGGCCTGAAGCTCATGGCAGTCCCCGTCTCAGCCTCTCGAGTGCCGGGACTTCAGGTGTGTGCCGCCGCACCCACCTTTTACCTTTACTTTTAAAAATTGTGTGATATGTCATAACCAAAATACTTAAATTTGATTTAAGGAATGGATAAGGATGATTTCTGGTTCTGACTAAACAGTTTTACTAGAAATTAGGCACAAATCCAGAGGAACATTCAGTAGTGGATTCTGCCGAAAGATGAACATGGTTATGCAGGTGAAATCCTACAGAGTTCCCGCATGTGGTTTCGGATAATTCATCCCATACTTACTACATGTTTCCTTTTCTCTTCCTTTCTTTCCCTTGTAGGTAAGGACACTGAACTCCTCCGCAAGGATAGTGCTCATACTTGGAACTCAAATAGAGAAAAGAAGAGCTACCCAAAATCTTCATAGTGCATTTCTGTTTTCTATTTTAGATCCTAAAGTAAGCAAAAGAAGACCATCAATAAGAAGGAGGGAAGACAGCTCTGAGCATTATCAGAGAGACACACACACGCTCATCCTACAAGTAATGTGCTCGTTTTGGCAGATTAAGACCGTCTCTAGCCTCACATTTAGCTGTGTATAACACACCCTCGATGGCGTAGGAGTATCTCCTTCCACACAGGATGCGTGTAGGCAACATGTGCTAAGAAATTGAGGTTGTCACGGCCAGGGATGTAGCTCAGTGGCACAAATACCTGCCTGGCAAGCGCCAGGTCCTGAGTTCGATTCCCAGTACCAAGAAATTAAGGTTGTTCCTAATTCCTAAGCCCTCGTATTTAAAACCATCATTCTCTATTGGAACATTTTAGGAGGACTTCTTTGAACCTTCACTTTATATGCAAAGCCCTGCCCAACAAAACAAGCCCGGAGCAGTCCCTTTGTGCTTAGCCTGGTGCACGCTGAGAGATACAGAGGGAAGCTCGTCTGTACTGACTTTACTGGGGAATGAGTTCTGAAGTCCAGGAAATTAATAAATCATTTTCTTAGCACCTGGTATTTATATATCATTTGGAACCATGATTTTTTATCAAGTTGCTCCAATTCAAGTGGGGGCCGTTGATTCAGTTTCTACCTTTGGCCAGTTACCTCCATGTCAGGTCGTGACATGATTGAGAGAAGGAAATAACATTGTGTTCATTTTTCTTTTTTTTTGTTTTTTGTTTTTTGGTTTTTGGTTTTTGGTTTTTCTCCAGTACCGGGAACCGAACTCACCACCTTGCACTTGCCAGGCAGGTGCTTTTGCCGCTGAGCTAAATCCCCAGCCCCTGTGTTCATTTTTCTGTTCATTTTTCATTTACACCCTGTCTCTGTGTAACCAGCGCATCTTGGAAGTCCTAGTGGTTCTATCGGCAAGAATGAGAGGGTCAGGAAAACCAGATTCTCTTTCTTTCTCTGTATGATACAGATGTGAGCTGAGTGTGAGCAAAGAATCTTCTTGTGTTGCCCAACCCTATTATAAGACAGTAAGCCGGGTGTGGTGGCGCACACCTATAATTCCAGCTCTCAGGAGGCTGAGGCAGGAGAATCACTGTGAGTTCAAGACCAGCCAGAACTGCATAGCGAGACCCTGTCTCAAAAAACAAACAAACGAATAAGACATTAAATAGGATTAGAGCTGAGATTTTTCTGCTGTTTGTTTTGCTGCTTTGTTTTTGGTTTGGGGCGTGGTTTTTCTTTGCTGTTTCTGGAGAAGCGCTTACTTCTAGGGAGACAAGTCAGTGGAAGCAGGGCGCGTGTCTCACCTGTCGGCCTGCCTAGGTGGAAGCGCTGCAGGCGCAGCTGGAAGAGCAGACCAGACTCTCCAGGGAACAGGTCGAAGGGCTCGTGGAGGACAGGCGTGTGCGCATTGAGGAAATACAAGTTCAGCACCAAAGAAATCAGGACCGAGTCAAAGAGCTAACCAAACGGTGAGTGTTCGGTTTTTCTGAGTGGTTTAAAAGCGAACAGTTCTCAGGCTGGAGGTGCGGCTCCGTGGTGGAGCACTTGCCTAATGTGTGCAAAGCCCTGGGTTCCATGCCCAGCACTACAAAAAGAAAAAGGAGCAGTTCTGTACTGCAGTAACGGGATTGTAGAACTGAAACAGACCTTGAAACACTTGTCTTCTCCAGACTTTGCTGCCTCCAGGGAGGTGAATGTCTGGGCTTTTCCAGGCATACCCTTAATCAGTTCTCTTAACTCTGTTAAAGAAGTCGTAAGTATTTCATATGCTCCTTTTAACACGTTTTAGCATTTTAGCTTTATTTGAAAATAAATAAATGTTAGGAAATGTTAGGTTAGGTTAGGAAATGTTCTTTTATCCACCAGTATTATCTTACTCAGTATAATATAGACCTTTTGTTTGGCCCTTCATGATTTTATACCTATAAAAAAATAGCCATGTGCTGGGCATGGTGGCATGCATCTATAGTCCCAGCTACTTGGGAGGCTGAGGCAGAAGGATCGCTTGAGCTCTGGAGTTTGAAGCCAACCTGGGCAATATAACAAGACTGCATTCCAAAAGAAAAAGTACACACTGCAGTCTCTGAGTGTTCAGCATTTTTATTCTTTACCTGCTTGCCTTTCCTTGCCTTTCTGCAGTCTGATTTGGTACACACACACACACACACACACACACACACACACACACACGCACACCCTTTTACCTAAGATCATCATTGACTTCTTAATTTCTAAGACTAGTTGTCCCTTTTCAGTCCTGGTTGTATTCAGTATCCTTCTGTGTATCCAGCATCACGGATCAGCCCCTCATTGAAACTCGCCTCCCCTGATTCCTGGAGCACCTGTGTGTCTCGGTTCTTCCACCTTCTCTAGCCATCCTCACCCTTTTGTCTGGTTCCAGTGGCCAGACCTGTGCCATGAAGATACCCTCCGATGAGTGTGTTGGACACCTTAAATTTACCGTCACGGAAGCAGGGTATTACAGGTATACAGCACTGTCCTAGGCTGTGTATTGTACAGCCGTTCTCACTACTGCGTATTAGTTCTTGCCTTCATGGTTATCAGCTGCTTAAATGTGTGACTGCTGTCCATTTACCTTGTGATGCAGCCTGACACTGCAGCGTGAATTCTTAGGGACTTCATCATCTTGTGAGATGATGATTAACGAATTAATGTTTTAGCCTCAGCTCTTCTCCTGTTGCTTTTTATTGCCTTGTGCTTCAGCCAGACTAATAATAGCTAGTATTGCGGAGCACTTGTTTTGTAGCAGGCACCTTGATAAACAGTGTGACCCCTTCTTTAAACACTTACCCAAAATGAAAATAACTAAGCCGGGTACAGTGGTGCACGCCTGTAATCCCAGCACTTGGGAGACTGAGGCAGGAGGATTGTTGCAAGTTTGAGACCAGTCTGGGCTGCAAAGTGAGCTCAAGGCCAGCCTGCACTGCATAGCGAGACCCTGCCTCAAAAAGACAAAACAAAACAGCCCAGAAAACCCCATCTAAATGAAACAAGAAAATAAAGACTTCCGTAGGCCTAGAAAGTAAATTCTTCTCATCCACATTCCCATGATGACTGGTGAGCCTTTGTGGTGACACTTACCTCCCGCACAGTGTAGTTATGTCTTCTTTCCCAGGGTCTTGCCGTGCAGCGCCTGCCTTGCTCTAGGTGCACAATAGCCATGCAACAAACGTATGTTGGAATACTCGTTGATCCTTATCAAGTTGTACCATCTCTTTTCTGCACTCAACATCTTAAATTTCTAAAAAATGTTCTCCTCTCCCTTTTGTTTTTATAGTAGGGATCAAGTCCAGGGCTTCACGCAAGCTAGCCAAGTGTTCCACCACCCAGCTACACCCCTAGCCTGTAACTTGTAATTGTATATGTTTCTGGAATATTAATAACCTCCTGCTTTAGCGGCCATCTGCATGTCTGAGCACATGATCCCTTCCTCCCATTAAGCAGATCATCTTAAGTATATTGAACAGCTTGAAATCCTAAGCCGGTTGTGGCGAACCTATGGCATACGTGCCGCACCGGGCTGTTCGTATCATTGAAAGCTCTGAAAGGTTCACCAGCACTGTCCTAGGCCATTAATGACTGTCTTCTGCGTGTCACTTCCAAGTCACTTGTACATCGGCCCGTACTTGTATCTATTTGGAATTAAGAATGTGGTATGACATAGGATAAAATTACTCCCTGAAGATAGGAGCGATCCTGTGCTATCTGATGCAGCCTCTCCTCCTTTGCATACACACGTAACGTACCTGAATAAATATACATGTGTTCACTTGAGGCGCCTGCTGTACCCTGCGCCTGCCACAGAGCTATCACTCTCCACTTACCGGTGAACCCTGTTACTGATGAAAGGAACTGAGTGAGTCAGACATGATTTGTTCAGTGCAAAACTATAGCCATTGCTTCATGATACTTTTTTTTTTTTTGTCTTTTCTTCCGGTACCGGGAATCGAACTTACGACCTTGCGCTTGCCAGGCAGGCACTTTGCCGCTGAGCTAAATCCCCAGCCCCTGCTTCATGATACTTAATACTCTCGCAGGCAGTTAGATCGTTCAGTACAGTATTTTTCTAAGTGTTAATTTTAAACTAGTGAGTTGCTGGCTTTTAGGAATATTCTTTTTCAAAGATACAGATATCATTCGTCTAGTCCTAAATCTCAAACATAGTCATTAGAAATCCATGTGTGGCTTGTATGTGTCCTGTAGTTGATACTGTCCTTGACAATCAGTGATGATGGGGCAAAAGTGTACAGTGAATAAGTTGCATGCTTTTACCCCACCTGGGAAAACATAGAAAGTCTAACATGGTATATAGACAAGTGTGAAGCTGGGTTGTCAACTTGATGGATTTGGAGTCACTGAGAGAAGATTGGTAAACACACTTCGGAGTATGTCTGGGTAGGTTATAGAGACATGAACTTGGTAGCTTGTAATCCAAATATACTGCTAGGCTGAGGTAGGACGATTGCAAGTTCAGCTCCTGCTTGGGCAATTATCAATACCCTGTGTTTAAAAAAAAATTGGAACGGGGCATGGTGGCACACACCTGTAATTGCAGCACTCAGGAGGCTGAGATGGGAGGGTCACCGTGAGTTGGAGACCAGCCTGGGCTACAAAGTGAGCTCAAGACCAGCCTGAACTGCGTAATGAGAGCTCATCTCAAAAAGACAAAAGAATAAATAAATAAAATAAAATAAAATGAAAATGGGAAGTAAGGGCTAGGGATACAGATAAGTGTGAAGGCCCTTGGTTTAATCCCCAGTACCTTCACCACCACCACCGCCCCTGCATAAAAAAGGTGGTAGCTCAGTGTGAAGGCCCTGTGTTCAATCCTTAGTAACACACGCACACGCATGCACACACACAAAGTGGCTGACTAATTCATCTGACAGAGGAAATCACAAGGCAAGCCAGGAGTCACGCTGTGGCATGAGTACTGCTGGATGCTTTTAGCCAGAATAATAGTAAGAATTATAGTGGAAGAGGCCACTGCAGTCATTGTCCAAGGGGCCTGGTTGCTGCTTGAGCTGGTGGCAGACCTTGACGTTAACCACATGACAGTGACTGCTCAGGCATGCAGAATGTGAGTATGGGCCCACAGAGGTTCCCACCCAGATCTTGAAGGGAGACCTGGGAGGCCAGGCATTGTGCAACTGGAAGGGGGATGCATGAAGCTGTAGCAATAAAGCTGAAGGTGCAAGCGCCTGCCTGGCAAGCACAAGGCTGTGAGTTTGATTCCCGGTACTGGGGAAAAAAAAAAAAAGCTGAAGGTGCAGCAGAGACCCCAGGAAGTCTGGGGAACATGGAAAGGAACATGGAAAGGAACATGCCAGGAACATGGAAAGTCAACCAAGCTGCAGACAGCAAGTGGAGCCAGCCCAAGAAAGAGGCCGTGTCGGCAGGAGCCATGAAGGCCATAGGGGCAGAACTACTCAAGCCTGCTGGCACTCCTATCTCACCATGTGCTGTGGGTGCCAGGCATAGAACTACCAGACTTAATGTTTGCTCTATTCAGTTTAGGTGCTGCTTTTGTTCTATGTCCTATTCCTCCCTTTTGAAGTGGTTATGTTTACTCTGCACTACTGTATATTGGAGATATATATATATAAAACTTGAAGTTTAAATTTTCAGGGATTTAGAGCTAGGAGTTTCCCTTGAATCTCAGAGGAGATTTTAGATTTGGACTTTGGAGCATTGCTGGAGCTGTTAAGACTTTGGGGATGGCGTTAGTGCACTTTTGCTTGTATGTGGGACAGTTATATTGTGTTAGGCAGAATTACGGCCTGTGTTGATTCGGTGACTAAGTATAATTTAAAGAGATGTGTTTGGGTATCGCATTGACAAGGGGCAGAGTGGGACAGCTAACCTGGATTGTCAAGTGTAATTGGCTTTAGGCAGCTTGGTGGTGCACACCTGTAACCCTAGCACTTGGAAGGCAAGGGACTGCCCTTAATTCCAGGCAGCCTGGGCTGCATATGAGTTCAAGCCCAGCCTGAGCTACTCAGGGAGATGGGGTCTTAAAAACAAAACAAACAGGGCTGGGGATATAGCTCAGCGACACAAGTTCCTGCTGAGCAAGTACAAGGTCCTGAGCTCGATTCCCAGTACCAAAAAAAAAAACACAAAAAAGTGGCTTCAGAGCTGCCCAGGCAAGGAAAACGCGCCTGTGGGTGTGCTTACGGGCTGTGAGGTGTGGCCTTGGGTTCCGCACCTGATTCCCGGCCTCTTCCTCACTCCTACTGTCCTGCCGCTCTGCTTCCTGGCCATCGTGGAGTGAGCAGCTTTGTGTCACCCTGTCCTTCCTCCGTGGTGTTCCTGCCTGGGAGCCAGCTGCCCGTGGAGTAAGTCCTCTGAGACCAGGGGCTGAATAACCCACTTCCTCCTTCAGGCTGTGGGTATCGGGTGTTTGGTCACAGTGACAAAAAGCTGAATATATAAGACAAGGTATATGTTAAAACTGATAAGGAATTTTAGAGAATAGAGCAATTAAAAGAGTCTGGAAGGATTGAGATGATTTCTTTTTTTTTTTTTTTTT
>NW_004955454.1:6738556-6739572 GCF_000276665.1 Chinchilla lanigera | reverse complement strand
CTTGAACTCAAAACGATCCTCCTGCCTCAGCCTCCCCAGTGCTGGGATTACCGACGTGTACCACCACGCCCGGCACAACACTCATAACCAGCTCCATATCTGTAACTGCACAGTCCCTCTTCAGCTCTGCAGTGTCCCTTGGTCCCATCCTGTCCCAAGTTGGGTTCCTGGGAAGCAAACCACACCATGGAGGTTTGCTTGCTGGAAGGTTGTTAGGAGCTTCCTGAAGAATTACCGCAAATGAGGGGATGAGGAAAGCCTGACTGGACAGAACCGTGAACAGACTCAGTGACGCTGGGCTCAGCCCGCGTTGCGGTGGGCTCGGAAGCTGGGATAGTTCTGCAGAGCCATCTGAGTTTGGGCAAGGAGATTGGACTTTGGTACCCCCTCTTGAGTAGGCACTGCAGGCCAGCTGCCCCCGAGGAATGGGAGGCATCAGCGGGTAACGTGGCTCCTCTGGCTGAGAGCCGTGTGGGACAGAGATTCACCCATTAGCCCCTCACAGGCAGCGTTCCTGGCAGCCGGGCAGTGAGCCCCTCGGTGCTGCAGCGGGACGGGCAGTGTTCCTCCAGGTCCGCTGTGGCTGCCCGCCAAAGCAGCTAAGAAATTTCTTCCTAGCCCACCTCTCCGAATTCTTGTGTACAAGTACCTAAACACTAGCGCCAAAATCTAGAGAAATCCTGTTGGATTTTGATTTGAGGTGACTTTGTTAAAACAAGAGGGAAGAGAGGTCCTTGAAACAGAGAAGTTACTCATGTGGAACATCCAATGTGTGCTCGCTTTCCGGGAAAACTGCAGGGAACTGGAAGACAAGCAAAAGATCCAGAATCTCCTGGCTCTCGTGGGCACAGACACCAGAGAAGTGACCTATTTTTATAAGGAGCCTCCCAGTAAAGTAAGTGAGCTTCCTGGAGCACGGCGAGGGTGGCTGTTACCGCCGGGAGGGCAGCTTTGGTGCTCGTGGAGGGAGTAGCCCGAAGGCTAGTGAGCTGTCACAGCAGCACGTGGCCCTGTTT
>NW_004955454.1:6736270-6736956 GCF_000276665.1 Chinchilla lanigera | reverse complement strand
GCCCAGCTGGTTTATATGATAACTGGATTTTCTCTGAAAGCTCTTCGCTCATGTTGCCTATTGTATGTGTAACATCCACGTATGACTTAACCAGTTTTGACCAATCTAGCTTAGAAGTTGTATTAGATCTGCAGAACTAAGGCTGAAGAGCAAAACTGCATACTTACAGGAAGCTGTTTCTCTGCCTTCTTCCGTCTTCAGGTCAGCGTTCTCCAGAACACTGTCCAGGCTGTAGACGTGTGTGAACCGAATGAGTCTTCTGCTTCCAAAGCAGGTAACAGCCATATTCCTAGAAATTCTCATTGATGACAAATTGAAAGTCACAATGCAAATTACTAGAAATTTCATTCCACTATACAGTGATAATTGGCAACTGCTCTGTTGATTCTGGGACTCTAAAATCCTTCTAAGCTTGAACCATTCAAGGAATTAAAATGTGTGCAGTTCATGGTTTCTCTTTTCCTTTTTTTTGTTTATCTTGTTTTAATATATGTTTGTTTTAAATTAACACAATTGTACATACTTATGGAGTACAGTATGGCTTTTTAGTACAGGTATAGTTTGTATACTGATTAGATCAAGATACCCATCACCTCAAACACTTGCCATTTCTTTGTAAAAATCCTTTCTTCGAGTTATTTTGAGATGTACAGTTAGTTATTGTCAACCTTAGTTGTCCCACTGAG
>NW_004955454.1:6734466-6736170 GCF_000276665.1 Chinchilla lanigera | reverse complement strand
GCTCGTGGAGGGAGTAGCCCGAAGGCTAGTGAGCTGTCACAGCAGCACGTGGCCCTGTTTTCTGAACACCCTGCTGGTTTTGTTTCTTTTGTTTTAGTTTTTGTTTTTGTTTTTGTTTTGAGAAAGGGCCTTACTGTATAGTTCAGGCTGGCCTTATACTCACTGTGTAGCCCAGCAGGGTTTGAACTTGCTGTGATCCTCCTTCCTCAGCCTGCCCAGTGCTGGGGTTACCAATGTGCATCACCACGCTTGGCTTCAAAACTTTTTCATTTATATATTTATTTATTTTAAATTTTCTTTTTCTGTCTTTTTGAGACAGGGTCTCGCTATGAAGTTCAGGCTGGTCTTGAGCTCACTTTGTAACCTAGGCTGGTCTCGAACTCACAACAAGCCTCCTGCCTCAGCTTCCTGAGTGCTGAGATTACACGCATGTGCCACCATGCCTGGCCACAACGTTTTCCTTCAAAACCATTAGGAAGTAGTGTTGTTTACTCCATTTCACCATGTCAAAACTAAAGCCACAGTTGGGGGTACAGCTCAGTGGTACAGCCCTGGCCTAAGTGTTCATGAGGCCCTGGGTTCCAAACCCAGCACCACAATAAAACAAAAAAAAAGTCTAAAGCCTAGAGAAACAGATGTTTTAGCTGAGATGAGAGAGGAAAGCAGGAATAGACAAGAGAGAGAAAATTTCACTATTTAACTTTCTCTTTAAATCTTTGTGTATGTTGATTACAACTATAATACGCAGGCTTTATTTAGAACAGACACACAACTGGGTGCAATCCAAGCACTTGGGAGGCCGAGGCAGGATGATCACTGCGAGTTCAAGGCTAACCTGAACTACATAGTGAAACCCTGTGTCAAAAAAAAAAAAAAAAAATTAAACACAGAAAACCTCATGGGGATACACGCCTAGTCCCAGCCACTCAGGAGGAGCTGAGTTTACCTTTGAGGCCAGGAGTTTACCTCTAGTCTAGGGACCGTAGCAAGACAAAAAACCACACAGAGTACAGAAATCTATCCTGTGAAAGTGGCAGTGTCTTCTAATCCTTTATCCTAGACATAAACATTTAGTTTAACATATGTACTTTTCACTATCCGTTCCTACAGGGATACTTGTGTGTGTGCACGCACGTGCTGTTTCCAGTTTTCCCTTGAGATAATTTCATTTCTCAACAGATTTTTTCTTTTTGGGATTAGAGGTTATACCCAGGGCCCTTACAGCCTTTCTTTCTTTTCTTTTTGTTTTTTTATAGTCTTTTTTTGGAGACAGGGTCTTGCTGAGTTACCCAGGCTGAGCTTGCATTTGTGATCCTCCTGCCTCAGCGTCTCAGAGTGCTGGGGTTATAGGCATGCCCTGCCATACCTGACCTAATAGCATTTTTATTCATAGCTACATACACATATTTTCCTAAAAGTGGTTTCTAAGAGTACTTTTGAAGTATCTTTTGCTAAGTACCCTGTGATTTTCTCTTTCTTTTTTTTTCTTTTCTTTCTTTTTTTGTTTGTCTTTTTGAGACAGGGTTTTGCTCTGCAGTTCAGGCTGGCCTTGAACTCGATGCATTCCCTCCTGCTCAGCCTCCCACCTGCTGGGATCACAGGCGTGCGCCACCAGGCCCAGCTGGTTTATATGATAACTGGATTTTCTCTGAAAGCTCTTCGCTCATGTTGCCTATTGTATGTGTAACATCCACGTATGACTTA
>NW_004955454.1:6720575-6725520 GCF_000276665.1 Chinchilla lanigera | reverse complement strand
GCTACAAAGTGAGCTCAAGGTCAGCCTGAACTGCATAGCGAGACCCTGTCTCAAAAAGACAAAACAAAAAAACCACAAAAGCAGAGCTATCTTTGATATTTTAGGACTTCTGTTAACACTTACTTAAAACATCATTGCTGGGAATGGGCCATACTTAGCAGGCTGTATATAAACATTTCTGTCATGCTTCTAATTGTATAACCTCAGATTGGCACACAGGGAAAGGCCAGTCTGTGAACAAGGAGCGTGGGAGGGTACATTACACTTTCCTAGTAAGCCATATAAGGTTGCCAGTGATCAGACCACTCAAGCTTCTGATATTTTACAAAATTCTTATATTGTTCTTGTCTGTCTGTCTGTCCGTTTGTTTGTTTTGGTGGTATTGGGATTGAACCCAGGGCCTTTACACTGAGCTACAGCCTCAGCCCTTTTTATTTTTTATTTTGAGACAGAGTCTTGTTAGGTCACTGTACTGTTCAGGCTGGGTTTGAATTACTAGTCCAGGGGCTGGGGATTTAGCTCAGCGGCACAGTCCCTGCCTGGCAAGTGCAATGTCATGAGTTCGATTCGCGGTACCGGAAGAAAACCAAAAAATGAATTACTGGTCCTCCTACTTGAGCCTGCCAGAGTGCCAGAATTACGAGCATGTAGCACCACACCTGACTGCAGTGCACTGTCGAAAGAATCTGTGTCTTGTCCTGCGGAAGAACAGTATTTCAGATGTGCTGTGTGAGAACCTTCATGTCTGTGTCTGTCCTTTTTGTAGCCTCCATCATGCCCAAGAACTCCTGTATGAGAGCACCAAAGACTTCCTGCAACTGAAGTTTGAGAACCAAGGCAGAGAGAAGTCATGGATGCTTGAAAAGGATCAGCTGACGTCAAAGATTAAGCAGTATAGGGCGCAGTGTAAGAAGAGAGAGGACAAAACTGGACAAGCTTTCCCAGCTTCCCGTGAGAGGCATCATGCTCACAGTGAATATATTAAGGTAACGTCCTTGCGTATTACAAAAACGGTTCGTCTTTCTGGAGGCGTTGAAGGAGCTCAGAGAATCCCAAGGAACTTACGGGTTGCCATGTAAGAACCGTTCAGTCCAGGAAGCTGGGATAGCAGCAGCCTCATGAAATAGGTCAAAACTTAAGAAATGTGGCCCAACACATATATTGTAATAGCTTACTCGGGATACATTCTTAACTCCATTGTGTAACTCTTCCAGAGCCAAAAACAGTAGTTCTATTTTAAAGAATTTCTACTCTGTCCATTTTAGAAAAGGGGCTAGAAGAATAGTCGAGGAACTGGAAGTTTCCAGTCTGCAGCCATACCCCTGAACACACCTAATCTTGTCTGGGGATAGGAAGTTTCTAGATGTTCTCCAGCGTATCTCGCCATCTTGTCCCTTACTTCATTTCATACCTCCAGAAATCCTTTTATTCTGTTCCTTTTCTTTCAATACCTAAGTGCTATTTGAATAACCTAAGTGGTAAACCTGGGAGTTAACATTTCTTTGGCCTTTGGCCTGCAGTCCTTGAAGGATAAGTTACTGCAAGAGAAAAAGCTGTCCAGCATGTACCAAGAGCAGTGCGTTTCCTTGGAAGAAGAGCTGGCCCGCATCCGAGAGGAGGAGGGAGTGCACAGAGAGATCTTCCAGGTACGAAGTTCTTTGCATTTGTGCTGGAGGCGGAAGGACAGACAGCTGGGGAAGTGCCTCCCTGCCTCCTAAGTGCCTTCCTGTCATACACTAGGACCGCTCTAACAAGATGGGGAAGCGTCTACAGATCATGACCAAACGCTACGAGGCCCTGGAGCATCGACGTAACCTGGAAGTCGAAGGCTTTAAGACGGATATTAAGGTTCTTCGACAGAAGCTGAAAGACTTGGAGCGAATGCTGTACAAGGTAACGGCTGGTCGTGACCTCGGGGAGCGAGGGGAAGTGTGCAAACTGTCACGAGGGCTGCTCTGAAGATGTCCGGGGGTGCAGTGTAGCTCCGGCCCTGGCTCTTTCCCTGGCTGCACCCCGCAAGAAAGACGGGCCGTTTCCCTGCTGGTAGCCTGACAGATTACCGTCCGTGTTGCTGGGCTGTCCGGCCCTGTGATCAGACATAAACAGCTTAAAGCGAAAAAGATTTATTCTGGCTCATCGTTTCAGAGATTTCTGTCCGTGGTCAGGTGGCACCTCGGCCAAAGCATAATGGCAGAAGGCTGCGGTGGAGATCTGTTCATCACGTAGCAGCCAGGAAGCAGAGAAGAGCGCAAGGTCCTGAGCTCAATTTCCAGTACCAAAAAAAAAAGAAAGAAAAAAGAAAAAGGAAGCAGCAAGGAAGGGCTAGAGAGGAAGTCAGGGACGCGCCGCAGTCCCCAGTCATCCCCCCCCCACTCCCTGTGATTAGGCTCCACCTCCTCATTCTGTCACCTCCCAGTGCCGTCACATTATTATACTATCCTTCATCCACTGATGAAGTTAGTGCCCTGAGATATGGTCACTTTCCAAACGCCCAGCAGCAACCAAGCCTTCAACACAATGAGCCTTTTGGGGAATGGATCATCTGCAAACCATAACTTGGTCTTTCAAGCCTCCCGGGGAAACCAGTGCAGCTAGTGCCCCCTAGAGGGGAAAAGAAATAATGTAATGGCGGCATCAGCGCTTCCATCTAAGCTATGAGTAGATAAAAAGAATTACCTCTTTTACAAATGGGAAAAGTGAGTAATTGAGTAATACAGTAATTTTTCCAAGACTTGGCTTGTTAGAATCCAAACTGCCTCAAGATTAGAGATTCGACTAGTCGCCCTCATATCCTCATGTTTGTTGTATTCCGAGAAAGGTTGAGGAGAGGTGGTACTTTCGTTCTTTGGCAGATATACCAATAGTGTTTATGTTGGTCTGTTCTTTTTACACCAGGTTGGTTATTGATCTTTATCCCAAAGCTCCTTTGATATTGTAAGGGAGAGCAGAGTTTCTTGCCTTCTCTACTTTGATTCTACATTTTCTCTAAGTCACTGAACAAACCAAGGATTGCATTTACCGCATGTACTGAGAGTGCCGTAGCGCGGAGCCGGCTGGCATGGCCTGGCCTTTGTGGCTGATGTCTTCCCCTGGCTCACTCCGTAATCATTTCCTCTTGTGTTTTCAAATCTCCAGGCCACAGTGAACTCGCAGGCAAACCAGGACCTTGCCATTCTGTGCGAGGTCCGCAACAGCAACAGGCGGGCACACAAGATACAAGGCGAGCTGAAGAACCTCAAGTCCAAAGTGTTTGGTCTGGAGAATGAACTCAGGCTCTGCTGACACGCACTTCAGACGAGGCTTGCTTGGAGCGCACGTGCTCTCCGGAGTGTGCACCTACAATTGATTCGAGGAGTGGTGTCCATTTTTATAAAGACAGTAGGAAATCAGGGCACTAAGAAAGCTTTTCTTGCCCGCCAAGCCTTCTTTGTACTTTTCACTCTCCTGGGGCGTGGGGCAGTAGCCGAAATTACTTTGAGCTTTCCTACGTTCTCTCCCATTTGTATTGACTGCTCTTTGTTTTTCTTTGCTAAGAAGGCAGTGAGTGAACCTCACACAGTTTTTGCTATGGTTTTGGCTGTCAGCTGGAAGAACACTTTCCCTACAGGATCAGCCCTCTGGGGCGTGTTTCCTCCAGCAGGGAAAGTTGCGGCTGCCGGTCACCCCCCAAATCGGCCGTCTTTCCTCAGTCACAAGCGTGTGCTGACTCACCACCAGAGGGCAGTAGAGCTCTTACTCGAGCAAAATGTTCCTCTGAAAAATAGAGCCGGCTGCTGAGGAGGGGCAAAGCTGAAAGGATCCTTGTGTGAAAAATTTGACAACTTTACCAATAACATGTTTTTTAAAGTTTTGTATTTCACATTAACTACGATTTTCAATAAAATATATAATTTAAAATATTGGAGTTTTCTATAATGTCTTGTTAAGTCCCTGTTCCTACGCTGGTATTTTTTGGGGGTGGGGTACTGGGAAGGGAACTCAGGACCTTGCTCTTGCCAGGCAAGCACTTGTGCCACTGAGCTACGTCCCCTGCCTGTTGTGCATTGCTAATGATATCTCATGTTAACTCCTTGTCCCTTGCTCCCTACAGTTGTCTACAAGCATACATGTTTTCTAAGTGAATCCTCTGAAATCTTCTGGTGTTGAAGGTTGTCTTAAGTTACTTTCTCATTGCTGAGACAAAATACCCAACGCCCAAAGTTAAAGGGGGAGATGTTTATTTAGCTCAGTTTGTAGGGGTTTCAGTCCATAAGGGGCTGTCTGCAAGGCAGGGTGGCTGGCAGAGGGGCAGTGCAGAGGAGAACAGTTCGTGGTGGGCAGAAGACAGCAAAAGCAAGCAAGCAAGGAGGAAGGCCAGCCTCTTTCTGTCCCTTATGTTGTATCCAGGCTACCAGGGTTAGGCCGGTGCCAAACAGTGTAATCACACAGCTTTAATCCAGCATCCCACACTCTACATTCAACACCTCTGAAAATGCCCGAGCTATGACCACACGAGGCTTTGGGGAGACATCTAGACCCAAGCCATAACAGATAGCATGAATAGTACAAGGGAGGGTGATGACAGTAAAGCTTTCTCCATTTTTAGCCAAATCACTCTCTAAGGGTGAATGTCATGGTGTGTGGGTTATATATTAATTTTAAAATGTATAAAATATATGGATAGCTTAGTCTGGTGCCTTGCATATATTGGACATTCACATACAATTAAGCATTATATTTTGGCTTCAGTTGAGTTCTCTCCTTGTTTGTTTTCACAGTACTAGGGCTGGAACTCTGAGCTAGGCAAGTGCTCTACCACTAAACTATACCTTGGCCCACAGTTGATTTTTTTTTTTTTTTTTTTTTTTTTTTTTTTGAGACAGGGTCTCACTATGCAGTTCAGGTTGGCCTTGAGCTCACTTTGTAGCCCAGGCTGGACTGAAACTCGCAACGATCCTCCTGCCTC
>NW_004955454.1:6715645-6719758 GCF_000276665.1 Chinchilla lanigera | reverse complement strand
ACAAAAAAAAAAAAAAAATTACAGGTAAAGCCACATGTGGTAGCACAACCTGTAATTTCAGCACCGAGGAGACTGAGGTAAGAGGATTGCAAGCTCAAGCACAGCCTGGGCAGCTTAACAACTTAATGAGGCCCCGTCTCAAAATTAAAAAACAAAAAGGACTGGGGATGTAGTTAGTGTCCAGACACTGAGTTGAATCCCGTATGACAAAAAGGCGCACACGCACAAAAGCGGGGTGGGGTGGAGAAGCATCCGAAGCATCATGCCATAACAAGTATATAACATGTTTGTTTATTTCCTGGGAAATCTTTGTACCACAGGCCAGAATAATGTATAATCATTTACTAGTAGGATTTATAGTATATCTTCAGGAATAAGACAAAGAGTAGTGCAAAAGATCTTTTGAAAAGAACCTAGGTGGGTATGGTGGCACACGCCTATAATCCCAGCACTGGGGAGGCTGAGGCAGGAGGATCATTGTAAGTTCAAGACCAGCCTGGGCTACAAAGTGAGCTCAAGGCTGGCCTGTACTGCATAGCGAGACCCTGTCTCAAAAAGACAGAAAAAAAAAAAAAAAAAGAATGAGAGAAAAGAGCCGTCAGAATCATCTGTTTTGCCTTTTAGATTTTCTCTTTTACCAGGTTATTAGTAACTACTTTCAGAACCTGTACTCTAATAAATTGAAGAATTCAGAAGAAATGGAGAGATTCTTAGATACAAATGAATTGCCAAAACTGAACCAAGAAGATATAAAACCCTAAATAATCCAATGACAAGCAATGAATTGAGGAATTAATAAAAAACAAAACAAAACAAAACAAAAAAAAACCTACCAAGCAGGTAAAACACAGGTCCCAATGGATTCATTGCTGAATTCTACAAGAACTTGAGGGAAGATCTAATCCCAATACTCCTCAAAGAGAGTACTCCCAACATCGTTCCTGCAAGCTAGTATTACCCTGATTCCAAAACGAACAAAGGACCCAATGAAGAAACAGAACTACAGGCCAATCTCAAGTAAATGTAAACAAAATTCCTCAACAAGATAATCCAAAACAATGCAACAAATCATCAAAAAGATCCTACATCATAGCCGAGTAGAAGTCATCCCAGGGATGCAAAGATGGTTCAACATTAGCAAATCAGTAGACATAATACCTCACATAAACAGAGGCAAGGACAAAAATCATCTGATCATCTCAATTGATGCAGAAAAAGCCTTTGACAAAATCCAACATCCACTCATGATAAAAAAAAAAACAAAAAAAAAACCTTAAGAAAATGGGCACAGAAGGACCTTATCTCAAATGGTGAAAGTCATTTATGGCCTGGTGTTGTGGCGCACGCCTGTAATCCCATCACTCAGGAGGCTGAGACAGGAGGATCGTTGTGAGTTCAAGACCAGCCAGGGCTACAAAGTGAGCTCAAGGCCAGCCTGAACTGCATAGCAAGACCCTGTCTCAAAAAGATCAAGAAAAAAAAAATTCATTTATGATGCACAAAACCAAAATCAACAACAAAAGCAGCCAGCATCATATTAAATGGGGAGAAGCTAAACGTTTTCCCTCTACATCAGGAATAAGACAAGGATGGCCACCTTCACCACTTTTGTTCATCACAGTTCCCAGAAAAATTAGAGCAATCAGGCAAGAGAAAGAAAAGGGATATGATCCTCCACATAGAAGACCCAAAAGTTTCCACCCAAAGACTCCCAAAATTAATAACCAAATTCAGGCTAAGTCTGTTAGTGCATGCCAGTAATCCCAGCTCTGGAGAGGCTGAGGCTGCTGTGAGTTTTGAGGCCAGCTGGGGCCACATAGTGAATTCAAGGCCAGCCTGAATTATATAACGAGACCCTGTCACGAACAAACCAACCATTCAGTGGTATAACAGGATACAAAGACAAAAAAGCAATAGCATTCCTGTACACCAGCAATAAACTCACCAGAAAAGAAATTAGGGAAACAATACCGTTCACAATAACCTCAAGAAAAATTACATACTGAAGTATTATTACTGTTGGTGGGAATATCAACTAGTACAACATTATGGAATCAAAAAAATTAAAACTAGAAATTCCATTCAACCCAGCTGTTTCCTTTCTATGTATCTTCCCTAAAGAGCTAAGGACATTATATTACAGTGATACGTGCATACCCATGTTTGTAGCAGTACAATTCATAACAACTAAATCTTGGAAGTGGCCTATATGTCTATCGGTAGATGAGTGGATTCAGAAAAGGTAGTATTTATACATAGTGGAGCACTATTCTGCCATAAAGAAGGATAAGCTTGAGTCATTTGTAGGAAAATGGATGTAGTTTGAGGCCATAATGTTAAGTGAAATAAATCAGATACACAAGCTTAAAAATGAGAAACTCAAAATACAAATAAATAAAGTAAAAGATACCTGCTGGAAATAGGAAGATAGCTTTTGCCAATGAGAAGGGAACCACGCCTGGCATAGTGGTGCACACCTGTAATCCCAGCACTGGGAGGCTGAGGCAGTAGGATCACTGCAAGTTCAAGGCCAGCCTGGGCTACATAGTGAATTTAAAACCAGAGAAGGGGACCAAGAGATGGCAGGAGAGGGGAAGAAGGAGGGAAGGAGATTTAAAAAAAGAGATGTGTTATGTACATGTACCAACTCCCCACAAGGAAGGAGATTGTTATGTACTAACAAAAATCAATAAAATTTCTCTTTTAGCTTATGCATATCAATAACCTAATGCGCTCGCTTTAGCAGCACCTATACTAAAAAATGAATAACTTAGTGAATGTTACCTTTTTATCCAAGAAATAGATGTGATTTTTTCACAACATAGATTAGCCCCTGGCTGTGTTGTTTTTCTTTTTTTTTTGGTTTTGGTTTTTCTCCGGTACCGGGAACCGAACTCACGACCTTGCGCTTGCCAGGCAGGAGCTTTTGCCGCTGAGCTAAATCCCCAGCCCCTGGCTGTGTTGTTTTGGGTCCAGCCTTGTGATTCTCACTGTCTGTCCACAAATACCACACTAGTTTGGCTACCAAAGTCTGTTATAATACTTGCAACCTCGCGGGTTGTACCGGTAACTCTCACTGCTACAGGAACAAGAGGAAGAAGACGGCTAGTGTCTTGACACAGAAGAGCTCCTCAGGGTCTGAGTCTTCTGATACTGGGAATAGGGAGGAAGTGGCAGACCTGAGAGCCCTCTGGGAGCACAGCGGGCATCATACGTTTGTGACGGATACGTTGTGAGGGTCAGGGAAGAGTTAAGGACACTTCTCTCAGGGGCCTTGTGCATGCTAGGTAAGCACTCTACATCCCTGGGCACCCCCTTTTTTTAACTTCAAAGATTCTGTTTTGGAGAACTATGTATATAGTGACACCATTAGCTGAGATTCAACATAGATAAGAAGCAGCAGATTGCCAGTAAATTGAGGAATAGGGCTATGGAAGTTAGGAATTTTTTTTGTCATTTTGAGACAGGGTCTCGCTATGCAGTTCAGGCTGGCCTTGAGCTCACTTTGTACCCCAGGCTGGCCTCAAACTCTCAGTGATCCTCCTGCCTCAGCCTCCGTAGTGCTCGGATGACAAGCGTGCACCACCACGCCTGGCGGAAGTTAGGATTAAAGGTAGAGATATAAAAGATAACTGAAATCACAGATCCAAACCACAGGTGTGGATGAGATCAGAGATAGAAATCACATAAAATAGTAAGACGACCAATGAGGAGAAACCCTAATGGTTGGAGAAGGGGCTGGCCCGTAATAAAGGAGTAGTTTGGATAACAAGCAGAGTGTTCAGGGCACCTAGGGTAATAAGAACCCCAAAACCTAAGACGTTGGGGCTGAGAGCGTGGCTCTGTGGTAGAGTACTTGTCTAGCACGCACAAGGTTGTAGGTTCAAAGAGATGAGAGGTGCAGGGAATTGGAGGTTAAGGTAAGAAAGTAGCTTTAGCGTTAAGAAAAGTAAAGTCTTGTTGGATTATATTTTGGGTTTTGTCTATGAGTCCTAGCTCATAACTCTCCCTGAGGCAGGTTGTAAAAACTCCAGTTTTTCCTGTCTTTCTGTCTTGAATGTGGCTATAGAGAAATCTTCTGATTTTTAATCATTACAAAGGGCCCTGCACAGC
>NW_004955454.1:6691023-6715545 GCF_000276665.1 Chinchilla lanigera | reverse complement strand
TGCTTATGCAATGAAGTATCCAAAAAAAAAAAAAAAAAAAGGTACCAAAATGAACGGGCTCTAGGTTCTTCCGGATAGCTGCACATGTGGAGGCTTGAGGAAGGCTGTGAATGCGTGGGTACCTCAGCTCCAGGGGGCCTCTGCACACGGGAAATTTCAATCTTTCCCTGTGTATTCCTTTATCTGGCTGCTTATTTGTATCTTCTAAAATATGCTTTATAATAAACCAGTAAATATAAACATAATGTTTCCTTGAGTTCTTTTATTTATTTATTTTGATGGTGCCCAAAGTCTATTTGAAAAGTGAAGAGTGAAGGGGTAAGGGAAAAATTGGCTTTGAAGATCAAACTTGGCATGGTGGCACACGCCTGTAATCCCAGCACTCAGGAGGCTGAGGCAGGAGGATGGTTGCAAGTTCGAGGCCCGCCTGGGCTACAAAGTGA
This sequence comes from Chinchilla lanigera, assembly GCF_000276665.1. Classification (NCBI taxonomy): domain Eukaryota; kingdom Metazoa; phylum Chordata; class Mammalia; order Rodentia; family Chinchillidae; genus Chinchilla; species Chinchilla lanigera. Next base: position 6,715,102 of record NW_004955454.1, on the reverse strand, counting down.
GTTTAAGGCTAGCCTGAACTGCATAGTGAAAATTTGTCTCAAAAACAAAACACAAAAACCTGGGGCAAACTTGGGCCAAACAAGAGCAAAAACGCACAAAACTAAAAGTACACTCTGGTCTAGAAGACGGGTAGGCTTCCATGAGGCGTCATGATAGCCGTGTTTCCTTGAGTTCTTCAGCCACTTTGCAAGTTAGTCAAACCCAAAAAGGGAGTTGTGAAAACTCCAACTTGTAGCTGGTTGGCCAGAGTGTCCAAAAGCCCAGGCTGTAAGTGGGTCTGAAGTGGGGGCACTCCTGGGGACTAAGCCCTCAATCTGTGTCTGCTGCAGAATGAATTGCTTATTGGTCAGAAGTCCTCAGACCTCTTGAGGTCGTGAATCTGTGTTGATCGTGGAGTGAAAGCAGAGGAAAAACAAGATACTTTGTTTTTCCCCAACATACATTTAGGGTCAGGAGTGGGGTTTGCTGTAACTTTCCTGGTTCACAGAAACATGAAATTTGGGAAAAGATGAAAGGGTCGGGTATGAAAGTGCTTTATCTGCGTGTGACTATGTAGTCAGCAATAGTATAAAGTCAAAGCTGCACAGTGAGCTGGGAATATAGCTCAGTGGCACAAGCACCTGCCTGGCAAGCGCAAGGTCCTGAGTTCGATCCCCAGTACCACAAAAAAAAAAAAAAAAAGAAAAAAGAAAAAAGCTGCACAGTGTTCAGTTACTGAAGGTAATAAATCTACCAGTGAAATTTAGAGGTGGGGGCTGGGGATTTAGCTCAGCTGCAAAGCGCCTGCCTGGCAAGCGCAAGGTCGTGAGTTCGGTTCCTGGTACCGGAGAAAAACCAAAAAAAAAAAGAAATTTAGAGGTGGTAGCAGACCTAGCTCCCAAAGACTTGACTCACTAGACATGAAAAGAAATGCAAAATAGTAAGAAGCATGCTAAACTCCAATGCCTTGTCTATTGCTATGTGTAATTGCTACAATAAAATAGACTGCTGTGTCAGGCCTCAGCAAGCTGGACCAAGCTCAGATGTCAGTTTGTCTGAGCTCAGACCACTAGCCTCAAAGCTACTCACAAAGGGGAGGATTACGCCAGAGCCGCAGAAAGCTCCTCTAAAAGACCTTGGGTCTTCGGGGAGATGGTCAGCGCGGGAAGAGAAAAACCAAGAGAACTATAAAACTAGAGGGTATGGCGCGGAGGAACTGTTTCATTTTTGTGGTTCAATAACATCAGCTCCCCAAGGAGCCTTTACTATGATTGCGAGGGTAACTTATTTAGGAGCGGTAGCCCTGGTTTTAAATGCAGAGTAGAGCCTGTGTGGGTTGATGAGAACCCACAGCTCAGCATTAAACAGTCACAGGTGGCTATGAATCATGCAGATGCAGACACACAGCAGGTTACTCCTGAGGGAACAGCCAGTCTGGACTGGACAGAAGCCAGTGTGAACTGTGTTTAAACTGCAAAGGGGAGGCTGCCTAACTTTCCCTGTAAGTATCAGTGGAACGGGCCGGGGATATAGCTCAGCGGCATCAGCGCCTACCTGGCAAGTGCAAGGTCCTGGGGTCGATTCCTAGTACAAAAAAAAAAGTACCAACGGAAGCAGCCCAGGTGATACAGCTGAAATGCACCACATGCAAGCCACATGGGGCTGGCTTTGTGATGACTGGGACACTGCCGCACTGCATACGCCTGCTCCTAAGTTACAGCGTGCGATGTGATGAAGGGAGCCCTTTCTCCGTGGGCACATTCTGTGATCGCCATCCTGCAAAAAGGGAATGTTTTATTTCAATTTTTTTTCTGCTTTGATTTGCGGTCTTAACTTCCCAGTATGGGCCTCACTGACATCAAGGATGTTAAAGTGATAAAAATAAACGAGGGGGAGTGTCTGGCGCGGGTCTCGGTGGTGCTGTTTTGTCCTGAAAAGCTCGGTCTCGGCTGTGCCACGCGAGCTATGGAGAGGGACTTTTATGTGCGTTGCTACGTGGGTCACAAAGGCAAGTTCAGTCACGAGTTCCTGGAGTTCGAGCTCCGACCCGATTGGAAATTGAGAAACGCCAACAACAGCAATTACAAAAATGATGCTGTCATCAGAAAAGAGGCCTAGGTACATAAAAGTGTGATGGAGGAACTGAAGAGAATAACTGATGACAGCGAAATTACCAAAGAGGACGATGCCTGTGGCCCCCTCCTGACCGAGTAGGCCTGCAGGAGCTTCACATTGTCACTGGAGATGAGCACATTTCTTTCGCAACATCACAAACTGGTTCTCTTATTGACGTCAACCAGACCAAGGACCCAGAAGGCTTAGGAGTATTTTATCCTCTTGTCCAGGGCCTGAAGTGCTCGGTCTTCCGTCTGCTTGGATTACACTTCAAGATCAAACCAGTTTAGACTGAATATTGGTGTGGACATGCGGGGGTAGGAACAGCTGTTTTAATTACCTTTATCAGGAAATTTTTGGGTATATCAAGGCAATATTTTTTTAGAAGCTATACTTGTCTTTAATAAATGTGATAAAATCCAATTTTTGTTATTTAATAAAAGGTCTGAATGTGTGAAAAAATAAATAAATAAACGAGGGGGGCCCAGGAACTGAGCTCAGGCTACAGTAGGAGTCTGGAGGTGACTCCTGAGGGATGGGAATAATATGATGGTGTTAGAGTAAAGATGTTGTTGAAACTGTGCTGAAGCTCGGCTGGGACAACGGTGTCCCTTATTGTCCTCTGATCTGTTTGTTTGTTTGTTTGAGAGTGTTTCTGTGTAGCCCAGGCTGGCCTTCCCCCAGCAGCCTCCTGAGTGCTGGGATTACAGGTATGCACCACCCGCAGGCTTTTCCCCCTAATCTTAACAGACCTCGAGAAAATCTACTCCACTTATCTCAGCAGGAATTTAAGAAGCCCGAAGGTACAGCCGGTGATGAGAAACCCCAGTGAAAACGGCCAGGGAGTGAGGGCAAGACTCATTAATTGAGGTAAAGGCTGACGCAAGGCCAGTGTCTCCTGGCCCTGCTCCTGGCTAGGAACAAGGGGCTGTGTGCGCAGGAGCAGGAAAAGTGGCCAGGTCAAGGAGAAGAAACTTTTTCTGGGGATTCCTTGACTGGGTACCCCAATGCATGGTGATTCCAAAGCCTGCAGGTGCAATCTTAATGGGGACTGAGCATAGATAGGATGGAGAGAGAGAGGCAACAGATGATAGGACAGGGAGGAACGTTAGGATGAAAATTAGGATTTTTGCTGGGTGTGGTGGCACACGCCTGGAATCCCAGCACTCGGGAGGCTGAGGAGGGAGGATCGTTGCAAGTTCAAGGCCAGCCTGGGCTACAAAGTGAGCTCAAGGCCAGCCTGAACTGCATAGTGAGACCTTGTCTCAAAAAGACAAAAAAAAAGAAAATTGGGGTATTTTGGAACCAACTTTGTGTATGGTGGTAACATCTCCTTTACGTGTACATTGCTTGTTTATTTGTTTTTATGGTACTAAGAATTGAACCTGTGCATTTTCCACTGAGGTATAGTCTCACAGTCTCAGCCCTTTGTTTGAGACGGGTTTTCATTAGGTTACTAAGTTGCCCTGGCTGGGCTTGAACTTGCTATCTGCTTGCCTCAGTCTTCCATAGCACTGGGCTTGTAGGCATGTGCAATTACACCTGGCTACCTGAAGTTTTATGAGAATGGACGTTACCTCTGGCCGGGGAACACTTCCCCTGCATAGTACTGCAACACAGAAGACATGCAAATCTACTCTTCAAGCAATAGTGCTTGGACATGCCAAATAAAAACTGATAGATTGTCCAAGCCCACATACTGTAGAACAGAAGCTGGGCAAGGTAGCGCACAACTGTAGTCTCAGTTACCCAAGAGGCTGAAGCAAGAGGGTCACTTGAGCCCAAAAGTTCTAGATCAGCCTGAGCAACATAGTGAGATCCCATCTCCATTAAAAAAGAGAAAGAAAGAAAGAAAGAATGAAAGAAAGAAAGAAAAGAAAAAGAAACTGGAGTGCTATGGGAAGGAATTCTCTATTGGATAGCCCTATGGGGAGACTAGAGCGGACTTACAGTAAAACTCTGTGAGTGTGCAATGGGGCATCGGGACTTTGGCCAAGGTAATTGCCACCTGAGGGGCATTTACCACCTTATTATGAGACAATAATTAAAGCTAAACTGCCAGGTATGGTGGCACATGCCTGAAATCCCAGCACTCATGAGGCTGAGGCAGGAGGTTTGTTGCAAGTTTGAGGCCAGCCTGAGCTACAAAGTGAGCTCAATGCCAGCCTGAACTGCATAGCAAGACCCTATCTCAAAAAGACAAAAAAAAAAAAAAGCTAACCTGATTACTATCAAGAACATACAAAGAACTAAAAAAATCAGTCCCCCTCAAATTCAAAGACCCAATCCAAAAGTGGGCATTTGAGATGAATACATACTTTTCAGATGAAGAAATACAAACAGCAAATAAATATGTGGAAAAGTGTTCAGCCTCATTGGTCATTTGAGAGATGTGAATTAAAACCACACTGCGATTCCATCTCACCCCAGAAAGAATGCCTATCATCAAGAAATCAACCAACAACAAATGTCAGAGGGGCTGTGGGGAAAAAGGATCCTTTCTCCACTGCTGGTGGGAGTACAGACTGGTGCAACCACTGTGGAAATCAGTGTGGAGATTCCTCAAAAAGCTAAAACTAGATATCCCACTGGACCCAGCTATTCCCCTTCTGGGTATCTTTCTGAAAGAATTAAAAGCATCACACCATGGCGATATATGCGCACCCATGTTTATAGTGGCACAGTTTGCAATAGCTAAATCTTGGGAACAGCCCAAGTGCCCATCAACTGATGAATAGATAAGGAAGATGTGGTTTTTTTAAAAAAAAATACAATGGAGTAGTACTCTGCCACAAAGAAGGATAAGCTTGAGACATTCCTAGGTAAATGAATACACCCTGAGACCATACTCTTAAGTGAAATATTCTTTTTTTTTTTTTGTCTTTTCAAGACAGGGTCTTGCTATGCAGTTCAAACTGGCCTTGAGCTCTGGTTGCAGCCCAGGCTGGTTTTGAACTCATAACGATTCTCCTGCCTCAGCCTCCCAAGTGCTGGGATTACAGGTGTGTGCCACCATGCCCAGCTTAAGTGAAATAAATTGGACACACATGTATAAATACTGCATCATTTCTCTGGTGTGAGAAACCAAAAGTGTGAATAAGGACCAAAATGTATATTAGGTATTGTGAAATAGGAAGAAAATGTTCCAGTAGGGAGGGGGACAAGAAAGCGGGGAGGGGAAAAGAAAGAAGGGATAAGTAAAAAAATGAGCAAAGAAGGAAAAAATGGGAGCAAAAGTTTTGTTAAAAATGAGGAGGGGAGGGGTTGAAAGGAGGATAGGGGAATGGGGGAAAAAGAAATAAATTATATGTACAGGTAGAAATTCCCCATGATGAATGTGATCATTATGTTTATCTAAAATGTACCAATAAAATCTGATTGCAGACAAGAATAAAGCTAAGCCATGACTGAAAACCATGAGATACCCAGGCTGTCTTGAGTAAAATGTCAGAGAAGTACCCTGGCGGGGACGGCAGTGGACAAGGAGCTCCGTGGTGATGGGGAGTGGTTCATGGTGGGTCAGGCCACCTGGAAGGTGCAAGGAGGAGGTGCTCTGGGGCAGCAGCCTCCTTCCCCAGCAAGGACTCTGGACCCCGTGAGGAGCCACATGACAGTTCCAGATGAAAAGTCAGTATCTTCCTTAAAAGGCTGCTTGCTGCCTAGCCAGGTGTGGTGGCACATACCTGTAACCTCAGCTACCCAGGAGGCTAAGGCAGGAAGATTGGAAGTTTGAGTCCAGCCTGGGCGACTTAATGAGACCCTGTCTCAAAAAAACAGAGAAGCAGGGTGTGGTGGCACACACCTGTCATCCCAGCACTTGGGAGGCAGAGGCAGGAGGATTGTTGCGAGTTTGAGGCCAGCCTGGGCTACAAAGTGAGCTGAAGGCCAGCCTGAACTGTATAGCATAGCAAGACCCTGTCTCAAAAAGACAAAAAAAAAAAAAGAGAGAGAGAAGAGCTGGGGATGTAGCTCAATGTGAAGACCCTGGGTTTAATCCCTAATAATATATGGAGAAGGAAACGCATGAAGAGAGAAAAATAAAAGAAAGGAAGGAAGGAAGGAAGGAAGGAAGGAAGGAAGGAAGGAAGGGAGAAAGAAAGAAAGAAAGAAAAAAAGAAAGAAAGAAAGATGCTACTCTGATTTAAAAAAGAAAAAGAATCAGCCTGCTGCAGCTGGACTGAGTGGTTAGCGACTTGCTGAATAAATAGAAGTGGTAGAAGCCCCTGTATTTAGATTTTCACTGACTCACGGGCAGTGAGCAATGGCCTAGTCACATCGTCAGGCAGAAAGGCAATAAGCACACCCTCGCCTGTTCATGAGATGCGCATGGGAGGCACAACCTGTGAAAGTTTAAGGGGTACATTGACGTAGGACACGTCACGGACCATCACATAAACGCCCTTCCAGGTTCAAAAGGGGACTGGTGTGGACGAGCAGATGTCCCTGTGTGCTCAGGTAAGGAGGCCACCAGGATGCATAACGTGAGTAGATGGTGGGCCCTGGATGAATGCAGAGATGGGCTAAATCCAGAAGGGTTCCTCTTATACCCACATAGACACAAAACGCCAGTAAGGACTGTTCTGTCTGCCAGAAGTAGAGGCGGACTGCCCGTGTCTGTGAGGGAGATCCCCTGGGGATCAGAGAGCTGGCAGGGAGATCACACTGGACTGACGCCGTGGCCCTGGGTGTTCTAAATGGAGCCTGACAAGAATAGCTACTCACTCTTATTCTGTTCTTCAGAATTTTTTTTTTTTGTACCAGGAATCGAACTCAGGACCTTGTACTTGCCAGGCAGGTGCTTGTGCCGCTGAGCTGTATCCCCGGCTCACTCTTACTCTGGACTGGGCTTTGCACACCCAGTGGGGCATACAGGTGCCCAAAGTGCTATTCAAGAGTTGTAGCAAAAAATACAACAATTTGACCCTCTGAGTTACATTTCTATGGACCGAGTGACACATTTTATGGTCCAACTTCAAACAGTCACAACAACCAGGCATAGTGGCGCATGTCTGTAATCCCAGCCCTCGGGAGGCTGAGGCAGGAGGATCGCTGTGAGTTTGTGGTCAGCCTGGGCTACAAAGTAAGTTCAGGGCCAGCTTGACCTGCATAGCAAGACCCTGTCTCAAAAAACTAAAAACAACAACAAAACAAAAAATCAAATAGTGACAACATGTTTCATTTCCACTCACAGTGAGAGTTTAACAGAGAATAGAATGGGCTGTTAAAACATTTCTGAAAAGGGAAGATAAAGGCAGGTGGGGCTGGCTCTTCTGTCTTGTGAGTGTGCTCACACTCAGTGTCAGGTGCTAAGGGAGGGGCCACCAGGTAAACTCTTCTGCTTCTCTCGGGATTTGGGGAAGAAGGAGGGGCAGATACTGGTGCAACTGTACAATTTTCCCCCACATCACCTTGACTTTCTTTCTCCTTTGCCTGGTACAGCAGTCCCAGGACCAGGAATGCAACTGTACGTGCTGGAATCAGGGGTGATTCCTAAGCAGGAAACACCAACTATATATTTAAATAGTAGGCCGGGCGTGGTGGCGCACGCCTTTAATCCCAGCACTCGGGAGGCTGAGGCAGAAGGATCGCTGCGAGTTCGAGACCAGCCTGGGCTACAAAGGGAGCGCAAGGCCAGCCTGAACTGCATAGCGAGACCCTGTCTCAAATACATACATACACACATACATACATACTGTTATGGCTCATATGTAGATGTCCTCCCAAAGCCTTATATGTCCGTAGATGGGGCTTTTTGGAGGTGGCTGAATTTAGGGCTTGTGAATGTCCATTAGGGATGGGTGAATATAGATCAAGGGTGTGATAACTGGATTAGTCCACTGATTGGCTAGCGTTGCTCTGGGTGTGGATAATGGGAAGCCCCCGCCCTTGGTGTGGGTGGCGCAAACCGGTAGGCTTGTAGCCTGAATGGAGTAAAAGGGAAAGATGGAGGGCAGGCTGCTGCTGCTTGCTGCCTTCTGCCTACCCTGCCAAGGACTGTTTGTGCTCTTGTTGCCCCTCTGCCGGGCTACCCAGCCTTACAGCCGGCTGACTGCACTGAAACCTCCGCAAACTGCGAGCCACATAAACCTTCCTTCCCTTAACTTGGGCATTTTGTCCCAGCAATGAGAAAAGTAACTAAGGCAAATACCTATATTAGAACTCCTAATAACTGAGCTGTGGGTGTAGCTCAGTAGTGCAATGTTTGGCTAGTATGCATGAGGTCCTGGGTTCAATCCCCAGTACAAAAAGGAAAGAAAGAAAGAAAGAAAGCTAGCCAGGCATGGTGATGTACCTCTGTAATCCCAGCACTCGGGAGGCTGAGGGAGGATCATTGTGAGTTTGAGACCAGCCTGGGCTACAAAGGGAGCTCAAGGCCAGCCTGAACTGCATAGTGAGACCCTGTCTCAAAAAGACAAAAAAAAAAAAAAAAAAGAAAAAAAGAAAGAAAGAAAAGAAAGGAAGAAAGGAAGAGTGCTCCAGCTGAGCATGGTGGTACATACCTGTAATCTCAGCTCCTCAGAAGACTGAGGAAGGAGGATCACCAATTCAAGGTCAACCTGGGTGAATTAGTGAGACCTTGTTTCAAAATGAAAAACGAAAAGGGCCGGGAGGTAGGTAGAGTGGCCCCATTTTAATGGAGGCTCCGATCAGGAGATCACGCTGTCTCTTAGCTCAGTTGTGCCAGAACTATGCAGGAGTGAAGCCATGTGTTTGCAGAGAACCGCTCCTGCTTCGGGGCTGTTACTGGCCACGTCAGTCCATATGCTCCAGCTCCTTCGGTCACTGCTGCCCAAATCAAAGGAGCCCATTTGTCTTGGTAAAAAGGAAAAAGGACTTATTCAACGTTATTTCTGAGGAGACGGAGGGCCCTCCCCACCCAAATCACCGTCTCCCGTGTACAGGAGTCTTAAGGTCTTTTAGACCAAGAAACTGTGGGGGAGGGGATACAAGGAGAAGACGGACTTCCGGAACTGGATTTAGCCCGGGGTTAGCCAAACAACACTCCTGGTGTTAGTATCTACATAGTCTATGCCTTTGTGGTGGGGGAGTGGTTTATATCCTAGGTCTGGGGAAGTTTGGAGAAGCCACTTGTCTCTAAAGAAAAAAGTTCTAACTTTTAAAGTTCCTTTTTACCGCGCTGGTTATAGTCTCACTCTGACCTGGGAGACGTATTTATTCTGGATTATTATTTTTTTCCCCCGAATGCATGCTAGGCAAGTGTTCCACCACTGAGGTACATCCCCAGTCCTTTAAAAATCTTGAGACAGGGTCAGAATCCTTGCAGGGTTTCACGTTTCTGGAGGCCAAGCAGCTGCGAGCTGAGGACGCCATGTAGGAGCCAAAGCTGCACTTCCTGCGTGGCACTCTCTGGCCGGATGGGCCCCTCAGATGAGCACCGTGTCCCAGGCCGGGGCCAGCAGCTCAGCCTCCAGCAGCAGCCCCGCCATCTGCAGTGGGCTCATACTCCGCGGCTCCCAGCAGCCAGGTCTGACGGCCCAGACAGCAACCACAGCAGCCAAAGTGACCACGGGCTCTGTCACAGGGCACACATGGGGGCTTCAGTCGGGGAGGTGATACCAAGTCCTCAAAGCCTGCCATCACTTACCAGGAGCCTCAGGGAACCCATCCAGCGCATCAGCGGCCTTCACTTTTATAAGATGAAGCAATTTTTATAGTGTGCTCAGAACCAGCGCACAGCTCTGTGAAGGTTTCCACTTTTTGTTTTGAGTCAGGGCCTCACTACAGTCCAGACTGGGCTTGAACTCACTATGTAGCCCAGACTGGCCTCAGACTCACAGCAATCCTCCTGCCTCAGCCTCCTCCATGCTGGGATTGTATTTTGTTTTGTTTTGTTTTTGTTTTTGTTTTATTGTCTTTTTGAGATAGGGTCTCGCTGTGCAGTTCAGGTTGGCCTTGAGCTCACTTTGTAGCCCAGGCTGGTCTCAAACTCACAGTGATCCTCCTGCTTCAGCCTCCCAAGTGCTGGGATTACAGGCATGTGCCACCATGCCCGGCCAGATGCTGGGATAGTAGACATGTGCCGCTATTCCCGGCATCTGTGAAGGTTTCAATAAAGTGTTAGAACAATGCAAAATCGCAAATGGATTAGTCTAATCAAGAAGTTCATATTGAAGAACTGGGAGATCAACTCTGATCAAGTTACTGTAGTATGAAAATATGGCTGATAATGAAAGTATAAAGTATAAAACCATAAATTAAACTTCTCATTAATAGCTTTAGTGCTTCACAGTGGCAATGGAAGAGGATTTTCCAACTTTATAGAGTTCACTGAGATGACATAGAACTGGGACAGATGTTTGTGTGGCTTGCTTAAACCAGCTGTCGGATGTTATTACTTGTGAGTTAATGACAGTAAAGTGATTTTCTTTAAAAAGAAAAATTCTTGGGCAGGGCCATATGACCCAGGCTAGCATTAAACTTGTAATCCTCCTGCCTCAGCCTCTTGCCTCAGCCCCCAGAGCAGCTGATATTACAGGCATGAACCACTATGGCCAGCAGGCATAATTATTAACTACTGAATGGGATTCCAGCAAACCCATTCCTCCTCCTCCTCCTTCTTCCGCAATATTGGGTATTGAGCCAGGGCCCTTATAGTAAGCTACATCCTCAGCCTTTTTCTTGCTCCTTATTTTGAGACAGGGTTTAGCTACATCATTAAGTTGCTTGAACTTGGGATCCTCCTGCTTCAACCTCCCAGAGTGCAGGAATCATGTCTTTTTTTTTTTTTTGGTTTTTCTCCGGTACCAGGAACTGAACTCACGACCTTGCGCTTGCCAGGCAGGCGCTTTTGCCGCTGAGCTAAATCCCCAGCCCAGAGTGCAGGAATCATGAACAAGTGCCGTCATACCAGCTTTTCTGTGTTGTGTGTGTTGAGGGTAGAACCCAGGGCCTCACACACACTTGGCAAGTGCTTTACCACTGAGCTGTGTCCCCAGCTACTAGTATTATACACAGACAAGTTAGGTAGAAGTTAATATACAGACAGAGAAGGACTGGACTCTCAAGGAAGTCAGCAGAAAGATAAAGACATCAGAATTATGGCTGGAGGCACATCTGAAGAAGATCAGGCCTCAGGATAGAGATGCAGTGGCCAGGCCTACAATGCCTCCCTAAGGGTTAAACAGTAACTTGGGAGTATACTGTAATTAGCACCACTCGGTCTAATAACTCCAGATAGGCATCAGCTATCCAGGTGGATGCCCAGAGCATCTGGACCTATCCCTTCCCAAAAATGTGTTTGTTCTTTCCACGTACCCTTGCTCCGTGACTCGTTTCCTTATTGGGTCAATATTAGCTAAGCAGTGATACTTGTAATCTAATCTTATAGGCTGATTGTAGTTTAACCCATGTTGTTCCCACACTGTGACTTTGCTGTATAAATTACCCTGACCCAGGGCCTTGGTGGCCACCCCATTTGGGACCCCTCTTGGAAATCCAGAAGCTATTCTCCTTATTTCTAGTTCTTCCTTTGGTTCATGACTCCATTTCTTGATATTGTAGGACACCAGCTCGGCCCATTTGACATCTACTAGGTTGGGAGTCATATTTCTCCTGTATCACTAGGAGCAAGTCCCGACGAAGGATTTATTGCGTTGAATTGACTGCCAGGGAACAAATGTCTGGGATTGCAGCAAGCCACAGTTGGCTTCCTCTGCTTCCTAACTTCCGGAGTAGGCAAGGACGCAGAGCCAAAACGCGTGTAGATTGGGCAGGCCGGCTAGAAAAGGAAAAGGCAGGTGAATGGATGGAGTGGGAGGGAGGATTTTGTCGTCAAGTGAAGAGAGGCCCTACAAAGAACATGGTTTTAAAAGGTTTTCTTTCTTTAATCTCTACATGAGAACATTGCCTTGTGGCTTCCTAGCTGAGGTATTCTGCTCCTGGACTGGCTGGTAGCTTGGTTGCAAATCGTCCTTGCGCAGAGCAACTGTGAGCACACCCTAGCTTTGGGATACCATTGCGTCCCTGTGTACCGATGTTATCGTGCATAGCTACCCCTCACTTTGGAGGTGATGTGGGCTTTTTAGAATCCCAGGTGAGGGGAGGGTTCTTTTGCCAGATTCAGGTGGGTATTCTGAATTGGCAAAATGCAGCTATGCTAATGTTCGTGACGTCACCAGATGACACGAGATTCCCACCGTTGACTCAGCCAGCTGCTAGTCACTGCCGCCTATGCTGGTCCTCGTTGGCTACTGGTCTCTAGAGCTCTTTGGTGCTAACAGCTCTGCGTGTTTGAGACCACAGTTGTAGTCGCATTACTGCACTCAGGATAAAGACCCCATGTAGATTTACAAGACTTTAGAAACCACGAGCAAGTTTACAGGAACTTGAAGTTCAAAGGAAGTCTGCATTTTAACAGGCCCTGTGCTGCAGCCGAGGGGATTGGTATAGAGGAGGGACCCCTCCTAGACTGAGCTTACGTATCAGCTGCAAGCCTGTGTCCGCGAGGGGCGGGGCCGAAAGGCTGCTGGGAGTGTTGGGCATGCAAATGAGGGGTCCAGATCCCTACCTTCCTGAGCTCAGCCACTCCAGGACACCCCTCCACACACGCCACTCTTCAAAGAGGCGACAGCATGGTCTGAAGTGGCTACGGGCGGGGGGGACACTGTGGCTGGCTGGCTGCACTCGTGTTGGAGTGAAAAGCTATGGTTTGGTAGCCAGGGAGGACACAGATCAAGTTGTCCCAGTGCATTGAGGAGGTGAGGGAGAGCAAAAGGAGGGGAGGGAAGGGGCTGTCTGCCCTCCAACCAGAATGGGAATGATGAAAAAAGACACTTTCATCTGTTTAAATCACTAAGTTGTTCAAGCTGCACTTGAATTTAAGACCCTCCTGCCTCAGCCTCCATAGTACTGGCTTTATAGGTGTGCGCCACCATGCTCAAATAATATTCATGTTTTAAGTGACATGTGTGGAGTAAGACTGTTCTGAGAAACCCAGTGCCCTGCCTTAGCAGCCTTCCATGACCTTGACCTTCAAGTGGAGCTATTATTATTTTTGTTTGCTGACCTTATTGGCATCTCTTTGCCTCTTGAGCTGCCTGGTCTGTTTTTTTCTATTTTTTTTTCAAAACTACAGTTGTATTGTGCTAGATGTGATCGCAGATGCCTGTAATCCTGGCACTTGGGAGAATAAAGCAGGAGGATCACTGCAAGTTTGAGGCCAGCCTAGGCTACATAGTGAGCTTAAGGCCAGCCTGGACTACGTAGTGAGACTTTGTCTCAAACACACAAAAAAATGTAAAAATTGTATTGTTGGTGCTGTTGGGGTAGCTTAGTGGGAGGGTATTTGCTTGCTGGGCCCTGGGTTCAATCCCCAGTCCTGCTAAAAAAAAAAAAAATCATATTGACACATGAACAGACCCACCAATGGGTAAAGGATATGAACTTGAATAAACCCAATTAATATGAGATATTAGGTTTTACAATGGAGGCTTTTCAAATTGGTTGCCAAATAATGTCTTTCTTTTGGTTTGGGCAAATATTTGTTTTATTATGCTCGATAACTCAGCTCATTTATCTATGTATATATTTAATTTTTAGATAAGTACAGATTGGCGTGCAGCTGTAACAATACAGGGATCCCGTGTGCCTTTTGCCCCATTTCCTGCTGATCAGCGACCCCCCTCTTAACTTAGTGACCCATCCTGTTATGTCCTCCCTGACTTCAAGTTGGATCACAAGGCTTCCAGTGGATCATGTGTTGGCTTTATGACATTTTTCCAGCTCACCACTGTCATATCCACTAATCACCTTCCATTTAACAATAGCAGGGCTGGTTTTATTTTTTTAATTTATTTTTTATTATTTTAAAGAGTAGAAGAAGGATAACACAGTAATAGGGGGGCTTACCGAATTACAGACAAAGTGGTAGGAAATTATCAATGGTTATTGTTTTACATATTGTTATCTACAAGATAGTTTCTCAGGAAAACAAGTAGACAATGGTGAGTTACAGACAAAAGTGGTAGAACATTATCAATGGTTGTTGTGCTATACTTTGGTATCTTCACAGTGGTTTCTAAAGAAAATAAATAGAGCTACACATGAGTGACCAACTGAATAGTCATTGACTATTCTCAATGGCTCTTGTAGGAAACACACAGTAATAAACATACATCCATTTATGAAATAGCATAGGAACAATAGAGGGCTGATTTTAAATTAGTACAGCTTCAATCTTGCCATGTTGGCTGTCCCAGCACCTTTTAACTGGCAACCTTGCTTTGACATTTGGAAAGGAGAATTAAATATTAAACCGAAGGATCCAAAATCTGAGTGATCCTCATGTAGTATTGTCATGTGATTCTTCATAAGATTTCACTGGTCCCAAGCTCAGTAAACCAGTCCAGATTGAACTGGCACGTCAGGGGCTCTTTTACCTACATTATAGTGTTCCTCACCCCAGTCCTACATCTCTTGCACCAGTGCCAGGCCAACCCAGCATCCGACCAACTTCTGCAGAAGCAGCTGTGTTCCCTGTGTGCAAATAGCCATATTCCCTTTCTTTGTTTTATGTTAAAGCAATGAACTCCTTCCCCTCAAAATGACTTTACACAACTCTTCTTGTGCTATCTGGTCTCTGCTTGTCTCCTGAAGCCTATTTTGTCCTCATCTTTGGAATTCTGTATTTGGCCTCAAGTCAGCTTTGACCAGACGCCTCTCGAGACACCCCGACAAACCTGTCCTTACCTCCAGAGCACTGGCGGTGTGAGGCTGCTGCGCTGTCTACCCCGCACTGGTGTCGGCTCTGGTTCTCCCTGCTCCTCGGGTCACTCCCTGCTCTGGCTTCTGCTCTCCTATACCTGCGTGTTCCTGCCTCCAGCTCCTCTTCCAGTGTTAGTGTATTCTGTTCACATGAGAAGCAGTCAGGCGTCACTATCACAAATACCTGAGACAATCAACTTCTAAGGAGAAAGAGTCGCTTTGGCTCTTGTATGTGGAGGTTCCAGTCCACGGTTGCCCCTGCGGCTTCAGGTCTTCAACGAGGCAGCAGGTCACGTTGGCAACACGTGGTAGAGCAAAATTCTTCACCTTATGGTTAGGGAGCAAAGCAGTAAAAGAAGCAGGAGCTGTGGTCCCATGATCCCCTTAATGACACACTGCCAAGGACCTGATGGCATTTCACTACCTCCCAAGCCTTTCAAGCACTGGAACTTTGGGGTACATGCTAGACCCAAACTACAGCAGGTCGCCTCCCTCTCTCCACAGGTGTTCTTATCCCTTTGACTCCACTCACTAATGGTAAGAAATCTACGGTCAGATTTCCTAGAGGTGCTTTCCTCTAAAAGCAGGAGGAATCTCCCTTGAGAATAGTATAGAATATAAAGGAAAACCTACCTAGAGGCAAAATATTCAGCCCAGAAAGCCAAGATAATAGTGGACTCAAAATGTAGGGCAGGGGCTGGATATTTAGCTCAACGGCATAGTGCCTGCCTGGCAAGCACGAGGCCGTGAGTTCGATTCCCGGTACCGGGGAAAAAAAACAAAAACAAGCAAACAAACAAAAGAAGAAGAAGAAGAAGAAGAAGAAGAAGAAGAAGAAGAAGAAGAAGAAGAAGAAGAAGAAGAAGAAGAAGAAAAAACGCTTAGGGAGAACTCAGCAATCTGTTTCTCTAAAGGGTCTTTTCTTATGCCAAACACCTACTCTGACCACTCCCTCCTCCGGCATCTCCACTTATACACCCTGTTGCCGCACCGGGATGAGGGAACTGCGGCACAAAAGAACTTCACCACTGGTGTGGTCTCACTGACTGTCATTACTGAAGCTCCTTTCTTCAGACTTTAGGGCGGTGCGAAGGTTCTGTTTTGTAAACTGGCTTTACATCAGACTTGCAGGGCTGGGGTTGTGGCTGGGGAGTCGAGCCCTGGTGCCGCACGCAGGAGGTGCTAGGTTCTAGCCCCAGCACCGCAAATCAGCAGCAGCAACTACAAGCACGGTCTTCTTCACTCAAGACCTCAGCGTTCACTAGGGATGAGCGGGGCGCCCGCACCACCGCTGAGAGGGCGTCCTCGCGTCTAACCCAGCCCAGTCCCGGCGAGGCCCAGCGTCCCTGGGGTTTGCTGCCTGCAGAGGGCGCTGCGGACGGGAGCGCAACCTTGCTCTTCAATTTTCCCCTCCACGGCCAAGCTAAATTCCACAGAACCACATACAGTGGGGATTTTTGTTTTCTTTCTTCCATCCCCAGTCCTGGTGGCGGCAGGGCTCAAAGAGTAGTCTGTTCTGGGGCAAAGACGGCGTCTGCCTCTCTCCCAAACCAGCCCTGATCAAATCCCCAGTAACCGGCCCGTAGATAACGTGCCCGGGAAACCTGAAACCAGAGTCCTGACTCATCAGGGGCACCATCTCGGGGTGGAAACTGAGACCTGCGGCCGAGGCTGAGCCGCCGCAGTGATTGAGGGCGCAGGGGCAGGGCTGGGGCTCGCCGTCCGCGTTTACAGCCTGCACCCCTGAATTGACACAAAGAAGTTTTTCAGAGTCTGGCTGGGGCTTGTGCACTTGAGCTGTTTTGTGGCACTCTGCACATGTGCTGGGCTTTAGGACCACTGCTTTTCCCTAAGCCACAAGGTAGGTTAGTAGAGGCGCGCGGGACGCTGGCCGGGGCTCCCTGATGTGCTCCCTGCGGTGAGCGCAGTCAACTGTGTTTGAAGCAAGGGAAGCCATACTCTTTCCTTCGTTCCTTCCTTCTTTCTTTCCTTCCTCTCATCCTTCCTTCCTTTTCTTTTTCTGTGGCGCTGGAGTTGGAACCCCGGGCCTTGTGCATGCTAGACAAGCATTCTACTACTGAGCTGCATCCCCAGCCCGCCCCACCTCTGTTTTATTAGGGGAAGACATGCTTAATTTTTTTTTTTGTACTGGGAATCAAACTCGGGACCTCACGCTTGCCAGGCAGGCGCTTGTGCCGCTGAGCAACATCCCCAGCCCGGGGAAGACACTCTTAAATGAGCAGGCTGCAGAGGAGACACAGCCGCACACGAAGGCAGACTAGGAGCATTCTCCATGGTTACAAAGTGTTCATTGAATGACTTCTGGGTGCAGAATCTGGGCGTGGTGGTACACCCCTGTAACCCCAGCACTGTGGTAGGCCAAGGCAGGATGTCCTAATTACTTTCTCATTGCTGGGACAAATATCCAGCATTCACAAGGTAAAGGAGGAAAAGTTAATTTTAGCTCTCTGCTTGTATGGGTTTTAGTCCTTAGTTGGTTCCACTGCAAGGTGGCATGGTAGAGGGTCATGGCAGGCAGGAGGCAGCGAGCTTTCCTTCTTGCCCTTTTTATTCCGTCCAGCCTACAAGCCTATTGGTTGGTGCCACCCACGCCCAGAGTGTGTCTTTCCTCTTCAGTAAGTCCGTCCATACCCGGAACTATGCTAAACCAATCCATAGACCGATCCAGTATCATATACCCCTGAGCCAGTATCGCACGCCTGTGATCCAACTGCTCCCCCAAAGCCCCACCTGGAGTGCATTACGCTTTGGAGGGACATCTAGAAAAATGCCACAACACAGGAGGATTGCAAGTTCGAGGCCAGCCTGGGCAATATAGTGAACCCTGTCTCAATATAAAAAAATAAAAAAGAGGCCCGGGGATATAGCTCAGTGGTATCAGCACCTGCCTGGCAAGAGCAAGGTCCTAAGTTCAATTCCTGTACTGAGGTCCTGAGTACTCAAGGTCCTGAGTTCAATTCCTGTACAAAACAAACAAACAAACAAACAAACAGAAAAAGAGCTGTAAAGAGTAGATGTAGGAAATGCAGCTTCTCTCAGAGGCCTGGAGAAAGTGCTGGGAACAGCCTCAGGGCTGCAGAAGGTGGTGCCAGAGAGCTAAGGCCTCCATGGAAAATGCCTGGGGTCACATCTGAGCGGCTTCCAGGAGGGGGGCACCTCTGTTTGTGTGCACACTCGCAGGGGGCAGTGGCCGTGTCCTTGGGAAAAGGGAAGGAAGCACCAAGTCTCTCCTCTGAGGCCTGGGCACTACCCTGAGTGACCATGAGTCACACAGCTGCCTCTAGACCTGAGATGGGTGCCACACCTTGGGGCAGGGCAAGAAGCCTCTTGAGGATGTGAGTGTGAGTTGTTAGGTCTTAGTTACAGCTGCAGATCACAAGGTGCAGACAGAAGAGATTGTCTTTCTGGACAATGTTGAGAGAAATTCTTTAGAGTAGGGTGGGGCTTAGTAATTCATTTTTTTCCATTCTAGAGATTGAACCCAGGAGCATTCTACCACTGAACTTCATCCTCAGCCATTTTCTATTTTTTTTTTTTTTTTTTTTTTTTTTTTTTTTTTGAGACAAGGTCCTGTTATGTAGTTGAGGCTGCTCTTGAACTCACTATGTAGCCCAGATTGGCCTTGAAGTCATGGGGATCCCCTTGCCTCAGCCTCCCAACTGGTGGGATTACGGGTATATGGAACCATGCCTAGCCTCGGCCCTTTATATTCTGTTTTGAGACAGAGTTTCATGAAGTTGCCCATGTTGGCCTTGACCTTGTGAACCTCATGCCTCAACTTCCTGAGTAGCTGGGATAACAGGTGTGCACCAGCACCCTTGGCTCTGCGTGTGAGGGAGGGTGTGGGGGGTGACACTGGGGATAGAACTGAGAGCTCCAAGCATGACAGGCCAGGCCTTGACCACTGAGCTATACCCCAGACCCCATAAATGGAGTGAACAGAGAGAGCCAGAAGCTGGTGCTTCAAGGAAGCCTCATTGAGCTTCTTTTTCAGCAGCAACTAAAGAGCAATCAACAGTGTTTTTCTGGGGTTGGAGTACAATTTAAAAGTAGAGTTACTTGCTTAGCATGAACTGAAGTCCTAGGTTTGATCTCCAACACTATAAGAAAAAAAAAGGCAAAGAAAAAAAAGAATTCTTTTCACTTGTTCCTGTGTAGGCTTCTCAGTAACAAAGCAAATTTGAGTGGAGGAAAATAATTGGTATTACCCAGTGGAAAAGCTTCAACAAGCTGAAGTTATTATGTTTTTGTTTTTTTTTTAACTTGGATAACTGCCTCTTGACTTGCTGGGGAGTCCTTTTCCCTGAGGGAGGAAGGCAGAAAGAGTAGTTGCAATAATTTGGAGGTATTCACACTGCAGCCTGGAAAAGGAAGCAAGATTCAGCAAGAGACTGTGGAACTTAGAACTTTAAAGCACTCAGTTCTGGTTCAGAGTAACCCTCATGGTTCCCGGAGGACCTCATGGTACACGAGGAAGTCCGGAGCTCTCCCTAGTGAGCGACCTAGGGCTTTCCCAGCCAGTGAACTTGATTTGGACCCTCAGCGTAGCACGTCAGCTTTCTCTTCTGTGACTTTCTTCATATGATTCCTTTGATGCTGTAGAATGCAGTCTCATGCGTATTTCTGGGGGGACTGTACGTATTTGTCTGTTTCCCAGTCTAATATGCAAAAGTGTATAGGACCACAGCTGCAGAACTAAAGCTTGGGGTTTCAGCGTAGTTCCTACCACTTCTTCCCTTTGGACAGAAGGATCTGAAGGAACTGGAAGGCAAGAGAAATAGACAGAAAGAAGTATTCAGTGATTGTAATCCTAGCACTTGGGAGGATGAAGCAAGAGGATCACAAGTTCAAAGCCAGCCTTTGAAACTTAATGGGATCAAAATAAAAAAATAAAAAGGACTGGGGATATAGCTTAGGGCTCCTGGGGCTCCGTTCCCAGTAACAACACACACACACACACACACACACACACACACACACACACACACACACATTCAGTGAAGGTTTCCCCTTTCCACAATTTCTTGGGATTGACCCTCATAGAAGCAAACTCTGCAGATAGAGCAGAAGAGGAGTGACTCATGGAAGGAGGCATAGGAGGCTGTCAATAAAAAGAAGAGCAGGTAGCCCTGATGAGGGCGGGGAGAGAAGGGATGAAATTATGTTGCGGCTGAGGGAGTTACGCATGTGCTAAAAGTGAGCTCAGAGTTTCCAAGGTGAATTTATTTCTCCAGGGGAACTTCCAAGAGAGCCATGTGCCAAGGGGGAATAAAAAGGCGCTGGATCTGGAGTTAGAGTGCCTGAGTTGGGTTCCATCTAAGACACACATAAGGGCCGGGCATGGTGGCGCAGGCCTGTAATCCCAGCACTTGGGAGGCTGAGGCAGGAAGATCGTTGTGAGTTTGAGACCAACCTGGGCTACAAAGTGAGCTCAAGTCCAGCCTGAATTGCATAGTGAGACCCTGTCTCAAAAAGAAAAGAAAAGAACAACAACAACAACAAAGACACACACGGGCCATCACACGGGCATCAGCATGTTATTTACCATCTCTGAGCCTATATTCTTTTCTGAACAGTGGAATCGGTGAAACCTATAGCTTCCATATAAATGATTTGCAGATGTTGAGGGAGATAAATAATTGCTGGTCGCAATGACCACGGCACTCCAGCACTGTTCTTTTTGCTCTTAGGAATTGTGTCAGAGGAAAGGAACTCAGTCCACCATGTCTTGGAGTAAGATGTTGGCGTAATGATGACCCAGAGACACTCACTTATTTATCATCAGAATTTCTACTACCAGGAATCTCTGTGAAATGCATTTGAACAGCGGAGGAGCTTCCGAAATGAAAGAGAAGAGGGAGAGTAAACGTTTGCAGATAAATAGATCCTGATCAGGTCAGAGAAAGAAGAGGTCGCTGGGTGCCAGGAAAAGAGGATCAGCAGTCTAAAGCTCTGGTTCTTGTTCTGATTTCTGCCACTTACCGGTCATGTGAACTTAGGCAGGTCACCTTGAAGAAACCAAGCGTTGCAAAGTTCATTTGTTACCAGAGAGGATTACTTTCCCTACTGCTGCCGTGTGGTTATGAGAAATAAGACACATGTGGGATAGATACAAAAATGTTCTGTAAGCTCAAAGGTGCTACCTTATACTGTAGATGTCAGGTCTTAGGAAACGGGAAGGGAGGGTCAGGGTGACAAGATTTACTTGGCATCTTTAGAGCTCCCTGCAGACCAACCAGAAAAAGAATTGCCTTAGATACAGCAGTTCTGCCACATTACGTACAGATTACTAGACATCTATTTATGTATTTACTGCTGGGGATTGAACCCAGGCCTTTGAGCATGCTAAGTGCTAATCTTGGCCCAATTTAGAGTTGCACTGGCCTCTCTGACAAAGCCTCTGTAATTGGAGGAGAAGAACCTTTGGGGTTTGACCTGCCCTGACTCTGACATCCCTGCCAACCCAAAGACCACAGTCTTTCCCGAATAGCCTTACCGATGTTCCTCTCAAGTACAGTCTGTGAGCCAGGGCCATGCTGAGCTCAATGTGGGAGAGCAAGACAGTGAAAACCGTCAAAGAATTAGTGAGTGTCCAGTTCAATTGATGTACCCGCAAAGAGACACTGGTGACAATATATTATGCCATCCAGTTGGGTCACAATGAATACCTCAAGTCTGTATACGTACTTAGCCCAGAAACTCAACTGACTGAGAGGAATTTGGGTGCCAAAATCCACGTCCTCCCCTGGTGTGATATCATTATAAGTCAAAAAGGGCCAGACATGTGATACGTTTGTGTGCCAACTCCCCATGACGAACGTATTCATTATGTATCACAAGCATGTACTAATTAAAAGGCAGGCAGGCATTGTAGTACAGTTAGAAACAAAAGTTACTCCCTTCCACCCATTTAATTTTTTGTTGTTGCTGTTTGTTTGTTTGTTTTTGTTTTTATTCCGGTACCAGGAATCGAACTCAAGACCTTGCACTTGCCAGGCAGGCGCTTTGCCACTGAGCTAAATCCCTAGCCCCACCACCCATTTAATTTTGAAACACCCTAGGGCCATTCCTCCTTCCACTGTCCTAAGAGAGGGAGAAAATCATTGTTTTTTTAACAAACACACATACATTTACGAAATAACACAAGAACAGTACAAGCAATACTGAAATTCAGACAAGGTGATAGAAAATTAACAATGGTAGTTGTATTACACATTGATTTCTTCAAAGTGGTTACTCAGGTAGACAAGCATAGACATGTAAGATTGATCAAATAATTAATCATTAACTGTTCCTTTCAATTAAGCAATAGAAGTCAGTAGTACAACTATGTTCACTCTCCTGTATATACAGATATACATAATTTTCCCCTTCTTTCCTTTCTCTTTTCCAGTTTCTCATCCCAGTTGCTCTTTACTTTTGAGCAGTTTCCTTTCATTTCACAATGTCTATCATATCTCCTAATTTTATTCACTCTTTCAGGTTCTTACACTAGAGAGACAATATGTTGTTTACTCATGCGGGTCTGATTTATTTCACTTATGAGTATGGTCCCTAGTTGTGATCATTTACCTCTAAAAGCCTCAAGTTAATCTTTCTTTATAGCTGAGTAATATTCCATTATATAAAAATGCCACAACTTTTTTATCCAACCCCCAGTGGATGGACATTTGGGTTGATTCCACAATTTAGCAATTAGAAATTGTGCTGCTATGAACATGGGTGCACATATATAGCTGTGATATGATGTTTTTGGTTCTTCTGGGAAAATCCCCAAAAGGGGAATAGCTGGGTTGAATGGGACCTCTAGCCCTAGTTTGCTGAGGAATTTCCAAACTGATTTCCACAGTGGTTTCACCAGTCTGCATTCCCACCAGCAGTGGAGAAGAGTTCTATTTCTCCACAACCTCACCAGTATTTGTTATTGGTTGATTTCTTAATGATAGCCATTCTTGCGGGAGTGAGATGAAATCTCAGTGTTGTTTTAATTTGCATTAAGAGGGCTGGGGATTTTGCTCAGTGGCACAGTGCCTGCCTGGCAAGCGCAAGGTCGTGAGTTTGATTCCCAGTACCGGAAAAAAAAAAAAAAAAATTTGCTTAAGAGAGGTAGAAAACCATATAACAGCAACTCAGGGGATGTCTGATGCTTTAGGTGAGTGTACATTCATTGATGATCTCCTCCTTTACCCTACTATAAACCTCATTAATGGTCATAAATATGTACTACATATTGTGCATGTAATTAAGATCAGTGAATTTTGGGACAGGCATACATGTTGAGAGCCCCTGAGATTACTCAACACCCTGTCAGTCATTCCTGTCAATCACACCTAGAGATGTGGGGAGGCACCTGGGCTGAGGTGCATATCTAAATTCCAAATACATAATGAATACATTCGTCATGGGGAGTTGGTACACATCCTTATCACGTGCCTGGCCCTTCTTGACTTTTAATATCTAAAGCCTGATTTGTCTGGGGACTGTTGCTGTTGCCGTGTGCAGTACGTTTGCTATCCTGTCACCCCGGCCCTACTTTACTGTTTGTGCTTGTATCAATCGGTGCTTATGAGAGCTTACATATATACATAAGGATTTGCAAGGTAGGCTTACAATGGCCACCTTCAGAATCAGGCTCTCGTTCACATGCTATCCGCATGCTGCAGCTCTGAAGGATCCAGTCAAAGGTTGAAGGCCTGGAGCTAGGAGAAGGATGTACAAGGTGAGGATGTACAATACTGGAGCTCCTGCAAAGAAGCGGAAGTAAGACTTCCTTCTTTGGGCAACCTGGTCGAGAGCTCTCCTGTCTCTCAGGAGCTATTCCTATCCCCTACTCCTATTCTCCAATAAATTTCCTTACTTAAAAAAAAAAAAAAAAGACTTCTTTCATTGTTCCCCTTTTATTTCAGTCAGGCTACACGCCTGCTGGTTGGTACCACTCACACCCAGGGCGGGTCTTCCATTTTCAGTAGATCCATTCAGCCGCACCCAGAACTATGCTGATCCAATCAGTTAGACCTTCTTACTCAAATTGACACAACAGTTAACGATCACAGTTGCCCTGGGTACAACTTCCTGTGAACCTCAGTAAACGCAGCTGCTTTTCACTTGCCATTTGGATTGTATGCTTGGGATTCTTTGCTTGGCTACCCGAGAGGCTAAGGCAAAAGGATCACAAGTTTGAGGCCAGTTGGTGATATAGAGTGAAACCCTGTATCAGGAGCACAAGAAGAAGGAGAAGAA
>NW_004955454.1:6687157-6690923 GCF_000276665.1 Chinchilla lanigera | reverse complement strand
GAGGAGGAGGGGGAGGGGGAGGAGGAGGAGGGGGAGGAAGATATGGAGCAAGCAGGGTCTGATTGTGAGGAGTATCTCAGTCCCAAGGATGCAAACAACATCAGGAAAGAGAAATAATAGAAACAGAAGAGCCACAAGAATTTTCTGGCCTCCTTACTCCCACCCGATCACAAGCCGAGAAAGTAGAAGAGCAGAGTATACGGGGGCTGGGGATGAAGCTCAGTGCTATAGCACTGCTCAGCATACGCAGGCCCTGGGCTGCATGCCTGGAACCCAAACAAAGCAAAATAGAGTGGAATTGAGAAAAGGGGCACAAAACTCAAGAGTGTAGGGTGATCTGTTTCCTCCTCTGAATTTCTTTGCAATTCACTATTTGGACCAGAAACTTGGCCTTTAAAGTATCTGATTTTGCTGGGTATGGTAGTGCGGGCCTCTAATACCAGCTTCTTGGGAGGCTGAAGCAGGAGGATTGAAAATTGGAGGCCAGTCTGGGTAACTTAGCATGATTCTGTCTTAAAGTTAAAATTAAAATGCAGGGGGCTGGAGGTAGAGTTCAGTGACAGAATGCACTGCATTAAATTCTCATTATTTCTGTGAATATCGTTCATCCTCAACCCAACAGCACATTTCTCATTCTACATCTCTGCCAGTTACTTTGAGCTTTTAGCTGAATGAACTGGTTGCAAGGGTTTTCCTGGGAGGGCCAGTCTTGAGGGGGGTCAGGTGGAGCTGCCACCAGTCTCCATGACAAATACCGCAAATGACTGCCTAACACCCAGTTCTGTGGCTTCCTGCGAGAGACTCTGGTTAGAGGGGCCGAGGTTACTTCCTATGTGACAGCCAACACTTGTACACACTCACAGCTTCTGGGCTGGACTTTGGAAAGAAGGGCTTGCATAGCCCCCAGATCTGTGGCTTTGGAGTTTCCCAGGGGCATCTACTAAATAATCATCCTTTGGATCTACCTTCTGCCGGGAGAACTCTTCTGAAAGTTCCAGGAAATGTTTGCTCCAAGTGCTACCCTCATCCTCAAGCCTTACCAGTGCTACACTGTACTGCAGGCCAGGAATGTAATGCTCCCACTTTTGAAGCCTTACGGTGAAACTGAGAAAACAAGACTCATATTTAAAGTTCAGTCTCAATATGGACAATAAATGACAAGTTCTACTACATTTCCAAGAGGAAGGCATTGTTGAGGGCTGGGCTGACCCAAGAAAGCTTTCTTTTTCTTTTTGTGCCTACGCGGACTGAAACCAGGACCTTGTGGGTGCTAGGCAAATGTTCTAACACTGAGTTACATCTCTAGTCTTTTTTATTTTGGGTCTAGCTAAGTTGTCCAGGGTGGTATCAAACTTATGATTCTCCTGTCTCAGCCTCAGTGGCTGGAACTATGGCATGGAGCACTACACTCTGTTCAGGAAAGCTTTCTAGACTCTGAAAGGTACCTTGGAGAAAGGATTAAATTTGATCCATTAGAAAAGAAAATGAGGGGGCTGGGGATATAGCTCAGTGAGGCGCCTGCCTGGCAAGCGCAAGGTCCTGGGTTCGATCCCCGGTACCAAAAAAAAAAAAAAGAAAGAAAAGAAAATGTGGGACTGTAGCTCAGTGGTAAAGTGCTTGCCTAGCTTTCATGAGGCTCTGGGTTCAATCCCCAGTACCATTTTAAAAAGTACCCAAAGCGAAGCATGCTGGAAGGCCGGAGTAACACTCATTTTAGTTGGGGTAGGTTTCGTAAGGTCATACGAAGATGGAAGAGGTTTTGGAAGTCCCTGAATTCGGATTTATAGTTTATATTTAATTTCATCAATTTATTTTTCTGGTACTGGGATTGAACCCAGGGCTTTTGCGTGGAGCTACATCCCTGCCCTTTTTTTATTTTTGAAATTTTGAAACACAGTCTTGCTGGGCTCAAACTTGTAATTGTACCATCTCATACAGTTTGTATTTTAGTCAGTAAGCACTGGGGAGCCACTAAGGTTTTTGTTTTTTTTTAAATAAAAGAAGACAATTTATTTGAAGACGAGGCGAAGGGGGAAGGGGAAAGTGAGAAATGGCAGACAGCTACTCTGGATGAGCAGGGAGTATTTGAAAGGGAAACAGTCCTGAAAGGGAAATAGTCCTCCACTAAGTATTTTTGAGCAGGTACATGGACAAGTAACAGGATTTTATCAAGGGAGACAGAGGAGCTGGTGGCAGGGTTAGGATGGTGGAAGCACAGAGTTAGGGAGGCTATTAGGAAATAGTATAAAGCCACGCGTGGTGGTGCACGCCTGTAATCCCAGCACTTGGGAGGCTGAGGCAGGAAGATCATTGCGAGTTCGAGGTCAGCCTGGGCTACAAAGTGAGTTCAAGACAAGCCTGAACTGCATAGCAAGACCCTGTCTCAAAAACACACACACAAAAGAGAAACACTGTAATAGCCCAGTTGAGACTATTGGATGTGAACTTCCAACCAAGGTGGAGAAGACAGAAGGAAAACAGTATTTAATGTTGTGGACCTCTACCTTCCCAATATTTGCAGGATATACCACGTGATTTGATTTGATTTGAAAATGTCTAGGGACACTTTCGACCTTCCAGTTTCTCCACAGTCTTCTCACCCTTTTCTCCAGGCAAGCGTGGAAAAGAAAATTATGTTTATTACTTGAATGACCTCCAGCAGGACCTTTGGACATCAATTATCTAATTTCAGTCAGATACTAATGCTGTACTTCCTGAAGGTGGGAACTGGAATGCAGACTACATATATAAAAAGCGACCATCTGCCAGGCATGGTGGTGCATGCCTCCTCAGCACTGTGGAGTCTGAGGCAGGAGGATCTTTACGAGTTTGAGACCAGCCTGGGCTACAAAGTGAGTTCAAGGCCAGCCTGACGGCATAGCCAGACCCCGTCTCAAAACGGCAAAACAAAAAAAAAGTGACAATGTTCTCAGCTCTTAAGAGTATCCCTCCCCACCCCCCATGCTGCATGCTGGGGATTGCAAGAAGCGCCTCCTTCATGGTTTAAGCAGGTGCTTTACAACTGAGCACCCCGCCCCCCGTCCTCTTTTTGGTTTTTAATTCTTCAAAATCTTCCAACATCTATCTATTCTCTTGCAACAGCTACTGCTTCCACAATGGGGGAAAACTACTTGTTGGAGTCCCATGGGGCGGTATGACTTCTCCAGTGCCTTTCAAACAGGAGGCTGAGGCGGGAAGGAAGATCTTCAAACTGATCTGAAAGACAGAGCTACGGCTAAATTAAGTGTTCATTGCTTCTCAACTAATACCATGTCTGCTCTGGGTTCCCAAGCAGGGAAGCTGTACGCTGCAAAAATCCCTGAAGCCGCAGTCACAGGAGTCACCTACATGTCATCCCGAACTTCTACTCTACTTCTCTGCTCGGGAGAAACGCTCTCGGGCGCCTGGGCGATGACTCGGTTTCCCTAACTCGTCCCCTTCCTCATTTCCCATCCCCACTCGGCGATGGCACGGGTGACTTGATGCCCCGCCTCACCCCTCGCTACGGTGGGGAAGAGGGGCTCTTCGCCTCCCGGGCTGTCGGGGGCGGGGCCCACCTGTGCCGGGGCGGGGCCGAGCGGAGGCGGGACAGGTGGGGTGCGGGCCGGCGCAGGCGGGGGAGGCGAGTGGCAAGCAGGAGGGCGGGCCCTCGGGAAGCTTCCCCCTGGGCGCGCGGCGAGCGAGAGCGGGCGCGCGAGGAGGGCGGAGGGCGGTAGCGAGCCCGCGACGAGGACAGGCGTGGAGCGGGGAGCCGGGCGCGGAGGAC
>NW_004955454.1:6679706-6686513 GCF_000276665.1 Chinchilla lanigera | reverse complement strand
GCCGCGCGTGGGCTCGGGGTCCGGGTCCGGGTCCGGGATGCCCTGGGCCGGCTGCACCCAGGCCGCGCGCTCCCGGTGGCGGGGCGCAAACTTTGCCCACCGCCTTTTTTTTTTTTTTCTTTTTTTTGCGCTCGCTGCGTTTCCTCTGCTGCTGCGTCTTTGGGGATTCTTTTCTCAGCCTGACCTCTGAGAGCCACCTCGTCCGCCCTGCCCTGCGCGCCACCCCTCCCAACCTCGCCCTCTAACGCCAGGGCTCCCACCTCTCCGCCTCTCCGCCGCGCCCTCTCCTCGTCCCGGCCACTTTCTCTTAGTTTTGTGAAACCCTCTGTGCAAACTCTGCCAAACTCTCCAGACCCTGCTCGAGGCGACAGTGCGCGGCTCGGTGGACTGGGCAGTGGTTAGGGACCCACGGCTATCTTAGCTGCGCCAAAGCCACTTGGTGTTCCCACGCCCGAGGGACTTTCAGTGTGTTTGTAATGGGCCTAAGAAAGTGAAAGGTCATTGTAATAGCTTGGAAAGGAGCGGAGGGATTTCCGGAACTTCAGGTGCCCTTCCCGGCCGGAGCGGCAGGCTCGGGGTTCTGAAGCTCTGTGTCCCAGGGTTTCTTCTGTGTACTTGAGGCAGCTCCTCTGCCCAGAGTTGGGTGTGGTGCTTCGGCTACTGCGGCCAGAAAAAGGGAATTACTAGGGGCAGGAACAGCGGGTTCAGGTTAGAGACGTATATTTATGGCGTAATCTGTCTGTGGCAGTAACCACCAGTTAGCTGAGGACTGCAGGGGAAAGTGACAGCTTCTTAACAAAAGGAGGAGTTTGATCTACATTATCTCCGAAGTTCTATTCAGTCTGGACGCAAGGATTGTGTGACTGCTGGTGGGTAGCTGCGCCCAGCGATGGTTGCACATCTCTGCAGAGGAAGTCTTGGTCTATGGCCCCAGCCGGCCTTCTCGAAGCTCCTTGTTCCTCCCCTGCGTCTTTCCACTCTTGCACACAATGGCCACGGAGTCCCAGGTGGCAGGGCTCAGCTGGGTATGTACAGGTGGGAGGCCTGGAAGGGACTCCGGGGATCCTCTGCACACAATGAAGACAGAAAAGGTCGTGCTTGTGACCCTCAGGTCGGTGGCGTCCATCCCTCTCCCTGTTCACCGTTCCTTTTGCACAGGTGAGCTTTTTCCTCCAGGACTGGACATTTCATACCGGGCCTCCAGTCTGAATCTTTCTTTTTTTTTTTTTTTTTTTTAAAGAAAAAGAAATAGCTGGGCTGGTGGTGCATGCCTGTAATCCCAGCACTTGGGAGGCTGAGGCAGGAGGATCATTGCGAGTTCAAGACCAGCCTGGGCTACAAAGTGAACTCAAGGCCAGCCTGAACTGCATAGCATAGCAAGACCCTGTCTCAAAAAGACAAAAAAAAAAAAAAAAAATTCAGAACAAGATACTAGCAGGGTAACAATGTGTTGTTATCTTGAACTTAGTTACTTAGAGTACAAGATATAGGCATTTAATTGTCCAAACAATATTAGCACCAGGCTCAATCTTGTTGGCTTCTCATCCTGAGTCATCAGCACTTAGATCTGCCAGGCACCTCCTTGATCAATCTGACTTGGTCCTCTCGTTCTGTTTCTTCTCCAGTTTTAGTGTATGTGCTACCAAAGGGAGCATCCAGCCTGTCTTCCGAAAGTTATTCCCAGCATCCTATTCTAGAACTGGCTGTTGTGCTGTGACTTTTAACAAGATATTGAACCTGGACTCTGATGGGTCACTTGTTTCTTTACCTCAGCCTCCTAAAACTCTGAAGTTCATCTGCTGGGCAATATGTCCTCTTTCTGCATATTTTTATAGGATGAGACTCAGACAGTGGCTGTGATTTCTAGCTCTTTGTCTCCTTCGTTGTTGTTAAGAAGGCCTGGGGCTGGGGTTGTAGCTCGGTAGAAGAGCGTAGAAAGCCCCGGATTTGACTGCCAACAATAAAATAAAAATACAGAAGAAGAAATTGTTGCCCAGACATCATGCATCAGAATTTCCTCAATCTTACAGGTCATATGCCCAGGCCAGAGTTACCCCTCGGGAGGGACAATGGGGGAGGAGGAGTTAGGAAAAGAGGCATCAGCCAGGCATGGTGGCGCATGCCTGTAATCCCAGCACTCAGGAGGCTGAGGCAGGAGGATCATTGTGGGTTCAAGGCCAGCCTGGGCTACAAAGTGAGCTCAAGGCCAGCCTGAACTGCATAGGGAGACCCGGTCTCAAAGAGACGGGGAAAAAAAAAAAAGAAAAAGAGACAGCAAAGAGGTTGCTGGCTGACTTCACATCCCAGCATACCAGTAGCAATCAGACTGGTAAAACTGCCCCTCCCAGGACTGTATCCAGGGGCTTAACCTCAGCAGCCAGAGCCCTATTTTGGTCCTGCTTTCCAGCAAGCTACCTTGCCTCCTCTCCAGCAGTCCCTGCCAGCTTCCTCCACCACCAGCTTTGCTGTCATCTGTAGGGCCAGCAGAACCTGTCATTTGCTGGTCCTATGCACTGATCTAGCACTAGAAGAGATGGCGGTCCCAAACTCCAGGGTGGTATAGTAATGACAGGGAAGCATGCTTCCTGCTTTTTCATGAAATAACCCAGTAGTTTAAGAGATGGTTGGTGTGCAATTTAGGCTCCATATGCAAAAAAAGATACAAGCACAGTTGGGGTAGTTTCAAAGGGAAACAACCCAAATCATTAACAAATAGTAAGTGGGCCCCTTGGATAAAGAAGTTAGGGCTGCACGAAAATATTTGTTTAGTGCGTAGTAGAGCAAGACATTGTGCTAGGCCATTTAGATATGATGGTCCAGATATGGTTTCTTTATTTTATTTTATTTTGTTTTGTTTTTGTTTTTTCTCCAGTACCAGGACTCGAACTCATGACCTTGTGCTTGCCAGGCAGGCGCTGTGCTGCTGAGCTAAATCCCCAGCCCCCAGATATGGTTTCTAAGAGGGGCAAGGTGCTTGTGTAAATGTAACTGGAATACAGAATAGTCATCATGTTTTCCAGATGTAGAACCTAGACTTTGCTGTGACACTTCTAGAAATGGGGCACAACTCTTTCAGTTTCTTTCATCAAAGGTGGACATTTGAGAAGATCTTAAAGAGCTTGATGAGCTTTTGTTTGTTTGTTTGGTTTTTTTTGGTACTGGGACTCGAACTCAGGACCTTGTGCTTGCCAGGCAGGCGCTTGTGGCGCTGAGCTATATGCCTGGCCCGAGCTTTTGATAGATTATGGAAAGAAGAAAGAGCAGGTGAACAAGGACCAACATTAGCGTTCGGGAACGTTGAGCAGCTAGGACTGGTGAGACAGAAGGCGTGAAGGAGAATATAGGCTGATGTGATATTGTGGACGACTTTGAATAACAATTGTAAAGAGTGGCATTTAGTTCCTACAAAGCAGGAAAACCATTGAGAGTTTTAAGGTAGGATGGCATTGTTGAATGGGACAGTCAAGGATGATAGCAAAAGTATATACCAACACTTGGGGAATGGAATGGTGGCGCTGGAACAGGCTTCAAAGCCATGATCCTCTTCCGTGCTGGGGTTTTGGTTCACCGCTGGTCCTGGCCCACATTAACCCTTTAGCTCCTGGGATGTAAAGCTGCCCTGGGAAGCTCGGTGCAGTGGGACTTGTTTGTAATCCCAGTACTCTGGGTGGTGGAGGCAGGAGGATTGCAAGTTGGAGCTCAACCTGGACAATTTAGCAAGACTCTGTCTCAGTGGGCCGGGGATATAGCTCAGAAGGTCATAAGTTCAATTCCCGGTATCCCCCCCCCCCCCCCCCCAAAAAAAAAGTTGTATGGGCTGGGGATATAGCTCAGCGGCACAAATGCCTGCCGGGCAAGTGCAAGGTCCTGAGTTCGATTCCCATACAAAAAAAAAAGACCCTGTCTCAAAATGTAAAATACGGTAAAAAAAACTTGTCTCAAAATATAAAACACAATTAAAAAAAGGAATCCAGTGTGTGAAGGCTGTGGATTCCATTCTCAGTACTGAAAAACAACCACCAAAAACTGCCCTGGGTGTAGTCCTGGTGGCCGTGGAGCACTGAGAGGGCCTGGGGCGCAGTGTATACAAACAGGAACCTAAGTACTTCAGTACTTTAATAACTAGTGTAGCAATGCTGGTGTGTCCTGGCCAAAAAGCAACCAGGGAAGAGACAATTGCTGGACGTGAAAGCCTCTCCATTCAGGCAGGTTTTAACAAGTTATACCCATTTGTTCAGCTTGGATTAGCCAAGGTCCTGCCTAAAGGCAGAGGCCTGGATTGAATAGGTTTCTAAATTCTTTGTTCTATAATTGATCTATTCCCGAGACCAGCTTCATATTTCTGTGCAAAGCCAGATGGAGGGATAGTTAGCCCTCACTGCCTTTTGGATCTCTGGCACGGCCCTGTTGAATTTCCAGCCTTAGGTGCTGGACTTTCCTGCCTTGGAACTTACTGGCTTTTCTGCCTTACGCTCGTAGGGCATCTCTCTGTCTCTGCCGCATCTCTCTGGTGGCCCTGTGACTGCTGCTGGCTGTGAGTGGGTGAGGGAGGCACACCCATAGATGTCAGGCAGGCTCATCAGCTCTGGGTCACTGAGGCCGCTCCGCCTTGGAAGGGATACCAACCCTGCAGTACAGGGGTAACGCAGGGCAGAGCGGTAATCTGAGACACAGGCGGGAAGCGGGAAAACAAATGGGACAGATGTGTGGGCAGAGGAGGGACAGTGTGGCTGAGAGCTGACACTCGGCAGAGGCCAGCACAACTGCTTCCTGTGCTCTCTGCAGGCTGGAACTGTGTCTCTTGCTGCCTGGACAGGCGGCTCCTCTCTCCCTGGAATCTCTAGCGCTTTTTTCCATGTCTTACCTCTGTGTACACTGACAACTTATTTATTTCACCTGGCTGCTGTGTGCGCCTTCAAATTAATATTCAATTCTGGGCACACACCAGGCCCTCGCATAAGTGCCTTCTGGCTAGGAACAGTCGGCTCTGAATTTCCACCAACAGATATTCTGTTTATCGGTGACTGAACCAAGAATAGAACCTAGGAATTCTTGTTCCTTGTGCCATCATACATATAAACAACGATAGCCTTTGAATACAAATGTGGAAGGTAAGAATTAGGCCATCAAGGCCTTCTCTCTCTCTCTCTCTTTTTTTTTCTTAGCACTTCTGGAGATTGAAGGTCGCATGTGTGCAACATAGGTGCTCTTCCCCTGAACTATTCCCCCACTGCTTCTTAAATCTTATTTTGAGACAGGGTCTCACTGGGCTTGTAATTTTTTTCTTTTTGTCTCTTTGAGACAAGGTCTTGCTATGCAGTTCAGGCTGGCCTTGACTCACTTTGTAGCCCAGGCTGGTCTTGAACTCAAAACAATCCTCCTGCCTCAGCCTCTTGAGTGCTGGGATTACAAGCCTGCGCCACCATGCCTGGCACTGGGCTAGAATTTACTGTCTTCCTGCCTCAGTCTCTGAGTAGCCGGGATTACCGGTGTGTACCACAGTGCTTGGCTCCTCAGGGCTTTTTTAGAACTGTGCTTCCTTTGGGCTAGCATTACCTATAGCAGGAACGCAGTGAGTGACACAAGGAGAACTGTTATCCTTATTTGGGGTCGCCTTTTTTCTGGGTTTCTTTAGTCCCTGCTCTGATGTCATCCCAGCCTCAACACCACATCTACCATCTTCATCCTGCCCACCACCTGGGGACCCTGAGTCTAAGCGGAGGCCCCGTTCTCCCTGCTGCCAGCTGCTTCCTGCCCTGGGAGTTGCTCAGATGCCCTGCACGGATAGCCCACTTTTGCAGCATGAGGTCTTCTGAAACAACTGCCTCTTTGCTGGTTTCAGGAGAGCCTGGTAGGTGCATTGCAGTAATTTTCCAGGCTGTGGTGCCTGTCTGGCCCTAGTGCCGAGTTTTATGGAGCACAGCAGAGCAGCGGCCATAGCAAGTTTGCTTTGGGAAGGAGCCTGCAGGCTGTCCTTGGAGTCAGCCGCTCACTGTCCAGCCTGGACTGGGCTCTAGCGGCCTCAGAAACTTTCCTCCTTTTATTTTCTATGGGGATTTTTCCGTACATCTGAAGACGACAAGGTCTAAACTAGGCTAACTACCAGTACACATTCAAGCCTTTAGACGGTTCTGTTTTGACCTTGTAATCCATGTAAGTAATAGATGTATAGGAATGATATAAAATACTACTACTAAAGGAGCTGAGAATAGTTGGAATTGTTTACATAAAGGATATCAGGCTAACCTACTGTTATGTATGCTGAGCAAAGCATGACAGATAGGTCTTTAAATTTTTATACTCTCAGATTCTGCTTTAAATGCTAGAAGTATCCATTAGATAACCTAAAATGAATGTGTTAATTATTTATCTTTTGCAGTGTTGGGGATCAAACCCAGGGCCTCAAACATGGTAGGCAAATATTCTACCACTGAGCTGCATCCTCAGGCCTCCCCCTCATTTAAACTCCTGGCCTCAAGTGATGCTATAGACTCAGTCTCCTGAGTGCTGGAACTACAGGTGCATGCCGACATGCCTAGCATCGCCAGTCTGCTGGTATTTTTTTTTTTTGTCTTTGTTGAGACAGGGTCTCTTTATGCAGTTCAGGCTGGCCTTGAGCTCATTTTGTAGCCCAAGCTGGTCTTGAACTCGCAATGATCCTTCTGCCTCAGCCTCCTGAGTGCTGGGATTACAGGCCTGCGCCACCATGCCTAGCCTGCTGGTATTTTAGTATGTAATTTATTTTCTGTGCTAAGGGTTGTTTTTTAGTTTGATAGTTTTACTCTTTTTTTTTTTTTTTTTTTTTTT
>NW_004955454.1:6675001-6679016 GCF_000276665.1 Chinchilla lanigera | reverse complement strand
GATTTGTTCTTTTAAACTGTGGTTTTGAGTTGCTTGACAGAATCTGTGGTTGTATCCTACCGCATAGAAGGTGACATTGTGTTTTGTGGCATCAGGGCCTGGGCAGAGGACCCAAGGGTGGGGAAAAAAAAAAAAGAAAGGTGGTTGTAGGAGGACCAAAATGACATTTCAAGGGATTTTGTGTAGAAATGCCCAGGAAATTGATGTATATTTTTAAAGTTTTGTTTTATGAATCTGGAATGGTTGCAGAGGTGACTCATTTTTAAAGTTAAAGCAAAATGTTTATGGGGCATTTATTTTTTTTGAGGGGGCTGAGTGGAATGAAAACACAGATAGTTCCAAGAGAAAGAGGGCAGGGTTCAAGTGCATGCACTGTTGTGGGACCTCAGATGGAATCCTTACCTCTTTCTAAGCCTCAGATGCTTCCTGTGGGTCATGGCATTGGAAGGCCCTCCCTGTATGGCTTTTCTTACAAGGTGTCTTACAAGGTTTAGTTTTCTTACAGGTAGATTTTATAGACCTTAGGAGCTCAGCGAATATTGGTTTCCATCTCTTCCCCATCAGAGTTTGTGGTCTGGCTGGAGAAGGACGACGCAGGCGGGCACCTGAAGAGGTTCCTTTCTTTTTTTTTTTTTTTTTTTTTTGTACCGGGAATTGAACTCAGGACTTTGTGCTTGCCAGGCAGACGCTTACGTCACTGAGCTGTATCCCTGGCCCAGAAGTTCCTTTCTTAACTGGCCTTTTGGCCAGTGCTGCTTCAACGTCTGAGTCTACAACACAGCTGTGTCCAGCCCCTAGCAGTTGCTAGGTGTCTTAGTCACTTTTTTGTCTCTGGGACAAAATGCCCAACACCCACACCTCAAGGGAGGTGTTTATTTTGGCTCATGTCTTCAGGCCACGGTCGGCTGGCTCCAAGGCAGAAAAGGCCCGGTGGAAGGTTCTGGTGGAGGAGACCGGCTCATCCCGTGGCAGCGAGGAAGCGGAGACAGAAGGAGAGGGCTAGGGGAAAGAACACATCTTTTTAGGTTACAGCCCCAGTGACCCCCTCTTCTGACCAAGTCCCGCCCCCTAACAGCCCGTTCAGCTATGAGCTCGTGGGTGGATTAACCCGCCAGTGAGTATAGCGCTCCCATGACCCGGTTACCGACCAAAAGCCCCACCTCTGAACACGAGTCATTTGGGGGACATTCTAGATCTAAACCATAACACCAGGCCCTCCACGTTCTGCCCCTGCTACCAAATGTCTCCCTTCTCCAGCCACTCTCTTCTCCCATGACGCTCAGTACTGCTTCTGCCTCTCCATCCCTATCCTAGGCAGAGATTTGCTGTGGGAGGGAGGGGCAGGTTAGGAACCACAGATTTTGCTAGCAACGAGATATACCAGGGTACCAAAGCATGCAACTGGGAAAGACTAAGTAGCTCGTCACTTTGCTGCATGCCCCTGAGTACACCCTGATGATTTCAGGGCCTGTGTTAAGATTTGGATCATAAATGTCGTCTGAAAGTGTATGTGTTAAAGACCTGGTCAGAACTGGGACCACTGGGCCGGGGAGATGGCTCAGCAGCACAGTGCCTGCCTGGCAAGTGCAAGGGTCCTGAGTTCGATTCCCAGTACAACAACAAAAAGAAGAAGTGGGACCACTGGGGGTGATTAGTCAGAGGGGCTCTGAGCTCATCGAAAGATTAATTCGTTTATGGATTCAAAGCTTAATGGATTTTGGGGAGGAGCTTTGTTGTAAAAACTTGCTAGTCACCACATTCTCCCAGCCATGATATTCTGTTCTGCCACAGGCCTGGAAATACCCAGGCCAAGTGACCATGGACTGAAGCCTTTGAAACCGTAAGCCAAAATAAATCTTTCCCAGATGTTTTGTTACAGCAGTGGGAAGCTGACTGACACAGACTAGAAGACAGGAACACTAGGCTGTTACCTTAGTTTACATCCTAGCTCTACAACTGACATACCATGGATAATGGATTAGATAAAATGAATTACTTTTAAATGATTAAAAACATGATATTTGCCAGGCATGGTGGCACACGCATTTGGGAGGCTGAGGCAGGAGGATCGTTGTGAGTTCGAGACCAGCCTGGGCTACAAAGTGAGCTGAAGGCCAGCCTGAACTGCAGAGTGAGACCCTGTCTCAAAGACAAAAAAATAAATAAAAACATGAGATTAATAGAATGTTCAAGAAGGGACCTAACATTTGAAATAGAATCAAATAAACCTTTTTAGGACTTTTAAAAACATTTTGAGACAGGGTTTCACTTGCTGAGGCTTTCTTCAAGTTCATGATCCTCCTGCCTCAGCCTCCTGAGTAGCTAGGATTACAGGAATGTATAGGCTTTTGAGGGTTTTAGTTTCTTCATATCTATTTCCTTCTCCTTCCTTCCTTCCTTCCCTGTTTCCTACCTTCCCCTCCTTTTATCTTTTGTATTAGAGATTGACCCCGGGGCCTTTGCACTGAGCTACGTCTTCAGCCCTTTTTGTTTTAACTTCGAGGCAGGATCTCACTAAATTGCCTAGGCTAGGTTTGAGGATCCCTTCAAGCTGCTGATATTATAGACATGGGCTGCTGAGCCTGGCTCGGGCTTTAGTTTTATAATCTTTGGAATGGGATGCCTGTAGTTTTTTTTTTTTTTAATTTTTAAAATTTTGTCTTTTTGAGACAAGGTCTCACTATGCTGTTCAGTCCGGCCTTGAGCTCACTTTGTAGCCCAGGTTGGCCTCAAACTCGCAACGATCCTCCTGTCTCAGCCTCCTGAGTGCTGGGATTACAGGCATGCGCCGCCTCACCGGGCCAGGATGCCTGTTTTAAAAGTAGGTGTAGACCTCTTCTCAGGGGCCAGGGGGACATCCATCTTTCACATTCTGGTGCTGGTCTTACAAGATTCAGTTGCCTGGACCAAGAGGTGGTGGCCGTCCCGGGACTTCTGGCCACTTTGGCCTCCAAGGTCACCTCCGACAACACAGTCTCTGTATAACTAATTGCCTTGAAGATGAAAGTCCTCGGACTGGGGATTTAGCTCAGCGGCACAGTGCCTGCTTAGCAAACGCAAGGTCATGAGTTCGATTCCCGGTACTGGAAAAAAACAAAAAACAAAACAAAACAAAAAAAAGATGAAAGTCTTCCTTCCTGGGATCTTCTTACAAACCCTCAGATGCGCTCCTTTCCGCTTTGCTTGCCAAATCAGCACCACACGGACGCGAGTGGTTTTGCTGAGGCTCGCCCTGCCCAGCTGGCCACTTGGTCTCATGCTTGGAGCATCTCCATCACTGGGTCGGAGATTGGCAGCGGGGACAAGGACACTGAGGATTTCCTGTGCAACCCGAGACAGTGCAATACCTAGGTTGGTGGTTCTCCCATCTTCCCGTTCAGCTGAGTAGAGGGCCTGGGAAAAGGAGACAGAGGTGAATGATTTTCACCAGCAGCAGCAGCAGCAGCAGCAGCAGCAGAGAAGGTTGTGCAGGGCGAGAGCAATGAGAGAGAGACTGAAGGAGAGACTTCTCCATTGTTTTCTTTATTCTCGTAACTCTGTTTGGGGGTCTGTAAGTTTTATTTGGCTCCACTTCAGATTTCTTGGGTCCCTTTTAGAATACTATCTTAGGGCCTAGAAATGTAGCTCAGTGGTAGAGCACTTCGCTAGCATGCAGGAGGCCTTAGATTCCGTCCCCAGTACTGCAAAAACAAACAGATAAAATACCATATTAATCTTGTGGGGTTTTTTTGTTTGTTTGTTTTTGTCTTTTTGAGACAGGATCTCCTTGTGCAGTTCAGGCTGGCCCTGAGCTCACTTTGTAGCCCAGGCTGGTCTCGGACTCAAAACGATCCTCCTGCCTCAGCCTCCCGAGTGCTGGGGTTACGGGCATGTGCCACTATGCCCGGCTAATCTTACATTTTTCATCATTTAAAACAGGGGCTGGGGGGGCTGGGGATTTAGCTCAGCGGCAAAAACGCCTGCCTGGCAAGCGCAAGGTCGTGAGTTCGGTTCCCGGTACCGGAGAAAAACCAAA
>NW_004955454.1:6672148-6674236 GCF_000276665.1 Chinchilla lanigera | reverse complement strand
ACACAAATCCGATCAAATCACACGATGGTACCCAATCAAGGACGTTGCTGCCACTACAAACTCTGAAACAGCTTTCCTAACTTCCCTGTCTTAGCTTGTTTTATTTTTCTACCGAACACTTCTATGTGATATTCGTTTTTTTTTTTTTTTTGAGATAATCTTGTGAGTCCAGACTGGCCTTGAGCTCAGTATGTAGCCTAGGGTGGCCTCAAACTTGTAACCCTCCTGCCTCAGCCTTCCTAGTGCTGTGTTACCACATGGCCCGGCTCTTACTGACCCTTTAGATGTTCCAGGAACTGTGACTGTCAGTAGCTGGAGCTGTCGGAAGGCTGCTGGATGGCTGGGAGGTAAAGGGCCACTCGGGAGGCTCTTTCATGACCCAGAGAGTGGGCAGTGAGTGTCCAGCTGAGAGGAAGGTGGATGAACGCTGAGGCCTGTCGTGGAAAGGAGTGACAGAGTGTGGCAGTCCAGTTGTTGACGGGAAGGAAGGAAACACCCAGGTTCTGGGTTTCTGGCTATCCCCTGTGCTGGGCACTTTCGGGGCTGCCTTCTTATCTACCCAGCATCTCAAAAATGTTCTCAGGAGAAAAAGTGCCTCTATTTCTTCTTGCTGGTTCCTTTCTGGGACTTGGACAGCACTGTGGTCTTGGAGAAGAATGCAGAGGTGGGGGAGACAGATACTCACTCCGCAGATATTTACTGAGCGCTCACTAAGTGCCAGAGATAGTCTAGGCCCTCGGGACCTAGATGGGAGCAAGAACTTGGAAGTCTTTGTCCTCATGGAGCCTACACTGGTGAAGAAGGGACAGATAATGATTGCAGCAGCAAATAGGTACAATTTCAGGTACTGATGCTTTCCCGGAAGACAAACATGGGAACGGTTCACTGCCTCAGTAAAAAGAAGTGAGTCATATTTCATCCAGTGCTTTTAAATAGTTTGCTGTATTTCCAAAAGGAAGTCCTTTCTAAGATCTCCAGCTCCACCCGTCTCTGATTTTGCGGTGTGCATGTGTCTCGGCAAGGTGAATATTTCTAGGGAGGTACGTGGTGAGCGGTGAGAGAAGAGACTAGCTTGGAGGGAGAGGAGTTGTCCAAGAAGTGTACCAAAACAGGTACCCAAGGGAGAGAGGACCTGTCAGAGTGCCACATGAGTGTCAGGGTTACAAGACCTTCCCAAGTTCAGAGAGCTGGATCTGGGTAAAGAGAAAAAAAATATAGAACAAGGTCATTGATGATCTGCAGCGCTAACATCTCCCTACCCCTCCTGTTGTCCTGAAAACAATATCCTCCTTTACGTCCTGGTGGACGAGTCACTTTCAGATGCCGAGCTCCCTGATGAGGCTGCTGAGAAAGAGCTGCTGGCTCAAAGCTCAGTCTAGGCCTGGGGATATAGCTCAGCGGCAGAAGCGCTTGCTTGGCAAGCCTGAGGTCATGAGTTCGAGTCCCGGTATCAAAAAAAAAAAAGGAGACAATCTGGGCCTGGGAAGAAAATGCCGATAGTTGTTTGTCCCTCACTACAAACCTGGATCCCCAGCTGCAGGGGCATGGGGTGTCCCGTTGAAAGCTCCATTGGAATTTGCCTCTGCTCTCCCTCCTCTTACAGCAGTTTTTCCTTACCTCTATTCGTCACTTCTCAAAGTTATTTACATCTGGCTTAGTCGTCCCTCGTGAGATTGTGAATTTCTAGAGTGCTGGACCTGGGTATTCCCAGATTTTGTGAATTTCTAGAGTGCTGGACCTGGGTATTCCCCTGTCTGTTTTGTCTCTCTGGTGCAGTGATTTTTTTTTTAACCTCTTGTGGATTATATTCACCAGTAGGAATCTGCTCCCTAGAAGTTTGCCCACCCCCTGGATGTTTAGCATACTGTTTTAAGGGAAGGTGCAGAGGTTCTATGGTGGATTGACAAGTGGTGGTCAACTTAACACCCAGCTAAACTGAGTAAGCGTGGTGCTGGGTGTGGGAGGCCCACCTGGGGACTGTTGCCAGCAGCATAAGAGGTAGAAAGGGAGAGGAAGAAGTAAGGCTGTTGGGAGCTGGTAGAAGCTGTAAGGAGCTGTTGGTTCTGTTGGAGGAGCTTGTCATGCTGG
>NW_004955454.1:6662885-6671753 GCF_000276665.1 Chinchilla lanigera | reverse complement strand
CACAGATCCGTGAAACAGGCCTGCATGAGACACTATCATGGGCTCTTGTCTTCCAGGTGGATTCGTGGGAGGCATTGTTATGGGCTCTAGGTCAGCTGGATTCATGCAGGACATTGCCGTGGGATCCAGGCCCTCAGCTAGATTCCTTGGCCTTAGTGTGTAGACAGATTTCTGCACTCTCTTGTATATGACTCTTTGGGTGACTGTTATAAATACTCTTATAAAATATGTGTTCTGTTGTTTCACTTTGCAAGGGCTCCAAACCAACACAGGCCCTGACCCCTGTTCATAACCCCCTAGCTAGTCACTGAGTGCTTCACCCAGTACCCAGCACATGGGACGTTTCCAGCCTCTGATTGATTTGGGAACAATCTCCCAATTAACCGCCTTTCCTCTAGTTGCAGGGGCAGGTGTTAGGTGGTAGAGAAGGGACCAGCAAGCAGATCTGCTGCTAGGAGGCGCGGAAGACAGTGTGCAAACCGTGTATCTGGAAAGCACCCAGCTGGGGACCACTGTCACTTCTCGTCCTGCGAGGGCCAGAGTTGGACCTTGGGTTGGCTTCTCTCACATCTATAGCTGTGCTCTGGCGTCGCACTTCTGCCTGTTTTTGAAAACTCTGCCCACTCATCCCATTGCTTCCCGCGAGCCCCGCTCCTCCTTTTTGGTACTTTCATTTCACTTAAGTTGTCCGAAACTGTGCTTCAGCATTCACTTTCTTTTATTTCTAACTCATCGGAGTTGGTCTTACGTGTGCAAATCAGATTGGCCAAGATTGCCGGGCGTGGTGGTGCACGCCCGTAATCCCAGCACTCAGGAGGCTGAGGCAGGAGGAGGATTGTTGCGAGTTCGAGACCAGCCTGGGCTACAAAGTGAGCTCAAGGCCAGCCTGACCTGCGTAGCGAGACCCTGTCTCAAAAAAGACAAAAAAAAAGAAAAAAACAAAAAAAAAATTTGTTTATTTTGAGACAAAATCTTACTAAGTCACTTAAATTGCCCAGGCTGGGCTCAAACTTACCATCCTTCTCCTTGCCCTCCCATAATGCTAGAATTACAGGCATGTGCCACCACACCCAACTTGAAGTGGATTTTAAATCAGAGGAATCCTGGAACACATGGGTCATGAAACCTTTTTGTAGAAAGATGTAATAACAACCAGGGGTGGTGGCACAGAGCTATAATCCCAAGTGCTCCAGAGGCTGAGGCAGGAGGATGGAAAGTTTGAGGCTAGCTTAGGCAACTTAGTAAAACATTGTCACAAAATTACAAAAAAATTTTTTTAAAGGGCAGTAGGTTGGTGATGTAGCTCAGCCCTCCCTGGTTTTAGCCCAATGCCACACAAAGGGGGGAAATATATATAATATATTTATATTATTGTCTTCTGTGTAAAAAGATGCAAGTTGACAAGAGGTGATATTTCCATACCCTTGGTCCTACCTGGCAAAGAGAGGTGCATTATTCGCACTTCTGTGTAAGAGTAGAAGATGAAATGCCTGACAAGTTAAAGAAAAATTGCAGGGATGTGGTAACAGGTGGGTTCAGATCATGTTTGGAAGATTACAAAGAGGACGTGAAAAATAATGTTGACGCTTGACTTAGCATATTGAGTAAGAATTCCATTTGGCTGTGATGTGTGAAAACTGGAGGAATATTTCCATAGGGAATGTTCTGCAGGAGGGAAGCTTTAATCATATTACCTAGGAAATACAACCTGCTATGGGGAAGTGTTTATCGAAGCCAAAACTTTCAAACTAGAAGTGGAATTTACTACCACGTAGAAAAAGAGATGGGTATACCCTGCCCACAGTGTTTGCTGATCGAAAAAAGCCATTTCCCAGTTTGGGGAACTGGAACCCTACTGTGATTGTTATAGAGAAACATTTTAACATGAAATATTTTTAGCAGGCTTTACAAATCTAAAGTTTTTTTTTTTAGTTGGTTTAGCAAAATAAACATATTGTACATAACGTCGTAAATAAACATATTGTACATAACGTCGTCTGCTCAATGCAATTACACTTGATATATTTAGAAAGTGGAAGGCCTGAGAGGGCAGGAGAAGAAAAACCACTCCACGGAAGGCATTTCATTTTTATTTTGCCGTGGCAACATTTTTATTTTTCAAGGAGAAAATATTGTCAGAAAAGAATTCTTTTGCTTTTTTTTTTTCTTTTTGTCTTTTTGAGACAGGGTCTTTCTATGCAGTTCTGGCTGGCCTTGAGCTCACTGTGTAGCCCAGGCTCGTCTCGAACTTGCAGCGATCCTCCTGCCTCAGCCTCCCGAGGGCTGGGATGACAGGCGTGCACCACCACACCTGGCCAAGAATTATTTTTCTATATTTTTTTCTGATCCTTTATGTAGCTAAGAAGGTTTGGCAAGTACCGGGGCAGTGAACAGCTTCCTCAGCTGGAGGAGTTTTGCGAACCAGTGAGGGAAGGAGTTGACAGGGAGAACAGTAGTTTGTTTTCCCAGAGGACCTTTGTCCCAGGGAATCAGGGTCTCAGTCATGTTTTAGGGCCCGAGGTTCCACCTCTCTTCTCTCTCCACCTCCACCTCCTTTATCAGAGAGGAGAAACCAAGGTAGGAATAAGTTGGCGCAGACAGCCTGTTAGGCCGACACATCATGGCGCTGCGGAGCTGGGAGATTCATGATAGCGCTCTGACTCTCAGCACTAGGTAAGGGATACAGGGTGGTTCGGAAGTTCAGCAGGTCAGATGAAGATACATGCTAGAATCTCTCCGGAGTAACTTAATGCCTGCTGAGGGCGTTCTGTTTCACGGCTGTGCCTCGGGTGGCGTTCCCCCCCCCCTGCGCAGAGCCCTCCCCCAGACCACCGAGGAGCTGGTGTTCTTCAGAGTAAAAAGCTGAGTAGGG
The DNA here is from genome assembly GCF_000276665.1 of Chinchilla lanigera. NCBI lineage: Eukaryota > Metazoa > Chordata > Mammalia > Rodentia > Chinchillidae > Chinchilla > Chinchilla lanigera. The sequence goes on along the minus strand of NW_004955454.1, from coordinate 6,668,881 downwards.
GCAGGGGACTTAGAATCCGGTCATGAGCCGCAGAAAGGTTTACATGGTCTGCATGTTGGGGTGGGCCGTGGGGCTGGGATGTCTGCAACCAGCCAGTGGAGGGGCAGAATGAACAGAGAGATCTAGGGAAGGAATCATATTCTGAGGAATCTACTTTTTTTTTTTTTTTTTGAATACTAGGGATTGAATCCAGGACCTCACACATGCTAGGGAAACACTCTGATACTGAACTTATTTCCCAGCCCTTTCTAAAATTTTATTTTGAGATAGAATCTCTCAAAATTGCCCAGTTTGGACTTAATTAAACCCGTGATCCTTCTGCCTCAGCCTCCAGAATAGATCCACACCAATTTTTTTTTGGGGGGGGTACCGGGAATTGAACCCAGGACCTCATACTTGCCAGGCAGGCGCTGTGCCACTGAGCTACGTCCCCAGCCAGCTCCGATTACACCACCATGTGCAGCTCCAGCTACTTCCTAGCTGTGCAGTTCTGCTTTCCCGTTCAAGCAGGACGAGGAGTCGGGAGCAGGGCTTACTCCTTACTCCTGAGACGGGCTGCCTCCTGCCACCCCCATCCCACCTTCCCTCCCGCTGGGGACAGAAGGGGGTTTCTGCAGGTGGGGGCTGGGAGAGGGTGCTGAGTTTAGATGAGTTGTGGGTAATGGGAGAGAGGAGCTCTGGGCAGCCTTTTGCTGGAGAGACATGACTTGGTTGAGGGTGTGTTTTGCAGGCCCTGGTGACCGTGGTCCTCTTTCCCATAACCCGCTGCTCTTCTGAGCTTTGAACTGGACCAGTCCCCAGTGCCCAGCCCAGGGCCTGGCCTCCACTTCCCCCTGCCTGCTGGGAAGTCATCACATAAATGCCTCCGTGTGTGCAGCCCAGGATGGGAGGACTTCTGCCCAGGGATGGCTGAGGAATTGGCCGCTTATTTTGGCACTTCCTGACACAGGCCTCCTGGCCAGACCTGGAGAAGTCCAGGGAGCTGGAGGTGGGAGTCACTGAGTCATGGGCTCTGCCTTGGAGAGGGAGGCCGCAGGGAGGTGCGGAGGTGCCCCTCTGGGAAACACACTTCCCTCCAGAAGATGGAGGCTGCGTTCCTGTATTCCTTCCCCCGCGCTTACCAACTCAGGTCAGCTCATTCCTGAGCAATCCTGCGTGAGGGATTAATGATCCTGACCTCACCGGGCTGTGGTGAACTGAAAACCTGGCACATCTGGAGCGCTCAGTAAACTTGTTTTCCGTTGCTCCATGTGTGCCTGGAGTTAAGACCGGGCCAGGCGTACCCCAGGGACGCAGATGTGGAGCAAAGCAGAAGCAAAGCAAAACTGGCTTCCTGCACCAGACAGTCTGCTGCTCCAGCGTGTTTGCAGAGCCAGAGGGCTAGGATGGGGTGGCTTTGCACGCCATCACCAGACCCCTCCTTGCCGGGGCCGGGGCAGACACTACCAGTCATTATCCCAGTCATTACCTCACCGCAGGGCCCGGTCTGCCAGAGCAGGCAGCGGTGGAGCTGCCTGGGTGGAGAGCACCGGGCTAATTTTAGACCTGGAGACTCCTTGCCAACAGTGTGGCTGCGCCCAGGCAGCTGGGCTGGGGTGGCCAGGGGAGGTCTTGGTCTCCTTGCAGGAGCCCTGGACACGGTCCCACAGGTCTGCTCTGGGGCACATTTCTGCCTCTGCCTCCACTGCAGAGAAAGTCCTGGACGAGCTTTCCTTAGCATAGACTGTGTATGTGTGTGTGTGTGTGTGTGTGTGTGTGGTGGGGACAGGAGGGGCTGCTTTGAAGCTACAGTTGATTTTTCTGCCAGGCTTCCTTTTTCCTTCTTCCGTTAAGATACATTTCTGTCCTTTCCCGCAGGGTGGTGTATACCAGTAATCTCCACTACTTGGGAGGCTGAGGCAGGAGGATTGCAACTTCAAGTTCTGACTGGATAATTTAGTGAAATCCTGGGTTAAAATAAAAAGGCCTGGAGATATAGCTCAGTGAGAAGGCCCTGGATTCTATCCTCCATACTGAGAACAAACAAACAAACAAAAGGTATTTTCATCCTCTGTCTCCCCTTCCAGGTAGCTTGGAGACCAGAAAGTATGGCTTCAGCACCCTGCAGAAAGGACAGGTGAGCCTGCTAAAGAGCTCAAGGGACTGTCTTGGATTTATAAATTACGTCCCGCCTCCCCCTCAACACCAAGCTAATTATCTAATTTAGTGCTTTTTGACCTTTTTTGTATTGACACAGTAAGTGGCAAGAAAAAGTAATACTTGTATCATACACGGGGGGAAGGAGATGAAGCTCCTTATGAGGCAGCCAGTCCTAGGATGCTGCCGTCCAAGGGCTCAGGAAGTTGATTTTTCACCTGAAGCCTCGCAGTGAGCCATGAACATCATAGGAATCACAGATATTCTCCAGCATCATGTATAAAAAAATCAATCCCAAAGCTGGGTGTGGTGGCGCACGCCTGTAAATCCCAGCACTTGGGAGGCTGAGGCAGGAGGATCGTCATGAGTTCGAGATCAGCCTGAGCTACATAGTGAACTCAAGGCCAGCCTGAATGGCATAGTGAGACCCTGCCTCAAAAAAAAAAAAAAAAAAAAAATCAATCCCAGCCCCAGGAAACATCTAGTTTTATTGGAGACGTAAGCTGGACAGGAACCCAGGGAGCGCTGAGTCTTTTCCTCCCCGCTGCCTTTTTTTTTGACCAGGAGGACTTTGCCCAAGGTTAAATAGCCAGAAGTCACAGCCCACTCTTGGTCTGGTCCTGCTGGGACAGTCATCCCCTGTTGTATCCAGCATTGATTGATGGATTGATTTTGAGACGTAGTCATGCTGTGTTGTGCAGGCTGGCCTGGACTCCTTGGACTCGACTGATCCTCCGTCCTCACCCTCCTGAGTAGTTGGAACTATACGATGTCCAAAATTTACTGAATGCTTATAAAGTTCGGTATTCTGTGGATACAAAAATAAAAAATAGTTGGTGGAATTCCTTTATATCTGGTTAGTTCATTTAGAGCACTTGTCTAGCATGTGCAAGGTCCTGAGTTCCATCCCCATCACAAAAAATAACAAAAGCAAAATAACTTTAAAGGAACAAAGCTTGGGAAGGCAGTTATTTAGGGAAGAGAGAGAGGGATGTGATCGAAGAGAGATACAAAAGGCTTCAAAGGAATGGATTATGTCCATTTCATAAGCAGAGTGATGGGCACACGGGTGTTACTCTTTCAACCATTCTATATAGCATTTAGATGTATATTTCTTTTTTAAAAAGTAATTTAAAAATGGAGTTTACAAGCTAGAGAAAACCAGCCTAGACACCACATAAGGAGGAAAAAACCAAGTCAGGTTTTTTTTTTTTTTTGTCTTTTTGAGACAGAGTCTTGCTATGCAATTCAGGCTGGCCTTGAGCTCACATTGCAGCACAGACTGATTTCGAACTCACAACGATCCTCCTGCCTCAGCCTCCTGAGTGATGAGATTATAGGCGTGTGCCACTATGCCTGGCAAAGTCAGTTATTGTAAGACGGGGACGTGTATGGTAAGACAGCTGTGATAACAAGAGCCACTGATGCATACTTGGAAAATATGATTTCACTTAATACTCATAGTGGCCCCATGAAGTGCAGGAACTTTATACGGTTCCCATTTTATGGGAGATAAAGCAGAAGTTCAGGGAGCTGGCTCCCCTCTTTCAGGGTTTCACGGTGAGCTGTCTTTGTGGTCAGATTTGGGTGCTCACATCTTCGTGTGACCCTACATGGTGGAGGGCGAGTGAGCTGCTTGCCCAGGACCTGGCCATGAGGGCCGGCTGGGAGGTGGGCAGACGGGAGAGTTACTGCACCCCTCTAAACTTCTACAGAATGGAACTCACTGGACCTGCTGCTCCTTCCTGCAAAGAGCTTGAATATAGAAGCCCTGTGTCAGCATAAAAGCTGACATTTATGAGGAATGAATCCTGTACTGGTTGCTTTTCATACGTTATCTCTGATCTTCTCTCTACCTGCAGGAACACAAGACCCCAGTTTTGCAGGGCAGGTGGACAACAACTCTCCCTACTCCTGCCTTCCCAGGGTGCTGGCCTTGACTTTGTCAGCGAGGGTTTCCAGGCTGAGGTGTTAGAAAGTACTTGTCTGTACCCCATGCCAGCACCAGAGCTGCTGTTTGTTGTCTTGGTGCAGCCCAGGCCACAGTAATCTCTGAGGCCATCACCCTCCACTGAAAAGGTTAAGGTTTCGGAGTCCTTGATCTGTCCCAGTGGTTCTTAGCCTGGCTACACATTTGAATCACACTGACTGGTTTGGCACCCGCCCTAAGCCCCATACCCTACTAGATTATAAAAGGGGCAGAAAGGAGCTGCGAAGGTTGCTTGGCTCACTTGCTTTGCTGCCTTCTGCCCACCATGAACTGTTTATCCTGTGCAGTGGCTGTCTGCCAAGCCACCCTGCCTTGGAGCCCGCTGATTATGGACTTAAACTGCCACAAACTTTGAGCTAAATAAAACTTTCTGCCTTTAACTTTGGGTGTCCGGTATTTTGTCTCGGCAGTAAGAAAAGAAAAGTAATTTAGATGGACAGGAAGAAAGTCTGGTATTCCTGTGCTTTAAGCATTTAATACATTTTGTGTATTTTCTCTCTTTAAGAAAAGAAAGCAGTAAAAGCTGGGTGTGGGTGTGTAGGCTTATAATGTCAGCACTCTGGGAGGCTGAGGTAGGAGGATTGCAAGTTTGAGCCCGGGCTGGGTAATATAGCAACTTGAGACTCTACTTAAAATAAAATATAAAGAAAAGGTGGGGGTGAGATGGGGCTGCAGCTCAGTGTGAAGGCCCAGGCAAGGTTCAATCCCCAGTCTCAGGTACACGCACACACACACACACACACACACACACACACACACAGGCAATGAAGAGATGAGAAAGTATATACCTAAGCCATAACCAGAATGTCCCTGGGCCCATGGCTGGTAATTCAAAGATTATACCGGGGGGTTGAGGAGATGGGGCTCAGTGGTAAAGCACTTGGCTAGAATGTATGAGGCCCTTGGTCTGATCTTAGCACTGCAAAACAACAACAATAAAAAACAGGAAAGACCAGAAATGAGAAGAAAATGAGGGCTGGGGATATAGCTCGGTGGTACAAGTGCCTGCCTAGCAAGCACAAGGTCCTGAGTTCAGTTCCTAGTAGCCCTCCCCCAAAATAGAGAAGAAAATGAAAAAAGTTAGTGTGGATGGCTGCTAAGCTGGCACAGTAATGGTCCTGGAGCTTCCCGGTGCACGTGCTCTGTGAGTTCCAGGCCAGCCCGTGAACGCTTGATTATGTGGTGTACGCGGGCTGCAGGCGACAGGAAGCATGGCCTGTCCGGTTAGTATTCCCAGAGCTATGCTGTTCTTACAACCAAGAAGGATGCATCCCCTTAATGTGTTCTCCCCAGCGTGCAGAAATCCTCTCACAAGAAATGAAATGTAGCATAGAGGAAGTGGTTTTTTGGGAGGGGGGTGATACCGGGAATTGAACTCAGGACCTTGCACTTGCCAGGCAGGCGCTTGTGCCGCTGAGCCACATCCCCGGCCTGAGGAAGTGGGGTTTGAACTGGGCCTTAAATGGTGCAGGGGATTGAGAGGGTAATGAGGGAGGTGGAGGACACAAGTCAGGATATGCCAGGGGCGCAAGTCAGGATATGCCAGGGGCGTAATGAGAAAGCTGGCCAGAGAGAAGAGGCTGCTGCCTTTGCTGAGAAAGGTCGGTAGGGGCGGAAAGGGACCCTTAGAGTGGGAGGGGCCAGCTGTTGAAAGTGCGTACAGCTTCGGTAGATATTTGAAGGATAAATGAACCACTTGACCATCTAAATTCATTTCCTGTCTCCACTTAGAGCCTGATTTCATGACATTAGGAGTCAGCAATTTTGGACCCTTGAGGAGGAGGAATGGTGTTTACACCCAAGAACAGAAGCTGTGGATGACTCAGAATTGGTAGCTCCCAGGCCCCAGCAGGCAAAGAGTGATAGAGCA
>NW_004955454.1:6646858-6659221 GCF_000276665.1 Chinchilla lanigera | reverse complement strand
AAGGTCAGGAACAAACACTGAAACCCTCTTTACCACTCCTTTGCAAAACAGGACTAGAAATCCTAGCTAGTGCAAAAGTCAAGAAAATGAAATAAAAGGCATGAAGACTGTGAAAGAAGCTGGGTGTGTGTGTGCACTCTATGAAACCAAGGTGGGAGGATTGCAAGCTTGAGCCCAGCCTAGGTAGTTTAGCCACTTAGTAGGAACTTGTCTCAAAATAAAATATAAAAAATGGGCTGGGGCTGTAAGTTGCACAGAGGCTCTGGAATGGGCATGGTGATGCCTGTAATCCTAGCTACTTTGGAGACTAAGGCAGGAGAGTCATGAGTTCAAGACCAGCTTGGGCCACTTAGACTGAGTCTCAAAAAATAGGACAAAAAGGTCTGAGGAAGTACCGTGCTATGGAGTGCTTGTCTAGTATAAGGCCCAAGTCAATCCCTGGTACCAAAGAAAAAAAAAATTGTCTGTTTTCATAAATGACACAGTCTAGGTAGAAAATCTGAGCAAACTGACAGAAAACTCCAAGAACCAAGCAAGTATGTGGAGGTTGCAGAGTATAAATTAATATACAGATGCCAATTACATTCTTATTCATCCAGCCGTGAGCAAATGGAATTTGAAATGAACAGCATGTTACAATTCACATTAGTACCCACTAAAAATGAAGGACTTAGGTATATGACTAACAAGTTACATATAAGGTCTGTATGAGGGAGCTCTAAAACTCTGAGGAAGGGGGAAAAAGGACTCAATAGAACTCAGTACATATTTCATGTTCGTGGATAGCAAGACTCAATATTGTTAAGATTTCAGTTTCCCCTAACTCCTGTCTATAGAGTTAGTGTAATCCTGCCCAAAACCCAGTCATTTTTAGCCAAACTGGTGATGAAGACCTGAATAGCTAAAACAGTATTAAAGTAGAACAGAGTTGAAGGACTGCTGCCCCTGACTTCAAAATGTACCATAAAGCGACATGGTACATGTATTGGCAAGGATGGTATTGGCAGGTAGATCCATAGAATAAACCGGAGAGCTCAGAAATAGTCCTCCATATTGTCAGTTCATCTTTCACAAAAGAGCAAAGACAATACATGGAGAATATACTCATTTCAAGAAATGGTGCTAGAACAACTGGGCATCTACATACAAAAAAGTTTACAACTTTTGTATTTGAATTGTTGCTTTCTTAGGATCTTGAGATGCATGGTTAGGTGATTTCAGGTCATTTTATTCTTTTATGTCTGTGTTTACAGCTATCACCTTCCCTCTTAGAACTGCTTTCATTGTGTCCTGTAAGTTTTGGTACGTTCTAGGGTCATTTGGGTTGTTCCACCTCATTGCCCCCTAGGTTTCCTTGGTGAGCCGGGAGTCTGGGATTGTATCTTGTTTAAGTGTCTTCTCATTTTCTTTTCTTTTTTTTTTTTAGTTTGATTCCTGGGTTGATGCTTGTGGCGAATAGCCTATGGCGAATAGCTTTATTGCTAGTATTAAGAGCCTTTAGCAAATAACTACTTCTCAGAGGTGGCTTCCAGGCATAGCTGGCTTTTGAGTTTTGAGTCTGTTGCGAGATCCTATCTCTTCAATTTAGTGAGGATGAGAAGTTACTGACTACTTGGCCCAGCCCCTGGTTCTTAGGCACTGGCCTATATTATTTTTTTGTTTGTTTGTTTGTTTTCTGATACCGGGAATCGAACTCACGACCTTGTGCTTGCCAGGCAGGCGCTGTGCCGCTAAGCTAAATCCCCAGCCCCAAGCTAAATCCTCAGCCCCCTATATTATTTTTTATGACCCTTGGCAATGTCAGTCTTGGTATACCAGGAAGAACAACTGGTTAGAAGAATTATGTCATTTTGACTGAAGTGGGACAATCAACAATAACAGTAGCATCAAACACAGCCTAGAAAATGACAAAGTGAGGTAACTATTACTTAACTTGCCACCTATAACCATATGAACTAGATTTGTGGTTATATAACAAAAGAAATTATGTAATATATAAGCTCTCAATAGTGATTTTGCTCTCAGGGGAGAAAATTTGAAACAGATTAGGGGGAAAATAGAGAAATAGAAGAGGAGGAGATTAGCAGCAAGGCTAGAGGACAAAGGAAGATCATGCAAACTTTGGGAAACTGGTGAAGAAGACAGGAAGGAAAGATAAAAGAAAAAAATAAAAACTAGGACAGAACAACAACAAAAAACTAGAAGCCATGTTCACACTTGTATAAAAACAAGACCAACAATCAAGAAAAAACAACAGAGGCCCAGTGTGGTGACACATACCTGTAATTCCAGCACTCGGGAGGCTGAGGCAGGAGGATTGTTGTGAGTTTGAGATCAGCCTGGGCTACAAACTGAGCTCACGGTCAGCCTGAACTGCATAGTGAGACCCTGTCTCAAAAATGAAAAAAAAAAAAAAAAGAAAAAAGTCCAAGGTGTGTCTCTGCTGCCACTGGTAGACAATGTGGGCAGACAGAGTCCAGGTCTGGGTTGGTCAGATGAGATCAGGAGCACTTGGGGTGGTATGGCTGTAGACTGATCTGAGCTGATTAAGCCCAGCAAGCCAGCTGTAGCTTTATGCTGGGGTAGTGGATAATCCCAGTGAGCCTGCATCTTTAGTTCCACTGAAATTCAGGCTGGCTTCTGGCCGCAAGGCTGGAACCAGACCCATTCAGCCTGCAGCAGTTATGCGCCCTCTGCCTTGAACTTGGCTCCCTGCCAGCCTCAACTCTGCTCTCTGACTTCCTGCCGAGACTCCCTTATTCCGACCCTGGAAGCTGGTAGATGAGTCCGCAGTTGCTCTGAGTTCTGAGCTCCACTGGCCCCTCTCCAAGGTGGCTTCCAGCCAGTCGCCCTCTCCTGGGGGACTTCTGAACCCAAAGAACTCACCAGCCACTGCAGCCCACTGCGCCCACTGCGCCGTGCCACTGGTGCGTTTCTCCGCGGAGGCCTCTGTGGTCCCCAGCAGTCACTGTGCACCTGCAGGTTCGAGCCGCCCCTCCCACGAGCGAGTCTGGGCTCAGGGGGAGAGCGCCGCCTGCCACCTGCTCCTCCTTCGAGAGTTCTCTCTGTGTCCCTGTGGGCTTCAGTTCTCACTTCAGACCCTTCCTGGGTCCTGGGAGCCACTTCTCTCCTTTTTCTCTTCCTCATGTTGCTATGTTCCAGTGTCTGGGCACCAAACCTTGAGAGGCTGTTTCTCCGCGGGTCACCATTCTGCCATCTTCCTCTTTCACTATCATTTGGTTCTAGGATCTTTTTTATTTTTTCTCTGATTTCTTCTGAGGTCCTTTGATTATTCAATGATGTATTAACTAACCTCCATGTGTTAGGATAGTTTCTGTGGTTCTTTTGCTGTTGATTTGTAGCTTTATTCTACTACGAGCCAATAGTATGCAGGGGATTATTTAAATTCTTTTGTGTTTGTTTAACCATGCTTTGTAGCTCGTGTGCTGCTGAGAAAAATGTGTGTTGTGTCATTGATGGATAAAACATTAAGATACCCATTAAGTCCACTTGTTCAATGTTGTAGTTTAAATCTGATACTTTGTTCATTTTCCTGATCTTATTGACCTATCTGTGAGAGTAGGATATTGAAATCTACCACTGTGATATTGGTGTCTGCCAAGCCTTTTTTTTTTTTTTTTTTTTTTTTGAGACAGGGTCTTGCTACTTAGTTCAGGCTGGCCTTGAGCTCACTTTGTAGCCCAGGCTGGCCTTGAACCCACAACGATCGATCCTCCTGCCTCAGCTTCCCAAGTGCTGGGATTACAGGTGTGCACCATCAGGCTGGGCTGTCCATCCTTTTATGTCCAGTAGCTTTTGTTTTATGAAGTGGGGTGTGCCAATATTTAGTGCAAATATATTTATAGGTGTTAACTCTTCCTGTTGAATTGTTCTCTTTACCAATATACAATAGCTATCTTTGTCTCTTATGATTAGTTTTGGCTTGAAGTCTGCTGTATTTGAAAATAAGATAGCTATTCCTGCTTGCTTTTGGGCTCCAGTTGCATGACATAGGAAAGAAAGAAAAATGAGAGGAGAAATTAATTATGTTGAGACAAAAAGTACAAAGGATCAATTAACCAAGGAGTTGGTTCTTTGAGCCACATGTCACGGTGCATGCCTGTAATCCCAGTCCTTGAGAGGCTGAAGCAGGAGGATAGCCACAACTTTGAGGCCAACCTGAACTATGTAGTAAGACCCTGTCTCAAACAAATGAGCAAAGAACAAAGAGTTGGTTCTTGGGAAGGATAAGCAAGATTCATAAACCCCTAGCTGAACTTACCAAAAGCAAAAAAGAACCCATATCAATGTGATTAGAAATAAAAAGACAAAATCACAATGGATGCTGCTACAATCCAAAGGATTATAACAAACTCTTGAAAATTTATATTCCAATAAATTGGAGAACCTAGAAGAAATGGATAAATTCAAGACACCCAAGCTGAACCAAGAATATATAAAATTCCTGAATAGAATTCAGACAATGAAATTGAGGCACTAATAAAAACCCTATCATCTAAGAAAAGCCAAGGACCGGATAGATTCACCACATATTTTTACCAGGACTTCAGAAAAGATGTAAAGGCAGTACTTCTCAAACTCTTTCATGAAGTTGAAAGGGAGGGAGCATTGCCAGATTTATTCATGGAAGCTAACATTATCCTGATACCAAAAAGGAAAAAGATTAAAAAATAAAAATAAAAAAAAGAAAACTACAGATCGTTACCTTAATGAACATAGATAGGAAAATCCTCAACAATATTCTTGTAGACAGATTGCAGCAAATCATTATAAAGGTCATACATTATGACCAAGTTGGGTTTATCTCAGGCATTCAGGGATGGTTCAACATACAGAAATCAATAATGCTAATATGTCACATAAACAGAAGCAAAGATAAAGATTACATGATCATCTCAATAGATAGGAGAAGCCTTTGATAAAATCCAGCATGGGCAAAGATTTTCTGAACAGAACCCCAACTGCATAAGAAATAGCAGGAAGAGGACCAAGAATATAACTCAGTGGTACAAGTGCCTGTCTGGCAAGCACAAGGTCCTGAGTTCGATTCCTGGTACCAAAAAAATTAAAAAAAAAAAAAAAGAAAGAAAGAAAGAAATAGTGGGAAGAGCTGGGTGTGGTGGTTCAAGCTTATACTATATAGTGAGACCCTATCTCAAAAAAAGAAAAAAGAAAATCCAAAAAGAAAAAAAGAAGCAATAAGCTAAACGTCATCAAATTTTTAAAGAACTAATCCACTGTGAAAGACAATGTCAAAGCGTAAAACAAGCCACAGGCTGGCAGAAAGTATTTGCAAAAGGCATGTTTGGTAAAGGGCTGGTATGCAAAATGCCCAGAGGACTCTTAAAATCAACAATGGGAAAGAAACAACCCCATTAAAAATGGGCCGGAAAGTGCTAGGTATGCAGCTCATTGGTAGAGCGCTTACCTGCCTTTCATGGGGCCCTGGATTTGATTGATACCCAGCACTGCAAAAACAAAAAAAAATTTTTAAAAATATATAATTTAAAAACAAACAAGGGGTCGGGGATGTGCCGAGTGGTGGAGTGTGTGCTTAGCACATGTAAGGTCCTTCTTAGGTTCACTCCCCAGCAACTCCTGCCTCCCCAAAGAAGGCAGCATGGGGACACCTGAAAGGATACTTTATCATAAAAAAAGGCAGGTGTGACAGCACATCCTAGAATCCTAGCTAGTTGGGCGGCTGAGGCAGAGGGATCACAAATTCAAGGCTAGCCTGGGCACCTCAGTGGGACTTCATTTCAATAAAAAGGGCTGGGACTATAGCTCAGTTCTCTGAGTTCAAACTACAGAGCGCGCCCGCACACACCCACACACACACCCTTGCATAGTCGTGAGAGTCTGAATTCCCAGCTACTTACAGGAGACCAAGGCAGGAGAATCACTGAGCCATCCTGGGCAGCAAAGCAAAACACCGAATTGAAGAAGAAAAGGAAATAGCGATAGCAGGTGAGCATGTGGACCATACATGATATCCTATGTCATTAGAGAATAGCAAGTTGAGACAAAAAGGTAACACCGTGTACCTATTAAAATGGTCAAATACAGAGTATTGATCCATGCTGGCAGGGATGTGGAGCTACAGGAACTCCCTCATTGCTGGTGGAAATGCAAAATGGTATAGCCATTGTGGAAGACAGTTTGACAGTTTCTTGCAGAAGTAAGTATCCTCTTAGCTTATTCATTTCTGTATGGAGCTGTGACCTTACTTTATAGTGTGCAAAAATACAATAGTTTTTAAAATTCAAAAGTAGTTGTTTTTGCAGTGTTGGAGATTGAACACTGGGCCTTGCACATGCTAGGTAAGTATTCTATCCCTGAGCCACACCCTCAGCTCTAATTTTTTTCAATCTTAGAGGCAAAGTAGTCAATGATTCTGTGTTGTATCTAGCAAGATTTTAAAAATCAGTAACAGTATCTCAGCCACCTTCCTTAGCAGTTTCTGCCTTTGTTTGCTTGCTATATAGCTTCAGGCACATCTTCCTGAAGGGAAGTCCCCTCCTGGGTATAATGCACACAGGGTTTCTCGGTCTCTTTCCACACTCCCTCCACTTCCTCACTCACCCCAGATTCCCCATGCAGTTGCTAAACAACAAACAGGGCAGCTGTTTTACCCTGGTTTCATACACACACGTTCCTCCACTGTCTGGTCACTGCCAAGCTTTCTGTCCTGTCTCCTGGGCTTATTAATACCGTGACAGTGCCCCACAGTTGCCCCTGAAGAGAGACTGGAGTTATTCCTTCACTTGCTCCCCCCGCCCCCATACTCCCAGACCTTTTGAAATTTTTTTTAAATTTTGAGGCAGTGTCTTGCTAAGTCACTAGGTTTCCCCAGCTAGGCTGGGACTCATGATCCTCCTTCTCAGGCTCCCAGAGCGCTAGGATGTACACCAGCATACAGATGTGCACCTGGGTTTTCTCTCTTTACTTCATTTGATGTTGCTTCCTAGTGGGTGTCATGAAGCAGCCTCTCTGCTCCTTTCTGCTGAGAGGTGCCTGTGAATGTGCTACTAACCCTCTCTAGCTGCCTCACCATCGTGCCCACTCAGGCCCATTTGCCACCCAGAGGTCAGACGCGTTAGCCTGCAGGTCACTACAGACCACGTGCATGCTGGCTTTGGACGTTTGAAACTACTGCCCTCTACCATGTATCAGAATGATGCTGGTCAATCTGGGAACAGGGCAATAAAGCTTTGGCATGGAGGCAGGAGGGGTATTGTGGGGAAAAGACCCTAGCAGTGTAAAATCTGACGACAGGGATTTGAGGGGCTGGGGGTGCTTGAGAGGTTGATACCGTCCCTTAGGAAACCTTGAGCTGGTAAGGGGAAGATGCCTGCCTGGCTATGGTGAATTTGATGTTTGTACGTTTAGTTCAGGGGAGTACAAGACTTAAAAAGTCGGAGCAGGTGTCTTAAGAAAATGAAGCATAGAGTCCCAGCTCTCAGCATCTAGAATACACTGGCTCACACTAGGCACTCAAAAAAAAAAAAAAAAAAAATTCAGTGAATAAGTAAAGGAGTGATTTCTATTTGGCTTGAACCTCTTATTTCCGTTTAGTAGTAGACTCTGTTCAGCCAGTTTGCTCCCTTTTCAAGAGAAAGGAGAGATTGGGAGCTTTGTGCGTAGTTTCCTAAGTTTTAAATATTGGCTTATATCACTGTAAAGAACTGTGAGCTCTAAGGACTTTGCAACTCCTCGCTTATGGCTTTGATCTCTAGCAGAAACACCGGCTTCTAGGAGAACATCATCCTTGACCTGTCAAGCGACACAGAGGCTCTGAGAGCAGGTTTAAATGGGGACGCTCATGGGAGGAGGCAAATCAGGATTTTGGTAGGCTGAGTTGTACTTTTGGTTGGTTCCTACCACGGCTTCCTGGGCGGGTCAAGTTCTGTCTGTAGACAAAGGCTCCAGTGGCGGGGTGAAGGGGCCGGCCAGCTGAGCTGGGCAGAATGATACTGTGGAGGAGCGTGGGCCTTGGAGTGCAGACCTTCCGCAGGTGCATGGCCATCTGGTCCTTCTGCTGGTGCTGCACCATTGATGGGAGTTCAGGGCTGATGCCCTGGGTACCCTGGGTGCCCCCACCACAGCTCCTTGCAGTCCAGCAGCAGAAGGAGTCACGCCTGGCCATCCCTGGGGCCCCAGGACTCTGCTGTATTATCAAGGCTGTCATCTATCTCAGTGCTACACAGTACCCATGCTGTGGTGCTGGACATGTACTTTGAACTCAGCCTGAGATAAAACTAAGTTTGAATCCTGGCTCCACTTCTTACTTGGCTGAATATTCCTTGACAAATTACTTAAGCCGAGAGGCTTAGCTTTCTTCATCCATAAAAATGGGGATAATGCCACTTCTTTTTTTTTTTTTTTTTGAGACAAGGTCTCACTATGCAGTTCAGGCTGGCCTTGAGCTCACTGTGTAGCCCAGGCTGGTCTTGAACTTGCAACGATCCTCCTGCCTCAGCCTCCCGAGTGCTGGGATTACAGGCGTGCGCCACCACACCCAGCACTATACCACTATTTGTGGGGTTGTGAAGTATAACTGCAATGAGTCTGCTGTTCTTTCCCACACTGTAAGGAGGACAGCAGCACCCCAGTGCCTCCTGTCTTACCTTGTCTTATACAAAGACTTAGAGAAATAGGCATCAGAGAACTAGAGGCTGGGGATTGTACAGTGACCTGACCCCCTAGGTCTCAAAAGTTAGTGGCACCAAGTTGACTCCTAAGGAGCCATTTGGGAGCTTGTTAAATACAGATGTCTTGAAAAATTCTAATTCAGCAGATTTGGGTGGGGTCTAGGAATCATTAATTTTTTTTTGTTGTTGTTACAGGAATTGAACTCAGGACCTTGCGCTTGTTTGCCAGGCAGATGCTGTGCCACTGAGCTGTATCCCTGCCCACCCCCCATTAATTTTACCTACTGCCCTTTGATGATCCTGACTGGCAGCTGAATCCTGTGTGCGCACTTGCCTTTGCCTTCCCCAGTACTCAGGGCAGGTGGCACTGTCCCTCCCGCAGGAGCTCAGGCTGCAGGCGGGACTGACAAACTGTGGGCCAGAGTGTTGCTATGCCAGGTAGGAGGGGCTTCCTTGCCTTTTCCTGCAGACCTTGTCCTGCCCCACAGGTGGGCTCTGAGTTCCGTCTAAGGCTGATTGCGAAGGATGGGGCAGCCCAAGTCTGAACATCTTGCTGGGCTTCGGGATTACCCAGACATGAGGGTTTGGATTGGGTTTCCTGCCCGGGAGGAGGAAATCCGCTCTCGGAAGATTAGCTTGTTTCTGAGAGTCTCCTCTGTCACATCCTCCTAGGGCCTGGGCCCAGTTGGCTGACCTTGTGTGGGCCACCTGTTGATGGGCTTCCTGTGTCCTGAGCAGGTCCCCAGCACACCCTCTTGCCCGGTCGGTGTCAGGTGCTCTGACTTTGGCAGCTGTCATTGCTGAGTGTCTCTGCTGCCTGGCAGCTGTGTGAGGTGCCTCCCTGTCACACCCTTGGAGCCCTGCCTTGGACTAAACTCCAGTGCTGCATCCTGAAGGATCAGGACGTGAATGCTGAAATGGAGGGATAGGGCTAAGGGACAAGATAAGAAAGAGATGTAGAGAAAGAGAAAACTGAAACAAGTTGGGGAAAGGGGGAAGTGGTAGAGACGGAGGGAGAGAGGTGAAGAAGAGTGTACGTAAAGCAAGGAAAGTTAAGCTCCAGAAGGTGGGCTGGGCTGTAGCTCAGTGGTAAAGCGCTTGCTTGTGCGCCCAAGGTCCTGGTTCCATCCCGTGGCGTGAGAGTGCAGAGAATAATCCCTGCCATTATTTCAGGAGGAGTGACATCTGTGGTCACTCTCCTTTTCGGGTAAACGGGTTCCTCAGTAGGAACTCCTGGCTAGACAAGGTGCAGGGACTCAGAGGCAGCAAGGTAGCACAGTTTGGGTTGGGTTTGTAGAGCTGGCTGCTGTTTCCTGGTGGTGAGATCTTGGGGACTGCAGAGTGTGCGCAGTGAGCCTGACTGTGAGCCCTGGTGGGTTTACAGCCCCAGCCTCGCAGCTTTGCACCAGTGACCACCTACTTGGTGGACACACTGCTGGGGTCTTTTTTTTTTTTTTTTGTCTTTTCTTCTGGTACCAGGAATCGAACTCAAGACCTTGCGCTTGCCAGGCAGGCGCTTTTGCCGCTGAGCTAAATCCCCAGCCCCTCTCTGCTGGGGTGTTGAATGTCTTCACTTCTGCTTCCTGCACCATCGGGCCAGGACCGCCATTCACTGCACTCTCTTCCCTCCAGCGGCTTCCTCTCTCCCCAGGGTTTGGGTTTCCTGCGAGCTGTGACTTCTCTGCGATCAAGTGTCAGATCCTCTGCGGCTCTTGTACAAAGGCTTTTTCCTGTCCATGTCTCGGATGACTGACCCGTAAAATGAACCTCAGGCTCATGGCTAACTCCTCCTTGCTGTGTAAAGCAGTGAATTCATGTCCTTTAGGATTGAACTTGTTATATGAAAGATGCCAAAGTCAGCTTCCACTTTTTCTTCTCCCCTATACCCATCTGCACTCCCAGTAACTGAAGCTGGCGTTTCCCTCCTACCATTTGCCACAGGGCTAAACCCTTGATCACCAAAGGCAAATAACTTAAGGTCTGTGATGTTTGATAGACCTCACTTCCCCAGTCCACTGGTCTTTTTTTTTGGTCTTTTTGAGACAGGGTCTCGCTATGTAGTTCAGGCTGGCCTGGAGCTTGCTTTGTAGCCCAGGCTGGCCTCGAACTCACACAATCTTCCTGCCTCAGCCTCCCAAGTGCTGGGATTACAGGTGTGCGCCACCACGCCTGGCTCCACTGGCCTCTTAATAGTCTCTATCCTACCCATCTTGGCATTCACCATTACTGACCACCTATTTCTTTCTTTTCGAAAGCGTAAAAGTAATATATACTTTTGAGGTTATTTTAGTATTTAGGATTGAACTCAGGGCCTTTGCACTGACTTACATCCCAAGAAGAGAAAATCCAGCCTGGCACAGTGGCACAGCTCTAAGGGAGATGGAGGCAGCAGGGTCCCAAGTCAGAGGCCGATCTCAGGCAACTGAGTGAAACTTTGTCTCAAAAGAAAATAAAACAGGGGTGGGGATATAGCTCAGGGTAAAGTGCCCGTGAGTTGAACCCTCTGTGCTACACACATGGAAAAGAAAAGAAGGTCTGACCTCTAGACTTGAATTTCAGTGAAATATAAAACCACTGGTCCTTTCACTTATTCTGTGTAATCATGATGTGTGTCTGAAACCCACGCTCCTTTCTCCGTCCCCTCCCCTAAGCGTTGACCAAATCATGTGTCTTAAGTAGCTCTTTCCTAGCGTGCTCAAGTCTCCGTGTCCACTCCCAGCACTGCAGCCACAACAGCCCTTGGTTTGTGACCCGCTACCTTGATTCCCACAGATACGCTGTGGTCCTTGATTTGGAAGGTGCTGCCCGGCTCTGCGGCTGCACTTGACGTTTCTCTCAGTTCCATCCTGCTGTGTCTTGTCAAGCCCAGTTTTCAGCTGAAAGAAACCCAAGCTCAGTGAAAGTAGGAATCTGTCCAAGTCTCTCCGAAGTGGCAAATCCAGGAGTGGAGCACAGGCCTGTGTGACTCCCAAGCCCACTTGCTGAGCCAGGTCCCTCCCTCTGGCACTCAGCCTGGGGCCAGTAATGGAGGCTCATTAATGTGTCCTGCTTCCCTGTACCCCTGGATACTCTGCCAGGGTGGCAACTAAAACTGCCTTCTACTACCGGTGGTATCCAGCGTGAAGCTGAGGGGCAATGAGAGTCTAATGTCACCCTCCCCAGTGCTGAGCGGGAGTGCAGGGGTGAAACTGCCCCCTGAGGCCAAAGATGAGATGACCCCACCGCCCACTGCCAGGGAGGGTGCGAGATAGTCCTCACAACTCCTTCCTAGACCTGTGCACCTTCTTAGTTATAAACTGTGGGAGAGGTTTCCCACCCCACCCCCTTTGTAATGGATCCCCCACCTCATAGCTAGAAGTCTTGATTTTATAAAGAATGTAGTGAATAGAAATTTAAAGGAAAAAAATGGGTCAGAAAAAGCAAGAACATAAAGCTGGAGAAAGGTAGAAAAGAAAGGATGAACTGAGGAGGGACAAGAGCTCAGAAAAAGCGAGAGTGCAGATAGCAGAGAGAACTAGAGATGTCTGCCGAGGCCTCTGGTGTCTGAAATGCAGAGCTACCTAAGAGCTCTGGGAAGGCATTGGTGGTGATTATGGGCTTAGTGGGGAAAAGGAGGCAATTAAAAGGATTGTCCAGTTGGTTTCTAAACAGTGGGCAGTGAGCAAGAAGAGAAAGGGGTTCTGTGCCCTCA
>NW_004955454.1:6639650-6641047 GCF_000276665.1 Chinchilla lanigera | reverse complement strand
CTGATTTCATTGACCTAAATCAGGTCTCTGCTTCTATTTGCTGGCACCTATTTTAAGGGCATCAGGCAGAAATGCCTGTTGAGGGGTGGCTCGAGGATGTGGTTCCACTCCAGGGCAGGATCGGACTCACACTCCCCTCCTGGGTTCCAGGCTGTCAAGAGGGGCGGCTCCGAGGTGGTGTTTAGGAGGAGGTGTCCAGAGCAGGAGTGGGCCCTTCTGAGCTGGTCCTAGAGAGAGAAGCTCCCACCGGCCGACCTGGGCTGTGTCCCTTCCTATCGCCCCGAGCAGCAGGGCAGAGAAGTGATCTGTGGGACCTGTGGTGGTGGGAGCGAGAAAGAAATGAGACCTGGAAACCTCTCTGTGCATTTCTTTTCTCTTTTCTTTTCTTTTCCTGTCCTGTCCTGTCCTTTCTTTTTTTCTGTTTGTTTCTGTTTTTTTGAGACAGTGTCTTGCTTTGTAATTCGGGCTGGCATTGAACTCACTATGTTGTCCAGGCTGACCTTGGACTCTCAGCAGTCCTCCTGCCTCAGCCTCCCAAGTGCTAGGATTATAGGCTTTCACTACCATGCCTGTCCTTTGGTCTTGAACTCACTTGGTAGCCCAGACTGGCCTCCAACTTGCAATGATCCTCCTGCCTCAGCCTCCTGAGTGCTGGGATTACAGCCCTGTGCCACCACACCTGACTTTTTTTTAATGTAACAAATGTATCAAAATATATTTTCATAACTAATTATGGGCCAATAATGCATTTAAACTAAATACAATGCTTCAAAGCATTCTGCACAGAGAATTTATAGACCACTCATATAATAATAATAAAATGTCTAGTTGTTTAACAAAATATTTTAAGAACTACATTCTAACTTTCAAAACTAAAGAATCAAAGTATTCAGTAAATCACTTTATGGCACAAGACACCATAAACTTACTTATGCAAACAGCAAATAGATTTTTATGCCAGAAGAAGAATGGGAAAAAAATTAAACTAAGCCAAGAATTCAAGGATTGGGCATTTAGAAGCAGCTGGCCAGCTGAGGCCTAATTGGGGCCTTTCAGCATCAGATTTTTTTTAATAAAAATAAAAACACCCCAGACGTCGTAGTATGCATTTATTATGTAGCAAAACTTTTTCCCTTTGGTGACTGGAAATCCTGCTGTTTGTGCATCAGATCTGTGAAAAGTATCTGTTAATTTCTTAAAGTATTGAGGTCATCCTTCAGATGCTGATCCTGTTGCATTTTATGGCAGTTTTTTCCCCTCGATGAACCTGAGGCACTGAAACCTGCTAAGGTAAATATTGGTCTTAGAGAGCCTTTACTCATGAATAAACTGGAACTATTTATTGAACGTCTACATTTCCAGCTCTAAAAAGAACTAAACAGATAAAAACCCCTGCT
>NW_004955454.1:6620323-6638035 GCF_000276665.1 Chinchilla lanigera | reverse complement strand
AAAAGTAAAAAAAAATATATATAAATGATAAAGGTAGTTAAGTATGATTGGTATGTCTATTACATTTATCATAAAATGTATATTTAAGAATCAAGCTATAGCCTGGCAAGCACAAGGTCCTGAGTATGAGTCCCAGTACCGAAGAAAAAAAAAAAAGAATCAAACTATATGGTCAGGCATGGTGGCGCACACATGGAATAGGGAGGCTGAGGCAGGAGACTTGCGGGGAGCTCCAGGCCACCCTGGCTGCAAAGTGAGTTCAAGGCCAGCTTGAACTGCATAATGAAACCCTGTCTTAAAAAAGCAAAAAAAAAAATTTTTTTTTGAGTCTATAAGATGCTATCAAGCAAACTGCCACCCGTGAGTCATAATCAACCCTTCTACATTTTTAACTCAAAGACAATTATGTAACACTTAAGAAATCTTAATTTTTTCCAATGTGCTTGGAAAAAATTATCAGAATTCTCTTCCAGGTGTTGTGCAATCCATTTGTTGCCAGTGAACTCCCTGCTTGGACGTGAGGCGGCAGTCACCACTCTGTGACTTTCTGTGGCGATGGTACTGTCCGTTCATAACCACTTCCTCTCCGTGTGAGGAGCGTGAACCAGAAGGGACGGAAGAATCCTCTCACTGTTTCATCAACTTTTGGCATTTTCATTGTATGTTAAATGCCCGGTTTCACTTTTACAACCAAAATAAAAATAACAGTTTTTACTATGAGAGGTAATTGTGTGTTCCCAGGAGCAGATATTAGCAACTTCCAACACGATCTCTAGGGATAGTTCGCTGTGCTGAACCAGGCTTCAGGAAAACATTTCCAGCAGTCTGTGCAGGGTTTATTCCTGGTCCGTCATTGGTAATAATTGCACTTGTTGCCGCCAGAGCCTTAAATTCTTGTGCCGCAAACTTTAAGGCTGCTGTGAAGTGTGCTTTCGGGAACACTGAGTACTTTGTGAGTCCTCTTAAAGGAGACTTTTGACATGGGGAACCGGGCCCAGACAGACACCTCAACTCGGCCAACCTGCCCACTTCCTGGGCAGCGAGGAAGCCGTGCGCCCCCTTTTTCATCCCTTGCTTCATCATACTGAAATTATTCACGAATTTGTAGGCTCCCACTGGACCTGCTGCCCCTTCCCCAGGATGGAAACCTGTTTGACATTGTGTTCCCGTCTAGGGTCTAAGAGTCCAGTCCAAGTTTACTGAACTGGAAATGCACAGGTCTTAGAGCCGAAGAAATAATCCAGACTTTCCCCTGACTTTCCAGGATGGCGAGCGATAGGCCCAGGGTGCCTGAGTGAGTTTGGGGCATCCAGCGTGTCATCTTCAAGCTTCCAACTCAGCAGGTTTTGGCAGGGGAGGAGCACCCTGAGAAACACCATGGGGTGCAGCTGGGCGGGATAATCCGTGAAAGCCCTGGACTGACTGGAGGACTACAATAATTTTGCCTACGAGGAGCTGGCGTGTGGATTGGTAGCAGAGCCCTTGCCAAGCATGCACGAGGCCCCGGGTTCCATTCCTAGCACAAAATTTGCACAGAACAAGCCTTTAAAGAACAGGGAATTGTACAGGCACTTGCCCAGATGTGGCGCTGGTTGCCTGCCGGCTTTGTAAGCCCTGTAAATAAGAAGGCTATTGTGTCAGTTGCCTGAAGGTTCGGTGTGGGCTTCCTCGGGGGTGACACAGCCCTCACTGTGGGTGGGGGCAGCAACTCCCTGCCGATCCTCAGGTTTCTTCCTGCTGTGATCTGAGAAACACTTTGTAGGGGGTGGTGGGCAGGGGGAGGGGGCTGGCTGGTAAGGAGAACCCCCAGGCTGAGAGAGAAGCAGGCCCTTTCAGAGCAAGTCAGACTCCTTTGTGAGCTGTTTACCCCCCTCGTGCCCAAGGGTGCAATGTGAGTCATTTAATCTAATTGGTTTAATAAGTAAACGATCTGGGTACAAAGAGAGGGGGGTGGGTATGAGGGGGAGGGAAGGCGCTATCTACAAATCCTACAGAGTCAGCTTTGTAAAGAAACCTGCTGCCAGCTCTCTAGGGATCTGGGATAATTAAACTGGGGGTGGAGATGCTTCGGGAAGGAGGGGGGATGAAGACACCCAGATGTCCAGTGGAAAGAGT
Source organism: Chinchilla lanigera (assembly GCF_000276665.1). Lineage (NCBI taxonomy): Eukaryota > Metazoa > Chordata > Mammalia > Rodentia > Chinchillidae > Chinchilla > Chinchilla lanigera. The sequence goes on along the minus strand of NW_004955454.1, from coordinate 6,635,920 downwards.
AGAGCTCATGAGTAGGTCATAAGTTTGCAATACCCATCTTTCAAAAAAAAAAAAAAATTTCATTCATTAAAGTGTACAACTCAGTGGCTTAAGTTTATTCACAAGATTGTACAACCATCACCACATCTAATTCCAGAACTTTTTTCTTTCTTTCTTTTTTTTTTTTGGTCTTTTTGAGACAGGGTCTTGCTATGCAGAACCTGCTGGACTTGAGCTCACTTTGTAGCTCAGGCTGGCCTTGAACTCATAATGATCCTCCTGCCTCAGCCTCCCCAGTGCTGGGGTTACAGGTGTGCGCCACCACGCCCGGCTCCAGAACATTTTTCTCATCCCAAAAGGAGACCCAGTAGCCATTCGCAGTCGCTCCCTATTTTCCCCACCTCCACAGATCTTTTTACTAGTATGGATTTGGCTATTCTGAGCATTGCATGGAAGTGGAACCATGTACGTGTTGTATCAAGCTTCTTTTACGTCAGGTGGTAACCTTTCTAAAACTTTGTCCATGTTCTAGCATGGCTCAGTACAATCCTCCCTCAGCCCCACAGGTCCCCTCTCTACCTCCTAGGACACGAAAATCCGCGGATACTCAAGCCTTATATAAAATTGTGTAGCATTTTCATAGAGCCTGTGTACTAAATCACTTCTAAATGACTTATAACACCTAATACAAAGTCAACGCCATGTAAATAGTTGTTATTTTATAGTGTTTAGGAAATAATTACAAGAAGAATGTCTGCTCAGTACAGACCTCCCCTGCCCACCCCCTAAATATTTTCTGTTCAAGGTTGGTTGAGTCTGCTGACAGGGAGCTGTGGATACAGAGAGCTGACTGGTGCTTCACTCTCCATCTTCCTTTTGCTGAATAATATTTCACTGTATGATTGCTGATTGCCTTTTGGGTTGTTTCTAATTTTTGGCTATAAGGAATAATGGTGCCCTGCTGTTTGCATTTCTCTTAAAGTGTGCACCTGGGTGTAGAATTGCTGGGTCCTATAGTAACTCTGTGTGTCAAACTGTTTTCCATGTCAGCTGCATCATTTTATGTTCTTACTGGCAGTGCACAAGGTTTCCAGTTCCTCCATATCCTTTCCAACACTTGTTGTTGTCTACCTTTTTCTTTTTTCTCTTTCTTTTTTTTATGACAGCAATTTTAATGGCTGTGAAGTGGCTCTGTACTTGTTTTTAAAGTAGTTTCTTCTTTTCTTATCAATTAAGGTAGATCAACATTGCCATCTTCGTTTCAGTTACAGATCCCTTATTCCGGATGGGAAAGATGTTTCAGGTTGCGGAGGTGAATTGTCTGACACAAATGGTAAACTTTCGAAACTGTTGAAAAAGATGGACATGAAGACAGGCAGAAAGACGTACACCTGTAGAACTAGGTTCTCAGGGGAATGGGGCAGGAGGAGCAGGTGTGTGAGGCCAGTCTAGGCTAAACAGCAAGACGATATCATAAACAAAGAGGACTGGAGTGTATTCAGTGGTAGATTGCTTGCTTAGCATGTATGAGGGTGGGTTCTCTCCAGGATCAAACAAAAGTTATTGCTGGAGGGAAACAGGGAAACTGCAGGATAATATGCACACAGTATAAATCTATTTGTTTTAAAAAATATGCACTAGTTTGATTGGCAAATATTTAAATGTTGATATGGAGTGCCGGTGACATTGTTCGGAATCAGACACATAATGTCAATGAGAATGGATTGTTTTCACACCGTTTTGGAAAGTCAGGTGTCGGTACCTACTACAATCTCTCACTTAGGAACTTGCCTAGCTGCTGTTCACAAGGCAGTGGTTGGCTACGGATACTTTTTTTTTTTGCCTGTGAGTGTGAGGAAGGTACAGAAGGCTGCTTAACTACTAACAGCTGCTATCACGGGGAAGGAGGCTTGGAGGAGAGGGGACACTTTTTTGCTTATCTCTCATGCTTCCTAGACTATCTGGAGTTTTAGAGAACAACAACAAAAAATGATGGTGCATAGGAAGAGTTTAGACTCAAGGGAGAGTAGTGAGTGAAAACACAGATTCTGGAAACGGAGAGCGCGGGTCTTCCTCGGCAGTCCGTGCTCCTGGAACTCAGCGTGTGCCCCGGTCGAGCCTCGAGCTCCTGCCGCAGCCTCCCAAGTGGTGTGTGCCACCACACTGGCAAGAGTTCGGTTTTAGACACATTAGGTTCAGATAGCTTTATGACGTTCGGGTGGGGAGTAAGTACGTCAGACCCGCAAGTGATGGCTCAGGGGGCTGTGCTCGCCAGACCTTGAGACGTCATCAGCATACAGAAGGACCACAGGAGAGCTGCAGGAACAGAGCGTGGCTGGGAAGAAGTCCCCGACCTAAGCCACAAAGAAAAATGCAAGGAGTGAGGGGCCTGTGGGGGAAGAATGAGCATGGCAGGTGCTCACAGCTTCCAGCATGATGTGTTTCTGTACTCCATGATTCAAGAGAGGCTGGGAGTCCTGTGCTAGTTTATTTTAGAAAAAGGGTGTGTGGGACTGGGAGTGTGGCTCCGCGGTAGAGCACTGGTGCACACGGCACCCTGGGTCCTATCCCCAGCACCTCCCAAAAGTAAACCAAACCAAACAAATAACCGCAGTAAACGGCATGTGGGTTCTGGTCTGGGACCAAAGGCAGGGGCTGGGTGGGGCTTGGAGATTGCCCTGTAAAGTCTAGCTGGACTTAGGAGCAGTGATTTACCTGCAATTCCGGACCTAGTGACTCCACCCTCCACAGAGGCCGCTTTTTGAGACTTCTTTGCCAGGAAGTCTCCTGGACCGCCAGACACCTCCTTTCTGAGGCCCAGGAGCTTTTCTTCAGGGTGGGGCTGCGTGGTGTGCCTGTTCATGGGGTCAAACCCATCCTTCCTGGAAGCTGTGGGGAGCGCAGGAGGCAGGCCGACCTGGCTGTGAGGGCGCTGGCGGGCCTTGCGGAGCTATCACCTACGGCTCCTCATCGCCTGGCCTGGCCTGGCTCTCGGCCTCTGAATGGGCCACCCGAACACCGGCTTCCCAGGGCCTCAGTGAAGAAGCCTAAGGACTTTGAAACCAAACAGAACTAGTTTGAACCTCAGCTCAGTCGCCTACAAAATCTGGAACAAACCATGTCAACCCATTAAACCTCAGCCTTATCTTTAGGGGAACGGAAAGTAATACTTTATAGGGCTGTGCATTGGAAACGAATGCATAGAAGACGCCCTGAAGAATGAACAACCAATAGCTAGTAGCTAGTGCCACAAATAGCAAAGGAGCTGCCTGCTACCCCTTCTGCCTTGATGCGTGCTGGTGTGTTTTGTTTGTACACCTCATTCATCTCTCCAGCTGAATGATAGGGTGGGGAGAGGAGACGGCTGAGGCTTGGGATGGTGAGAAACTTTGCAGAGGTCATAGGCTAGAAAATGGCAGGGCAGGGGTTCAATCCAGACCTTTCTGGCTCCGGATCTAGTTCTTAATACCACACTTGAGCATCAGAAAAAAGCAGCTACATGTATACGATGATCAGTAATCCTAGTTTGTGGACTGCTTGAGCAGCCTCTTCCTTAAGCTCTTTTTAAAAGCTTCCTTCACACCATGAGCCGTTTCATGCAGCTGTCAGGACTCTAATAAACTGATGCAAGGAGCCAACTCAAAATAAATAAGAGACTGTACAGTCTTTGTAAGAAACCTCTATCTGTTTTTGCACAGCAGTGAACTCCAGGGAAACCTAGCTCAGAGCCTCAGCCAGCCCAGGGGGATCCATTTGCATCTCACCTGCAAATTGCCTACAACAGACTCTTTGAAAGATGGAGAACCTATTCCCCTAAGATCCAGGAAGGTTCAACAGTTAATAGCTTCCCAAGAGTGTTATGTATTGCTAGGATACCAGCAGCCGTCGTAGGTCATTAAATGTCAAAGTTTATGCTCAAGAAATTATTTTAGACCAAAAAAACCCCAATAATAATAAAACAAAAACATCAAGCCAAAACAAAGAACCAAACCAATCCAAGTTCTTTGTGCCTCAGTTGCCCTCACAGGGACCCCAGCTAGTAGAAAGCGTCAGAAACCATTAAGGATCACTCAGGTAAAATGAGATCGTAGAGATCTGAAAGGTGGAGATGCAGCACGCAGCTCAGGGGTGATCAGGCAGTCGTCTTCTTGCTTTTTATCATTGAGTTTTTCTTTTAGTATTGCCTCCTCCTGCAAAGCCCTCTCTCTAACTTTCTCTTCTCTTTTTTGGATGAGGATCAGAGTAGTCTGATTCATTTCTGAGCAGTTTTTTTTTTTTTTTTTCTCCCTTGTACTGGGGATGAAACCCAGGGCCTTGTGCATGCTAGGAAAGCACCCTACCACTGAGCTGAAAGCACCTTACCATCTCTTGAAAAATTGTTTTTACTGTATTTTGAGACAGTGTCTTAAAAAAAAAGAGAGAGAGAGAGACAGTATCTCACTACATTGCCCAGGCTGGCCTCAAACTTGCCACCCTCCTGCTTCAGCCTCCTGAGTTAGCTGAGATTACAGGCCTATGTTCCGGGGACTGTGGGATCTCCAGCAGTTTCCATGAGCTCATGTCCTTTCTTTTTCTTTCTTTTGTCTTTTTGAGACAGGGTCTCGCTGTGCAGTTCAGGCTGGCCTTGAGCTCACTTTGTAGCCCAGGCTGGTCTCGAACTCACAGGGATCCTCCTGCCTCAGCCTCCCAAGTGCTGGGATTACAGGCATGTGACACCACTCCTGGCTCGATCAGCTCATTTTCTTACATTATCTTTGATTTCCTCTTTGAGGTTCTAGCTTGTAGTCTGAGAACCGAGCCTCCACCAGAGCTGTCTGATGTGTTGGTTCACCAAGATTCCTTAAGCCGAATCAGGTATACAAATTCAGGTTGGATGACGCTGTGTCTTAGCTTATTCTCATCAGTAAGAAGAGTTGAACTTTTCACTCAGCTTCCGACAGTGCTCACAATAACTCTAGGGACGTTCACACTGAGCGTCTTCTCTGATTTACTGGTTGGCCGCTTTCCTGTTCTCAGCTTTCACCTCCTTCTTCCTTGTGTCCGCTGTGTGGTGTTTCTGGCTGTCGGTACTTTCTGTACGCTCTGGACCAACCGTCTCATCCATCCAAGCACCGTGTTAGACCTGGATTGGCCTGCAGGCTCAGGAAAAGGGGAGTGGTGGAGGGATCCTTGCAGTGTCGGGGCTGGAGGTGGGATGGGGGATCTCGGAACCAGCTGTTTTTCTTCTCTCTAGCCAGTTGTTCATTGTTAGCCGACATTCCTGTTGACCCGACTATGAATGGGTTAGGTAGAGTTGTATAGGCCAGTCCTCTCTGGTCATGCCACCAGTGAATTTAGTCACCTTGCAAGGCTAAGGACAATAAAGATCCTTGAACGTGATAACTGAATGTCAGAGCCACTATTTCATCTGGGTTTCCTGGCAAGATGAATTATTTCAGACATTCTGTTGCCACAGTCAGAGCACATATGTTGATCTGGGGTTCAGAAAGTGTGGTCACTAACACATCAAATAACCAGTTCACTTAGTGAAGTTCTCACTTTTCCCTCTGGCCACAAAGCTGTGCTTGGACTGTATGGAATCTAAAAGCTGTCACTCAGTAGTGCAGTCACCCACCCTGAGAGTCAGTGTCTCTTGTATTTGTGAAGATCAGTAGAGATTATTTTATGGAATTGTGACCCACGGATCTGGACTAATGTAGGTGGTTTAACAATTACAGGAGAGTCTAATGGATGTATTCCTTTTTTCTTTCTTCTGGTACCGGGAATCGAACTCACGACCTCTCACCTGCCAGGCAGGCGCTGTGCCGCTGAGCTAAATCCCCAGCCCACTAATGGATGTATTCTTATCTGTGAAGGTAAAAACAAGTAACACTGACCGAGCAGACTATGAGTGTTCCTACTTAGCTGCTTTCCCGTTGAGTCAAAATCCCTCTCACTTCTCAAGTATACTTCATTTGTTCATTTTATTTACTTAAAAATTCTTTTTTACATTGCTAGGGACCACAAATAAGGCTTCACACATTAGGCAAGCACTCTACCACTGAGTTCCACCCCCAGTCCTTGTTAATTTATTAAACAGCTCAGTAGTAGAGAGCTTACCTCGTATGCACAAAGGCCTGGATCCAATCCCCAGCGGCCTTCCTCCCCATAAAGTGGTTGTTAAGTTAGAGAAGGGATATTTTCCCTCCCATGGAGAAATGTGCTTATGGTTACTTCTATGATGGTAGGTTTTCTTTTTTCCTTTTTGGGGGAATCGGGGGTTGAACCCAGGGCCTTTACCTTGAGCTATGTCCTCCAAGCTTTTAACTTTTTATTTTGAGACAGGGTCTTGCTAAGTTGCCCAGGCTGGCCTTGAATTTGTGATCCTCCTGCCTCAGCCTCCTGAGGAACTGGGATTACATGCATGTACCATTGCACCTATTAAGAATTTTTTAAGTAAGGCTATTTAGAGAACAAATACATAGTAAAAACAACAAATGGTACATCAGTGAGCTCTAATAGTCATTTGTTGAACCTCTTCCATATTTAAGGCAGAGACTAAAGTCAAAGGTGATGTGTATGACCCAGTCTGTGCTTCTGAAGAACTCAAAGCCTTCCCTTATATGGTGAGAGTCTAGATTTAGGATGGTGGGGGCCCAAACAAGCAGGGTCTCAAAATCTCTGAAAAATTTGCTTTCTGGGTTGCCTGTTGGAACTATGACTCTGTTTCCACAAGAGGGACTGTGTTAGGTCTAAGATTCCAAACTACGAAAGCTCCGTTACCAGCTCCTCATTGGCCATGTGGTCACCTGTGCCCACTACCTGCAGCAGCCCTGCCCTTAGGAGACCAGGAATATGGTCCGAATGGAAATTCCTGGACCTGAACAGAGGAGGCCTGGGCTCTGGTCCTTTGTCCTCACACTTGCTTTGCGATCTCAGACAATCTGGCCTCGCATTTTCTAGTGGGTCGAGAGTTGGGGCTGGCAATGTTGATTTCTCAGCTCTCCTGGATTGCAGCAGCTCTTGAATTCTCTCTCTCTCTAAACAAAGGTGAAAATAAATTGATGGAGTATCACCTTTCAAAGGCTCTGACAAATGATTGGGTTTTTGTTTTGCCTTTTTGAGCCAGGGTTTCTCTATGTAGCCGAGGCTGGTCATGAACTCTTGATCCTCTGGCCTCTGCCTCCTAGTGCTGGGATCAGAGTTTCAGTTTGGAATGACGGAAAAGTTGTATTTACGGTTGATGTTGTTGGTTGTACCGCAGTGTGAATGTGCCTAACGCTACTGAACTGTACACTTAAAATTAGTTAACCTGATGCCAGGCAGGGTGGCCCATGCCTGTAATCACAGCTCCTCAGCAGGTGGAGGCAGGAAGATGACAAGGTCAAGGTCAGTCTTGGCAAGTTAGTGAGACCCTCTATCAAAAAAATAAATAAAAGGGCTAGGGGTACCGTGGGTTCAGTCCGTAGTACCACTAAAAAAAAGTGTGTTAAATTTTATGTTATAGGTATTTTCACATGCACATGGACACAAACGCACACCTAAAAATTACAGGAGAGAGAGAGAGAGAGAGAGAGAGAGAGACAGAGAGAGAGAGAGAGAGAGAGCACAACCCCTCACGTGCCTGACCTAGGTGGTGGGACCGTGAAGTCAGGGCCAGGTAATTTAACCTCTCTCAAGCTGGGAATGCAATGAGACTGCTCGTTTCAGCGCCCACACACAGCGGGAGCACAATAACGAACAAGACCCAGTTTCTGTCTGCAGAGAACTCATGCTCAGACCTTTCCTAGATTGAGCTCAGTTAGCATGCTGGCCCTGCAGCGGGCTCATAGGGTCAACGGAGCATGCGTGATGCTGTCAGTCTGGACCAAGAGCCACAGCCCTACAGTCCAGCCTGGTCCTTAGCACCAACTTCCTTTGACAAGAGACAAGTCAATGAATTTACCCATGCGTGGGTCTCTGTGTTCCTGTCAACAAAATGGAAACGATTCGCGTCAACAGAATCAAAATAAAGATGAGGCCAAGAATATGAAAGCGCTCTGATGGGATGTGGGCACTAACCCCTGTGACCTGGTCCTCGGCCCTCGGCGTGTCTAATCCTTGAAGTTGCATTAGTCTGATCTTTCGTGGGGAGGAGGAAAGCAGAGCCGCCATATTCCTTTCTTGAGAGCCTTCCTGCCCCGCCCCCTCTCCCGAGGAGGGGGTACAACCTCAGCTGGGCTTTGGCAAGTCACCTTCATCAGACCTTGTAGGCTCAGCAGCCGGCAGCCCTCCAGATCAGATAATGCACCTTATTTCTTTTTTAACCCCATGCAGAAAAGAGAAAGAACTCAAGAGGCTCAAAAGAGAACGTTGTGCTGGTGTGAGGGTGCCGCTCTTACCTGGTTCTCCAAGGGGGGAAAAACAAAAAAGTGTGTTGTTTCAGAAGGAGCAGTGGAGCAGAGAGAGAGCTCGGCGGCTGAGGCTCCTGGCTACTGGTCCCCCATGGAGCCCCTGTGTGGCCCTAGAAACTGTTCTCGGCCTCAAGGACCCTACTTTGTGCTGCTTTCCTTGGATTTCATTGCGTTTTCACTCAGCAGACAAAAAGGGCCGTGTAAGATACTTGTGAGCTCTTTTAAAGCAGAGGAAACAAACAGGTGATAAATCTCCACCCTGGTCTAGAGGCCATGACATCTTGGGCAGATAGGTGTCCTCCTTACTACTCAGGGCCTCAGCTTTCTCTTCTGTAAAATGGGAATCATATGAATACCTACCCAAAGGGTTGTTGTGGAGATCAAACAAGATGATGTGTATGAGGTACTTGACACAATGATTTGCCTAAGAAAATGCACGTTTGTTATGCTCTATTAAATGTATAGTGTATTATTAAATGTATAGTGTATTAACCTGCTGGATAAATGGGGTAATATGTAGAGGAGGTCTTTGTAAACAGTGTGATTCTCCGCCCCAGGTCTCTCTTGGTGTCTTAGTATGGTACCCCACAAGTCTAGTCTCTTCATAATTAACGGCTATTATCAAGTATTTACCAAGCTGCCTGTAATCTCAGCACTTGGGAGGCTGATGCAGGAGGATTTTCAGTTCAAGGTCACCCTGGGCTATGTGGAGAGTTTGAAGCTGGCCTGAGCTACATAGGGAGACCCTGACTCAAAAAAACAAAATAAAACAACAACAAAATAAAAAGCAAAAAGGATTTCCTACTCTCTCTCTTAAAAAATGTTTTTTAAGAAGAGGCCTAGGGGTCTTGTTATGATTGTTAAGGCTAGCCCTGACCCCCTGGCCTCAAGGGATCCTCCTGTTTCAGCCTCTAATCCCCTGGGATGACAGGTGCCTACCACCGTGCCTGACGGTTTCCTTTTCGAAGCCACATTTCCTCTCTTCTCCTCTTCAAGTTTTCATTCTGATTCCTGCTCCTGTCTGTTATATGTTCTGTCCCTGCTGGACCTCCCACTATGGAAACCACTCCTGTCCCTCAAGGCAGGCTGGAGTCACCTCCCCGCAGTCAGGATCCACCTGGAAAAAGGAAGAAGTAGCACAGGCTTTGGGCTGGCAGCCAGCCATTGTCACACCACCCTTCAGAATGCTTAAATCTTCAGGCAGGTCTGGCCGGTGTCTTTGATGAAACCTCTTCATTGCGTCTCGCAGAATCAGGATTTTCTTTATATCTTGGTTGCTTATTCTGGGCTCTTTGGGACTTGGAAGCTCTGTCCCTATCGCAGAAAATATTTGCAGAGCCTTTTGCCCGGTGTTCGTGCAAGTGTGGAAAATGGAACATTGTGGATCAACATCACACAATCAGCATGCAGTTAGGCAGCCGTCCAGTGCGCTCACTCACAGGGGGAGCGCGGAGCACATGCAGAAGTCCGTGGGCACCTAGGGACAGTCGGATGGCTGTGGGGATCTGTTGCAGCAGTTATCACGGCACGCGGCGTCAGCGTCCTTAGTAAATGCCTGGTGATCGGGCTGCTCATCGATCCATTGCTCATTCCTTCCCAGTCCCTGGTGCTCACCGCTGGCTACCGCTGTTGTTCCTCTTTTCTCTGAGCTGCTGCCAAACCTGAGCTTCCGCCTTGAATGACTCCAAGAAGGGAAAAGCTGGTCCCCTATCTTCCCTGATGTGCAGAAGGTTGTGTGTCGCATTCCACAAAGAAGACAGGAGAAGTCAAGCCTGGGGGCTTCAGAAGAGTCAGTCCTGACCTGCAGGACCCTGAAAAGACCTCAGCGGCCCACGTCTGGGTCCGCTGATTGATGGATGCACCTCCTTAGTGGGCCTGGGCTCATTTCCAAGTTGCCTGTAGGTTTTCCTGAAGCTGTTCTACTTCATCAGGGATCTCCAGTCCACATTCCTCTTGGATAGGACTGTTTGCCATGGTGATTGTCGTAACAGTAACTTGCAAACGGACCCTTAAATGTAGGTTGTTTGTTTGTTTGTTTATTTATGTCTTTTTGAGGCAGAGTCTCACTATGCAGTTCAGGCTGGCCTTGAGCTCACTTTGTAGCCCAGGCTGGTCTTGGACTTGCAGTGATCCTTTTGCCTCAGCCTTCCGAGTGCTGGAATTACAGGCGTGTACCACCGTGCCCAGCTTGTTGTAGGTTGTTTTAATGGTTTATAATGATGGTGATAACGATGGTATCCAGGGCCTCGCAAAACCTTTCTGGGACCTGGCTACTGATCATCCCCTTGGCTTGTGGGATGAGGGAGTGGAGGTTTCCTGAGCTATGCTGTGTACAGGCAGAGCCCATGTTCCCAGCACAATGGCAGCAGAATAGAAGGGCACTTTGTCTCCTCATCTACCCTCTTGGTTTTGTGCCGTCAGGATGGCTGGGTGAGAAGGCAGCGCTGGCAGCAGGGTGCGGGACCTAGGCACACCTCTGGCGACAGTTTAAATCCCCCTTTTCGGCCCCCTAAAGGCAGCATTCAATGGCTGTGTTGGCAAGTCCCTGTGTGTGGCTGGCAAGCCTTAGCCTGCCTGGAGCCACGCTGCTCCAGCAGCTCGGGTGCCGGCTTGGCCAGAGGTGGAGGAGGCAGCTGGCTGCTGCTCAAGGCCCTGGGCCTGGCTCTGAGCAGCGGCAGCCCCGGGGGCTGGTGAGAAGAGCCTCCCGTGTCTCTCTGCTCGGCAGAGAGGAGCCCTTTGCCGGGGAAACCTTGGGATTCTTCTTCCTGCTGCCCCCACCGTATATACCTGTGCTACGCGGGAGGAGATGGAGCTGAGCAGCCGCTGTGATCCCCTTGGCCAGCCAATGCGCCCAGGCACCCAGCTGATTTATTTCTGTTGAGAAAGAAGCTCAGAAGCCCGGAAAGGGACAGAGAGCCTGCTGGAGTCCTCTCACATCCGGAGCTCGGCTGCATGGGGACCGTAGATTTGGGTTTCCACTCTCCCTTGCGTTTCTTTGGCACCCATGGAGAGATGCCCATGCCAAGTGAGAGAGAGAGGAGGAACTGCAGGGCGTGCGCTGAGGGTGGGCGGGGGTGTGTAGGAGGTAATTAGGGACTGGATCAGAGAAAAGGGACAGGCTGGCAAGCAAATGGGTGCTTGACCCCAGCTGATAATGAAGGCAGACAGAATCGTGGAGCACATTCAGTATAGAGTGATGGAATTAAGATCACAGGCTTTTGTCCTGGCTTCAAATACTGGCATGCTCACTTAGTGCCTCTGTGACTCTTGACAAGATTTTTAACTGCAAAAGCCTTGCTTTCTTGTAAGGCTATGACATCAAAATAATCTATGTTGGCCGGGTGTGGTGGCGCACGTCTGTAGTCCCAGCACTCGGGAGGCTGAGGCAGGAGGATAGCCAGGAGTTCGAGGCCAGCCTGGGCTGTAAAGTGAGCTCACGGACGGCCTGAACTGCACAGTGAGACCTTGTCTCAAAAATCCAAAACAAAACAAACAAAAAAATAATCTATGTTTCATGTAGTATAAATGTAGGCGCTGTATAAATAGGCACATGTATGTGTATATATGCCTAACTCATAAATGTTAATTGTTACAGTTACATTAATAATAGTTTTATTGCCTCAGGTTCCCCGGGGTGCCCTGTACTGGAAGGAAAAGCTGGGCCGCACCCTTCGTAGAGATGGGAGCCTGGGTTTGCCGTGGAGACTTTCCCCCAGCGGACAGGTCCCTGGCTTCGTTCCTTACCGTCCTTGTCACTACGAGTTTCTGCTCTTTCGGGCCCTGCTGGCTTCGAGCCGTCGCAGCTTTGCCCTGCTGGGGCCGTGTGGCTGGCCCCCCAGAGCTCTCCAAGGACAGAGCCACAGCCCCTGCTTTCTCCTGATCAGCACCACCCCCGCGACACAGATAGCACCGAGTCCCGGGTGCCACGGCCTCTTATCCCCCTGCCGGCCTCCTGTCCTCTTGTGGGACGAGGGCTGGGGCTGTTTGGCGTCACTGGATTTCATCACCTTTTCTCTCGGCAGTTTTAATCTCTGGTGAGCAGTTCTCCACACAGACCCTGGGGCTTCTTCACAAATCTGCCCTGTCCTGGATCTTCAGGTCCTTGGCAGCTGGTGGAGCAGGTGGAACCAGCCCTTGTGGCGGCCGCGCCCCGTCCTAGCGCCCTAAAGGGCCAGGCCTTACCCCTTAGAGGTCATTTCCCTGTAGCCGGGGAAGGGGCCAACGCTTTCCAGTGGGGCGATGGCTGCCGGCCGCAGGCCCCTGCTTGATGACAGCACCCCACCCCCATGCTCTGACAGTGTCTCTGTCAGGCGTCCCGCAGGTCGAGCTTACCCGCTGGCATTCTTGAGTTGCTTCCAGGCTCCCTGCTGATTTAGAAAGCCGGTGTATTTGGGGGAGTGGGGTAGGGTTTTACTTTTGCTTCAGTGATTACCCCATTTACTTATGGGTAGACTTTCTTCATTGTTGGGTTGGGCTGTTTACACCCAATGCCGTGCGCCGTGCGCGGGTAGATAAAGTCTATTTCCACCCGAGCGTGAAAGAAACTGGGAGAGTGAGTGTTGAGGCAAGTCTTGGGGCTGACAATATTCTCCTCTTGTGTATGTCGGGCTTCCTCACTGCTCGCCACAGTGTGATGTGTGTGTACATTAACTGACCCTTGATATGGTAAAATAAAACTCTTAGCATGGTGTCTGGCATATAATCTATTCTCATTAATGTTAGCTGATATTATTATTATTATTTGTCTTTTTGAGACAGGGTCTTGCTATGCAGTTCAGGCTGGCCTTCAGCTCACTTTGTAGCCCAGGCTGGTCTCGAACTCACAACGATCCTCCTGCCTCAGCCTCCCCGAGTGCTGGGATTACAGGCGTGTGCTACCACGCCCAGCGTTAGCTGCTATTAGTATTGCTGTCCTTATAATTATTTTGGAGCAAAAGCAATATATCATGCCATGTACCTTGTAAAATGCCCTATTGGGCATTGGTAGAGGTTTGAATGCTGATAGGACTTTCTTGGCGAAGGTCTGGCTCTGGTGTGTTGGGATCAGCCCAGGGTCTTTACTAACAGGTTTTTGGACATTGTATCTACATGCAAATTTAGTCTGAACTTTTTGCCTGTTGAATTATTTTTTGGTTTGGGTGTGGAACCCAGGGTCTTGTGCCTGGTGGGTAAGCAAGGGCTTTGCCACTGAGCTGTACCCTAGCCCTTGTCCGTCAAGTTGAAAGTGCTTTGCTGTGTCTCAGCCCTGGGAATGGAGTTAGCAGCGCAAGCCTGTCGTTTCAGTTGGGCAGCCCCCGCGCCAGCAGCAGCCTGATCAGTGAGGGGCTTCCTTTTCCTTCCATATGGGTGACCCTCATGACCACGTGATATGCAGGCAGGCGCATAGGCCCGAGGTAGGAGAGATGAACACAAGCTCCAGATCTGCAATAAGGGCTAATAGGAAAGCGAATGAGGTGCGGTATGTTAAGTGTTTACCGTGCTTCAGGCCTACAGTGGATGTGGATTATCGTATTCTCTTGTGTGACCTTGGGCCGATAACCTTCCTGTTTCTTCATCTCTGAAACGGAGGTGACGCTTAACAGGCACATTGAGAGGGCAGTGAAATAAAGTATGAGAGGTTTTTTTGGGAAAAAAAGCAGCAAGGGGTATATGTGTGCCATATTTTCACCTAAAAGCCAAGATGATAATCCTCGGGCCTTTGAAGAGCCTGCATTGCCCGGAAGAGTAGTGTGGGCAAAGCTCCGCTGGTATATTTGATAGCCCAGCTTTGTGCGGGCAGAACACGAGGCCCGTGGTGGTGCTTCATCTGTCACCTGAGATGCGGGTGTCTGTCTCCTGGCACAAATGTGACACCTGTTCCAAGGGAAGCAGGCCCTGGCAGCTGGTGCTGTGGGAGGAGAGGTCTGGCCAGGAGCAGAAGGCGCTCACTTACAGAAGGCAAGTGACAAGTGTCAGTAGTTAAATCAGCACATTCTTTAGCTCTGAGTCCCTGGGGGCGGGGGCTAAGCAATGCCTGGGTATGCTCCGGCAGGATTAACGCAAGAGCCGAGACTGGGGAGGAGGGAAGGTCCAAGTATGTGGCTCAGAGCCTGCCGTGGAATAGGCACTTTGTGAATGTTGGGGGGGCGGTGCTGTGGAGAGGCTGGGGTGACAAAGCGATGCCCAGGGAACAAAGAGGAGGGGTCACCTATTTCTGTGCCCCCACTGAGTTGCTGTTGGCTCACAGTCTCCTTATTCTCTGGCCAACAGTCATGGAGAGAAGAGAGCCTGAGAGTTACGGGCTTGTTGCAATTTACAGCCTCCCAGAGGGGTTAGAACTTGACTCCCGAATCCAGAATCCTGAGCTCAAAAATTAGGAAGAAGGAAGCCGGGCGTGGTGGCGCATGCCTGTAATCGCAGCTCTTGGGAGGCTGAGGCAGGGGGATCGTTGGGAGTTCAAAACCATCCTGGGCTACAAAGTGAGCTCAAGGCCAGCCTGAACTGCATAGCAAGACCCTGTCTCAAAAAAAAGACAAAAAATAACAAATAAATAAAAATAAAAAGGAAGAAGAAATGCTCACCAAGTGCTTGCTGGACCTCAGACCCCGTGCTGGGTCTGATGTACACAGCCGGACGCTCACACCAGTCCCAGGGCGGAGCTTTCCTCTCCTCCATACAAATGAAGAAATCAAGACCAAACAGGTGCAGTTATGTGTTCAAGCAGCCACAGGTGATAAGTCGCTGATACAAAATCAGGCCTCCTCTGCACCAGAGCCTTGCTTATCTCTCTGTGATTTGCAAAGTCTGCAGAGAGAATTTCCCACTCCTTAAATTGCTAAAGGCGAGGCTGTTGGCCATTCCCTGATTCCAGGTATCTCAAAACGATCCAGACACACCTGTGACCTAAGGGCAGGCCCCTGGCAAGGTCTAATGCTGCTGAATTTCCTCCCTGTAAGTGCACCCCCCACCAGCACTGTAGAGTTTGTCCTGGGTTACGGAGAGAGCCACCTCTCGCCTTCTGTTGAAGAGAAATAAAACTCACTAGCTAACAGTGGTAATGACAGATTTTATCCCGTACTATTATAACAGGGAAAAGAGACGTCAGCATGGAACCAAGCTCAGTTCTGAGGACAGGAGAGACAGCTGAGGATTTATAGCCAATAAGAGAGCAAAGGGGATGGAGTTAGCTGATAAACAGTTACTAAGAAGAGACACCCAGAGCGGTCATTCATTCACTCATTCATTCATTTATTCTTTTTTTTTTTTT
>NW_004955454.1:6601133-6604509 GCF_000276665.1 Chinchilla lanigera | reverse complement strand
GGGGCGCTCTGCACCAGACAGCCTTCCTGTCTCCTGGGCGCAGGGTGCCCCGAATCCACTTTTTGGGTACACGGAGTCTGTAACTTGCAAGCATCGGGCCCATCCTTCCTCATTTTACAGATGAGGAAACTGAGGCCGGGGAGGGGGGTAATGTGAAGCTCACACACCTATCTAGTGATAACCCTAGAAGACAGGTCAGCTCTCTCCTAGTCCTGGCCCTTCCCATCAGCATCCCTGAAACGCCCACACCTGTAACAGCCTGGACAGCACTGCCCTGCTGGGCTGCTAGAAGGTTCCGAGGGAAGGGACAGCAAGACCTTTCCCACCTGGAGCCACCTTAACGCGGTGGAAAGGGGACCGTCTCTGACTCCCGAGAGCCACCTGGTGGCCACAGGCGGCACCGCGGTGGCTCTGCACGGAGCGCGCTGCACACCCACCGGATGTGGCTCTGAGCCCAGAGGGCCCGGGCACCACTTACCCTGGGTGATTGGGTAAATGATCGGAAAGGTCTGTGCCTCCGCGTCCGCGTTTATAACCAGGCAGTGTACATGAAGTACTTGGACATTTGTGGGAAGTAGCAACTGCTCTGTAGGGTGACTGTACTTATTATTTCCTGGGGTGCCCGATCCCCCATAAGTCCTGTCCTGTCCCTGCGCACCCGGCGGGAAGAGCCCGGGCGAGGTGTAAGGGCGGCCTGGGGACTCCGGCCCTCGGGCTGCATGGCATGTTCCTGGGGCTCCAGGGCAGGCGGACGGGGCAGGGCAGGTGACAGCGCCTCCATGCCCTCCCCGCAGCCTGGCAGCCTCCCGCAGGTACTACTTCGAGGTGCTGCACAAGCAGAACGACGAGGGCACCGACCACGTGGAGGTCGCGGTGAGCACCCCGCCGCCCCGCCCCAGCGCGCCCAGCGCGCCCCTCCGGCCTCCCACAGCCGCCCTCTCTCCTCCTGCAGTGGCGGCGGAGCGACCCCGGAGCCACGTTCGCCATCATCGACTCCTCGGCTTTGTCGCTCTTCACGAGTGAGTGGGGCCGGGCCCCCACGCTGGGACTCCGCCCGCACGGGGAGGGCGTGGACATGGGGGAACCGCGCAGGCCAGAGCAAGAGGGACCTGGGGCTGGTCCTTCACTCTGCCTGCCCCTAACCCCTTCGGAAAGTGCCAGGCTCTCTCTGGGCCCTGGCCTCCACCCACATAGGACATTTCAAATACACCTGCAAGGGGATCCAGGGTCTTGGGCCTCACTGGGGACCAAAACCTGGGGGAGGCAGAGTGTGGGTGCTGAGGCAGGAGGGTTGCCCTGGGCAATTTGGTGAAACCCTGTCTCAAACTTTAAAATAATAAATAATAATAATAATAATAATAATAACCACCTCTGGAGATGTAGCTCAGAACTCCTTGAGTTCAGTGCCCAGTGCCACAAAAGCTAAACAAGCCAGGTGTGGTGGCACATGTTTGTCATCTCAGCACTCTGGGGTGCTGAGACATGAGGGTCCCAAATTCAAATCCAGGCTGGGCAGCTTAATAAAAGCCTGCCTCAAAATATAAAATAGCTGAAAGGATTTTTTTTTTTTGGTCTATTTATTTGTTTGTTTGAGACAAGATCTCACTCTGTAGTCCAGGCTGGCCTTGAGCTCACTTTGTAGCCTAGACGGGCCTCAAACTCACAGCGATCCTCCTGCCTCAGCCTCCTGAGTGCTGGGATTACAGGTATGCGCTCCCCACTCCCCACCCCCAACCCCCAGGCTCAAAATACACAATAAAAGAAGGGTTGAGGATGAACTCAGTGCAAAGCCTTGGGGTCAGTCCTTAGGACTGGAAAACAAATAAGAAACAAACTGAAAAAATCATCGGTGAATCCAGCCCCCTATTTGTAACCACAGTTCACATGCATAGGTCACCTACTTTAAATCTGCAGGAAGGGCCGGGGATATAGCTCAGCGGCACAGTGCCTGGCTAGCAAGCACAGGGTCGTGAGTTTGATTCCCGATACCAAAAAAAAAAAAAAAGAAAAAAAAATTCACAGGAAATGAGCTCTTCAGTTGTACTTTTCAGTGCTCGTCACCTCCTCAGCAAGACTCATATCCACAGGTTGCACTAAAAATTGTGGGACCGGAAGTATAGTTTAGTGGTAGAGCCCTTGCCTAGCTTGTGCAATGCCCTGCGTTCAATTCCTAGCACTATGCCAAAAAACAAAAAAAAAAAGCATGTGTAGGCAGCCTCCATGGCGATATTGGAAAAGCAGGCAGACCCGCAAGGGGCGGTGGGAAAGGAGGGCACCCAGGGAGACTGGAGACACTGTGTGTGTCGGCAAGGCTGATGGGAGAAAGTTGCTGGTGACAAAACGAGAGTCAGGAAGTCAGGAGAGGGGTAGGCTGTGAGCTTCTGGGGTGGCACAGGAGGAAGGAGGGGTGCTGGGAGTCACATGTTCGTCACGAAGCAAGACAAGGAGAGGCATAGCGGAGTTCAGGGGAAAGCCAGAGGGATAGCCAAGGTGGCCATCCCCGGGGGTGGGCGGCAGAGCGCGGTCACCCTCCTGGGGCTGCAGACAAGTGAACTGAGAAGGTAGAGGGCAGACAGGCCGCACACCTCCGGGAAGCAAGAGGTCGGTGTGAGTGGGCCGAAGGGTGAAAATAGCAGCGGTGGATCCTGTGTTCATGGAAGTCATTGCTTTGCACGCAGTAATTAGAGGCTGCTGGGCCGGGTACGAAGTCGGCTCTCCTGCTTGTCACTTGTGTGACCTTAGGCAAATGACTTAGATTCTCTGTGCCAGAGTCTGTAGAACAGAAATGGTGATAGTACTGACCGGGCATTTCTGATTTGGGAATTCAAATCGGAAACGCTCTGAAATCCAAAACTCTTTGAACACCCGAGGAATGTTTAGATCGAGGATTTTCAACTGGCCGAAGCCTCCACAGTGGTACCTCAGTTCACAAACTTAATTTGTGCCGTGGTTTTGGGAAGGATGGCCGTGGTCGTGTTTGTCACCCGATGTAGAGTTTGCAAACAAAATTTTGCCGAACGCTTTTGTTTGTGAACCAAATTGAAGCACTTGTGGTCCCAGGCATTGTGGATAAGGGATACTCAGCCTGTACATGAGCTTCGAAATGGATTAATGTCTATAAAATACTTAGAATGGCACTAGGAGGCTGGGGTGTGGCTAGGTGGTAGAGCGTTTACCAACATGCTTGAGGTCCCAGGTTCGGTCCCCAGCAGAAAGAAAGGAGGGGAGGAAGGGAGGAAAGGAAAGGAGAATATAAATGTTGGTTGCATAATACTAAAAATAATGGCCGGGCGTGGTGGTGCATGCTGTAATCCCAGCACTCAGGAGGCTGAGGCAGGGGGATTGTTGTGCGTTCGAGACCAGCCTGAGCTACAAA
>NW_004955454.1:6595039-6601033 GCF_000276665.1 Chinchilla lanigera | reverse complement strand
AAAAAAAAAAAAAAAAAAAAAAAAAAAAAATTAAACATAATGAAAATTTTTATCTGCAGTAATTTGAGGAAGAGGTAACTTTTTCCAATTTGCGCAAAATTGGGCCAGCCACGAAGTTGGCGGAGGGTGTCAAAGAGAGCTAAAGAGCGGAAGCCACAGACAGCTGGGGCAGGGCTGGTGGGAAGAGGGACTGAGCCGGAACACAGAAGCTGTGCCCGAGTCCCTTGCCCTGAGAGGCAGCAAGCTGCATTCTTCCAGGACTCAGTTTCCTTCCGCTCTGTCTCCTGGTCCTAGACGAGACTATCTTAAGGATGGATGAAGTGGGCCACATCCCACAGACGGCAGCCAGCCACACGGGCGCCTCCAGCTCTCTCCCTGTGGACGAGCAGCCTCCAGCCGACATGCTGCGGCCCGATCCCCGGGACACCCTGTACCGAGGTGAGCCTCAGCCTCGGCCGCGCCTCCTGGCGTTGGTGGGGACCACTCAGGAGACTTTTCCTTCTACCACGGGATCCCAGGTCACAGAATCATTTCTTCCCTATGAAGTATAAAATGTAACAAGTATAGAGGAGAGCACAAAAACATCAGTGTCTAATTTTACAGTTCTGTAAATCATTACAAAGTGCATTTGTGTATCTGCCACCCAGCACAAGAACTAGAGTTAGAATCCAGAAGTCCCCACACGTCTCTCCGCTCCCAGCCTGGGTCTCTTAGTAGATTCCTACTGTCTTGTCTGTTTATTGAGAAATATGCTGTCTTTTGGGTTTTGTTTTTTTTTTTTTGGTGCTGGGGATAGGACCCGAGGCCGTGAGTGTGCTAAGCACACGCTGTACAGCTGAGCTGTGTTCCTGGTCCAGTCATGTTCACATGTTTATGTGTTACATGTTTACATTGCAGTGTTCCACCCTGTCCTTAAAAAAAAGAAAGACAGCTGGAAGCTGCAGGGGGTCGGGGCTGTGGAAGGACACCTGGTCACAGCCCTGTCCCAGGCTGGGGCCTTGTGGTCCTGCGGAAGGAAGGCCGAGGGCCTCATGGAGGCCAGCCGTATGCCGTGACCCCAGAGTCGCGCTGTGCTGTGTCCTAACTCCTCTGCCACCGAGGTGCTCCTTGAATGCCCACCCCGGGAGTGGTGCCGGCCTTGGTGTGGCAGCCTTAGCCCGTGAACACTGGCTGAAACTGCCAGGAGTTAATGCAAAAGGGTGGCTTCTCCGGGCCCAGGGCCTCAGCCCTTGCCCTCAGCAGTAAGCCCTCGGGGCCCCAGGCAGGCCCACTGAGGCGCCTGTCTCCCACCCTCAGTCCTCTCCCCTCGTTCTCCCCAGTGCCTCTGATCCCCAAGTCCCACCTCCGCCACGTCCTGCCTGATTGTCCCTACAAACCCAGCTACCTGGTGGACGGGCTCCCGCTGCAGCGCTACCAGGGCCTCCGCTTTGTAAGTTTGGGCCCAGGTGCCATAGAACTGGGGCGGGGGTGACTGCTTGGGGCCGGGCTGGGAAGGGCCGAGCTGCCTCACTGCTCTCCCCGTGCCTCAGCCTGGCACACGGACGGCCTCACAGGGGAGGTTCCCTGCGCTGGGACAGCGTGTGCTCCTGCCGGCCTGACCTGGGTGGATGCATGGGCTGTCTAGAGCCCGGGAACGGGGCGCCTTAGGACCCCCTCCTGCAGCTTTGCTGTAGTCAAACAGCCCCGTGACTGCACTGAGGGTCACACCGCCCTGTCCTGCCTGCTCAGTCCTACCACGCAGCCAGCCGATGGCAGGAGGACAGTGAGCCGGGTGGTCAGCTTTAGAGGCCCTACACGGCCTACAGCGGCAGAACAAGCATTATCTGTCCAGATCCAGAAGTGATCAGGAGAGCTGGAGATAGGCAGGAAGAGGCCAGGAGTCAGCAGAAGCCAGAGGGTTGGCGGCATGACAGTGACCTCAAGCTGTGTCTGAGCAGCGCAGTCAGTGAGAGGAGGGGCTCGCAGGCTGTGGGAGGGGGCAGGAGGGGCTCGGATGGCAGGGGGGACCTGCTGCTGCTGCTGCTGCTGCTGCGCGGCATGGGCGGGGACGGAAGATGAGGTGGTGTGGACTGGGGACCTTGACTCGGGGCTGCGTCTGAGCAGAAGGGGTTCTGGGCGCGGGACTCAGCAGTGTGTCCGGTGCCCCAATCAGTCCCTCACCACCTGCACGGGAGGGTCCTGGGAACCCTCACGGGGCTCGCTGGGAAGGCTCAACCCCTGCAGTCGGCTCCTCCCGGGGTCCAAGCTCTCACTCCTTCTGCTCTCTCTACCTCCAGATTCATCTGTCCTTTGTTTATCCCAATGACTACACCCGCCTGAGCCACATGGAGACCCATAACAAGTGCTTCTACCAGGAAAATGCCTACTACCAGGACAGGTGAGTGGCCCCGGATGGAGTAGAACGGGAGTCAGAGGGCTGCTTGGGCTCTCGCAAGGGGCCACATGTGACCTCCAGCCCAAAGAGCCCGCGTTCTTCCCGGGCATGTCTCACAGGCGCGCGCGCGCACACACACATACACATACACACACTCTCTCTCTCTCTCTCTCTCTCCCTCTCTCTCTCTCTTTCACTCTTCTTGGAGCCTCCTTCTGCCGAAGACCGAGTCTCAGGGCACCGGTTGCCCTTCCAATGTCCTTGTCCTTGCAGGTTCAGCTTCCAGGAGTACATCAAGATTGACCAGCCAGAGAAGCAGGGCCCAGAGCACCCAGGTACAGAGTGACGCCGAGCCTTCCAGGCTGGGAGGGGGACCATAGTCTGTTTCCAGGAAAGTTCAGACCACACAGCCCTGCCTCCAAGGGGCTCAGCACCCAGCTGCACAGCCCCCCTGCACCCAGGGAGTGGAGAGCCACCACCCGCTTTTCCTTCCTTGCCGAGGCCCGCGTAGGCCATGGCCCTCATTCACAGCGCCAGGGGTCAGCCCCGAGGAGGCGGGCTGCTGGAGGCCCTTGCCGTTCCTGGCCCACCATTGAGGAAGTTCTGCTGTAGAGAAGCCCTGCCTTCCTGTGGCCTTTCTTCTTGGTATTAAAGCGTGGCTGAAAAAATCAAATAAAAATAAATCAATAAAGCATGGCTGAGACAATTTGTGGGATCCCTAAAAGGAGCCGGGCACCTGCCAGGCCCTTTGTGTATTTGATATCACTCAGTCTTCCTAGCAGCCCTCTAAGAGATGGGTTTTTATAGCTTTTACATAGATAAAGAAACGGGGGTTAAATGAGGTTGAGAAAATTGCCCGGGAGCACACAAGTGGCAGAGCCTGCATGCAGTCCCCATCTGGACCCCTTGCTGTCAGGTGATCACCAGCTGTCTTGTATATCTTGGAAAAAGGTTGAAAACTGCTGATGCAAGGAATGGCTATTATTCACACCAGGTTTTGAGGAGACCCTTCTAGAAGAATCTCAGTATGAAGAAGTGGCAGAGGAGACCCCTGCCTCCCTCGACCGGGACATCAAGACACCAGAGAGAAAACAAGTGTCTACCTCCACCCCCAGGCAGGACGTCACTGACTACCGCCTCCGAAGCCTGCGGAAGCTCCTGGCCCGGCCTCTAGGGGACCAGGGGGTGCCCGTTCCCAAGCAGAATTCCACAGCTTCCTTCCCCGTGAGGAGCAGCGACACCCTCCAGCACCCAGAGAAGAGGAAGGGAATGCCCAGCCCCGCGCCCAGCCAAGCCTCCCCGCGTTCTGACAAGCGGGCCCCTGGGCACTTGGCACAGAACCTACCTCTGACTAAGAGGCCCAGGCCCACGGGGAGCGGCCCCGGGAAGACCCTGGAGCAGTCTCAGTGGCTGAAGCAAGTAGACTCCTACATTGCACAGCAGAGAAGGGGTGACGGGTTGGAGGCACAGGCCTCCAAAGGGGGGTGGCCCGGGGAGGAGGAGGAGGAGGTGGCAGCTGCGGATCAGGATGGACCAGTGGAAGGAGAGGAAGAAGGGGAAGAAGAAGAGGAGGACGACGATATGAGTGAGGTGTTCGAGTACGTGCCTGTGTTTGACCCGGTAGTCAACTGGGACCAGACCTTCAGCGCCCGCAATCTGGACTTCCAAGCCCTGAGGACTGACTGGATCGACCTGAACTGTAACACATCCGGCAACCTGCTGCTGCCCGAGCAGGAGGCCCTTGAGGTCACGAGGGTCTTCTTGAAGAAGCTCAACCAGAGGAGCCGGGGGTAAGGTAAAGGGCTCTCTTGGGGCCAGGGCTGGACATGGCAGGGCTGGCCCGGAGAGCAGGTGGCCCCCGGTGGCTGAGGGCAGTTTCTTCTGCTACAGGAAGAGAGGAACTTGACCCCCAGCCAGGCTTCCGGGCCCCTGGTGGCCCTGCCCTTGGCGTGCTCTGTACCAGCCAGGCAAAGCTCTGCAACCCCCAGGAGCCTGGTCCAGGATACATATTAGTGTCCTTTTTTTCGGTTTTTCTCCGGTACCGGGAACCGAACTCACGACCTTGCGCTTGTCAGGCAGGTGCTTTGCCGCTGAGCTAAATCCCCAGCCCCCAGGATACATATTGAGGCCTGGGAAGGCTGGTCCCCATCTGGACCCCTTGGTCCAGATGGGGTCTCCTTCTCAGAGGCCAACAGGCAAAGTGAAAGCTAAAGCTACAAATTAATACACAGTTGTGGGTTCAAAGGGCTAGGACATGAGATATGACTAGAGTTCTTTGGGGTTGTTTTGGTCATTCATTCATTCATTCACCAGTCAGCCTTTTTTTTTTTTTTTTTGAGATAAAATTTGTGCACCATTCAATTTATCACTTTAGAGTGTGGTTCTAATCATATATTCACTGCTGTCTAATCCCAGACCACTTCCGTCACCTCTGAAGAAACTAGCCTTGAGCGCTAGCACTGGGGTGGGGGTGGGGGATTGAGAGTGGTCTGAGCTCAGGAGGTTGGGGTCAGCCTGGGCTACACAGCAAGAGCCCATCTCAGAAAAAAAAAGAAACTCTATGCCCACAAGTGGGTACTTCTCATCGCTCCCTGCTCCAGGCTCTGAAAAGCACTAATCTACCTTCTATCTCTACTAATTTGCCTTTTTTTTTTTTTTCTGGTACCGGGACTCGAACTCACAACCTTGTGCTTGCCAGGTGGGTGCTGTGCCACTGAGCTAAATCCCCAGCCCCTAATTTGCCTATTTTTGACATTGTGTATATGTGGAATTACAGTAAGTCCCTGACTTCTATCATTTATAAGTCAGATTTGTTCGTAATTCCAGCAAAGTAAGGCTTATATGCCTTTGACACAGATATACAGTGTAAAACGTAAAACTAAACACACACATAAAATACTGTAAATAAACTATTTTTACTTTTACAGTTTCCTTAAAGTGGTAAAGTATACACCTGAGCTACTTCTGAAGTTTGTTCACATCTAGGAGTGTTCATAATGTAAGGTCCATTTGTAGCTGTGAGGGTTCACAACCCGAATGTTCTGGTCGTAGGTCAGGGACTTACTATATATAATATGTAGCCCTTTTTTGGCAGGCAAGAATTCTACCACTGAACTACCAATGCCAGCGAGATGTAGCCTTTTTTTGTCTGGCTTCTTTCACTGAGCAAAATGTTTTTAATGTTTATCCACGTTATGGAATATGTCACATACTTTATTCCTTTGTATTGTTGGGTGGATAAAGGAACTGGATGGCACACATCTGTAATCTCAGCACTCTTGGAGGCTGAATCAGGAGGATCTCAACCTGGCCTATTTAGTGACTTAATGAGACCTTGTCTCAAAACAAAAAAAGGGCTGGGGATGTAGCTCAATGTGAAGGCCTTGGATTCAATTCTTAGTACAAAAAAAAAAAAAAAATCTAAATTTAAAAATGAATGCTTAAGTTTGTATGACAAGCCAGGCACTCAGGAGACTGGGACAGGGAACAGGAGGCTCACAGTGAGTATGAAGCCAGTCTTGGCTACGTACTGAGCTCAAGGCCAGCTTGAACTATATATCGAGATTCTTTCTCAAAACAACAAAAACAAACATTTTTATGATGATTCATTCACTTTTATG
>NW_004955454.1:6564570-6593284 GCF_000276665.1 Chinchilla lanigera | reverse complement strand
GTTTTGCTTTGTTTTTGTTTTGCAGTACTGGGGATTGAATTTAAGAGCCTTTGCACTGAGGTATATACCCCGCCCTTTTGTTTTAATACATTTTATTTGGAGACCAGCGCTCACCAACTTGCTAAATTGCCTAGGATAGGCTCAAATTTGAAACCTCCAGCCTCAGCCTCTCAGAGTCCTGGGTTTACGATCGTGTACCACCAAGACTGGCTGAGCCTTTTCTCTATAGACATTTGGCTATTTGCATATCCTTTTTTTTTGTTGCTGTTGGCACCGGGAATCGAACTCAGGACCTTGTGCTTGCCAGGCAGGCATTTGTGCCACTGAGCTATATCCCGGCCATATCCTCTTTCTTTAAAATATACTTCATTTTGTTTTGTTTTGTTTTTGAGATAGTGTCTCATTTTGTAGCCCAGACTGGCCTTGAATTTGTGATCTTTCTGCCGTACCCTCCCAGCTGCTGGGATTGCAGGTATATACCACCACGCCCAGCTGTGTAGCCTCTTAAAAATTGTTTATTTAGACATGGGCATGGTAGCACATGCTTGTAAACCAGAGTGCTCTGGGAGGCTGAGGTAGGAGGATCACCAGTTTGAGCCCAACCTGGGCAATTTAATGACTTAGAACACCCTGCTTCAGTAGGTTTGTGCTAATATTGTTTGGACAATTAAATGCTGATATCTCATACTGTGAGGAACTAATTTGAAGATAACAATGTACAATGTATTAAACATTGTTACCCTCCCATCATATTGTCTTGGAAGTTTTTTTTTTTTTTTTGTCTTTTTGTTTCTTTTTCTTTAAAACAAAAATTAAAAGAAAAAGAAGACCCTGCTTCAAAATAAAATATCAAATAGGGGGGCTTGGGACATAGCTCAGAGGTAGAACATTCCTGGGTTTAATTTTCAGTACCACAAAAGCAAAGAAACAAACAAAAACAAACAAAAGCAAAGTATCTGTTCAGGTCATTCGTGCAGCTGTAAATCAGATGACTTGTGTTTTGTGAGTTCTTTTGTACTCTGGATACTCACTGCTGATCTCTTACTGAATGAGCATCTTGCACATACTTTCTCCTGGAGGTTATTTCTTCATCTGTTGAATGTCCCCTTTCCTGTGCTTTTTAGTTTGATGTAGTTCTGCTGGTCAACTTTTGCTTTTTTCACCTGTGCTTCTGAAGTAATATCCCAGGAATCTTTTTTTTTTTTTCTTTTTGGTACTGGGAATCGAACTCAGCACCTTGCACTTGCCAGGCAGGCACTTATGCCACTGAGCTACATCCCTGGCCCTCCCAAGAATCTTTGCCTCATGCAGTGTCCTGAAGCATTTCCCCTATGTTTTCTTCAGAAGCGTCATAGTTTCAGGCCTTACGTTTAAGCCAGGCATGGTGGCTCATGCCTGTAATCCCAGCACTCAGGAGGCTGAGGCAGGAGGATTGTTGCAAGTTCAAGACCAGCCTGGGCTACAAAGTGAGCTCAAGGCCAGTCTGAACTGCATAGTGACACCCTGTCTCCAAAAATGACAAAAAAGAAAAAAAAAAGAAAGAAAGAGAAGGCCTTACATTTAAGTCTGATTCATTTTGAGGTGGCTTTTGTATATGGTGAGAAATAGAAGCCCAATTTGATTCTTCTATACAAGCATATCCACTTTTCCCAGCACCCTCTGTTGAAGAGGATGGTCCTCTAGCCCATGTGTGTTCTTGTCCAAGGTGCTGGATTTATTTCTGGGTTCTGTATTCTGTCCCATCAGCCTGTGTGTCTGTTTTTTATGTCACTACCATGCAGCTTGTGATTTCAATTATCAATTATCTAGTGGCTAACGATACTGAGCCAACCATTTAACACTCATGTAATAACTCATTGTGTCTTACAGACTTTTAACTTGAACAATGTGTTTATTATCGAGGGTTAATTTCTCTTTTTTTTTTTTGATACCAGGAATCAAATTCAGGACCTTGTGCTTGCCAGGCAGGTGCTTGTGCTGCTGAGCCGTATCCCCGGCCCTTGAGGGTCAATTTCTGAAGGAGCCTCTGCACTGTGACGCCTCTTAGTCTACTTAGGGTCTCAGAGCTGGAAAAGCTCGTGGAGATGATTACAGCTCAGTAGTGCATTTTTGCTGGAAATATAGCTCAATGGCATAAACATCTGCCTGGCAAGTGCAAGGTCCTGAGTTCGATTCCCAGTACCAAAACAAAAAAAAAGCTACAAATGCCGGGTGTGGTGGCGCACGCCTGTAATCCCAGCAATCAGGAGGCTGAGGCAGGAGGATCATTGTGAATTTGAGACCAGCCTGGGCTACGAAGTGAGCTCAAGGCCAGCCTGAACTGCATAGTGAGACCCTGTCTCAAAAAAAAGACACACACACACGAAAAGCTACAAACAGTGCAGTTTTGAAGATGGAGGCTGTGAGACCTAGAGAGGCTGGGCATCTCGCTTGAGTCTCTACCCCTAGCCAATGGCAAAGCTAGGACAGAAATCAGCTTCTCCTGGCAATGGGCCTGTTGCCTTGCAGCATGCTGGGCTGCCCTTGCTTTGGGGAGGAAGCACTCAAGCCCCCACCCTTTGTGCCGCAGGAGATACCAGCTGCAGCGCATTGTGAACGTGGAGAAGCGTCAGGACCAGCTGCGTGGGGGCCGCTACCTCTTGGAGCTCGAGCTGCTGGAACAAGGCCAGCGCCTGGTGAGGCTGTCAGAGTACGTGTCCACGCGGGGCTGGCAGGGCGTCGACCCGGCTGGTGCAGAAGAGGCCGAGCCCCGGAACCTGCAGGGCCTGGTCTGGAGCCCCCACAGCCGGCGGCGGCGGAGGCATGTCCTGAACGTCCGGGATCCCGAGCCCAAGCTGTGCTGGCCCCAGGGCTTCTCCTGGAATCACCGAGCCGTGGTCCACTTCATTGTGCCCGGTGAGCCTCTGCAGGGCGGTTCCCACGGCACTAAGTCTGTTTCCCCATTTCAGTCTCCCGGGAACCTAAGAGAGGAGCCGCGGCTCAGCAAAGAGAGGGAGTGTGCTTAAGGTGACAGCGAGTGTTGGAGCTGAGCCTAGAGACTGACTCGGTGGCTGGAGCCCTTTCTCTCCCACGAGGTCTCCTGGGTGGCTGTGACCATCACTTGAACTTGTTGTTGAGGAAATACAGCACAAAGAGGACTAGAGACGATGGTTTAGTTTTTTGGTGCTGAGCATGCAGGCCAGGGCCTTGCGTGTGCTCACTCCGCAAGTGCTCTGCTGCTGAACCGCATCCCAAGCCCTCAGTGGTTTTGATGATGACAGGCAGGGGTGTAGCAGCGGGGTAGGACTGGAAATAGTGACAGTAAGATTGATTGTCAGAGCCCGGCAGGATTGCTGTGACCCCAGCCCGAGGCCCTCTCCTGGGCCTGCGCGGGAGCCTTGCAGGGAGCTCAGGACAGAGGTCCCTTCACTGGGAGTAGTTCTCTCCTTCAGGTCCCTAGTGTCTTTTTTTTTTTTTGGTTTGGTTTTTTTCCGGTACCGGGACTGGAATTCATGACCTTGCGCTTGCTAGGCAGGCGCTGTGCCGCTGAGCTAAATCCCCAGCCCCGGTCCCTAGTGTCTTGCTCGTGGCTTGCTGAAAGTTGTACTATCTTCACAGCAGGGGCCTGGTGGGGATTCCTGACTCACGTGTGCGTTGAGAGCGATGTTCATCTTTTCTTACCTCTGTTTCTTTCTGCCCGGCACACGGGGGTAGTGAAGAACCAGGCGCGCTGGGTGCAGCAGTTCATCAGAGACATGGAAAACCTGTCGCAGGTCACCGGCGACCCGCACTTCAACGTCATCATCACCGACTACAGCAGTGAGGACATGGATGTTGAGATGGCCCTGAAGAGGTCCAAGCTGCGGAGGTGAGGACCCCCCTTCCCCAGCTCCCTGCTGCACAACCGGGGCGCAGCCTGGGAACCTCCTTCCTGAAGTCCTAGGGCTGCCGGGTCTAGGAGTGAGCTGCCCCACCCGGCTTCCCTGATTTCTAGTCTTTAGTTCTTTCCCAGGACTCCCCTGTGCATAATCTCACCGCGGTGCATTTAGCATCTCTATGCCGGGGACCCCAGCAGCTGACTCCTAACACTCAGCTCCTCCTTTCTTTCCTTCTGCAGCTACCAGTATATGAAGCTCAGTGGGAACTTTGAGCGCTCAGCTGGACTTCAGGCTGGCATTGACTTGGTGAAGGTAACTAGCTGGCCTGGAAAGGGGTCAGGAAATGGGTTTAAGAGGCAGAGAGAACTTCGTGATGTGTGAGGGAGTCAGCCGTCCAGTGGGGAAGCACACAGGGACCCGGGGGTGTGTGAGCCAGCTTCCCCTAACTGTAAGGAATACCTGAGAGAATCACCTTCCCAGGAAGGAGTGCTCATGTTAATTCCTGGTTGCAGCCCACAGTGGGTTGGTCCCATTGCCTTTGGGCCGGTGGCAGCGCAATATGTCACAGTGGGAGAGGAAGCTGCTCCCCTTGCGGTGGCAGGGAAGCAAAAAAGACAGACGGGAGGAGCCCAGGGTCCCAGGATCCCCTCCAAGGCCTCCAGTCACCTGCTTCTGCCACAGCCCTCAGCTCCCAAAGGGTCCCGCACCTGCCAGCAACTCCCCAGGCTGGGGACCAAGTCTGCTACATGGCCCTTCAGGGACCCTTGCCCAAACCACAGCAGGGAGCATCTTCTGTGCTCCTTGTGGGGCCAGCGGCAGAGAGGGGCTAAGCAGATGGCAGGGGAGCATTTGCTCAGTTGTGCCGGGTCCTCAGAGCCCGTAAACAGCAGGGAGAGGAGCAGGGCTGGCCCTCGATGGTGAGAACACCGCTCTGACTACGGATGTCTGCCCAGCGGGTGGGTTTGTGCGGGTTTGGCCATCGTTCCAACAGGGCAGAGCCTAAGGTTTCTCCCAGGAGTCCTGAGGGCCTGGTGACCCCGCTGTTTGGCCCCCAGGACCCTCACAGCATCATCTTCCTCTGTGACCTCCACATCTACTTTCCCCCCGGAGTCATCGACACCATCCGGAAGCACTGTGTGGAGGGCAAGATGGCCTTCGCCCCCATGGTGATGAGGCTGCACTGCGGGGCCACCCCTTGGTGGCCTGAGGGTGAGCCCCTGCCCCGCCCTGCCTGGGGAGGAGGGGAGGCCCCTCCTCTGTGGTTCCTAACCTCAGAGCCGCAGGTGGGCACGTTGGCGAATGGCAGCGCCCCTTGCCGTGCCGCCCCCGTAGACCGTCCACCCGAGCAGCTGGTGCAGCAGCGAATGTTCCTGCCCCGCTTCCCCTCACTTGCTTGTCAGACACCGAGGAAGCGTCTGTCGTACACAGATGCTGTGCCCTGGGATGCTATGCGGGCATCTCGGCCAGAGCTCTCTGCCTACAGAGAGGGAGGGGCACGGTAACTCCGAGGCTGCTGTTCTCACAGCTAACTGTAGGCCCCGGGTCAGCCGGGCTCACTGCTGCATGTGCTGAGCCCTGAACCTCCGGCGGGGCCCTTCCCCCAGTAGGTAAGGTGTGTGCTCAGCGGAGAGAGCTCTCAGCCTGCGCTGCCACTCAGCCCTGTCCTAGCGCACAGCCTGAGGCCTCTGCGGCCTCCTGGCCCCAGCTTGGCTCACCGCAGCTGCTTGGCTGTCCACAGGCTACTGGGAGGTGAATGGGTTCGGACTGCTCGGCATCTACAAGTCAGACCTGGACAAGATCGGAGGCATGAACACCAAGGAGTTCCGGGACCGCTGGGGCGGAGAAGACTGGGAGCTGCTGGACAGGTGACTGCGGAGGGAGGGATCCAAGGGAGGGCTGGGATTCCGTTCGGCGTGGTGCTCGGGGAGGGGACGGGTGGGATCCACCGAGGTCACACATCCCGGTGCTCTCAGCTCTCAGCTTGCAGAGGAGGTGACGCTCCTGCTCCTGCTGTCTGTGTCACTGGGCTGGTGTGACCACTAAAGTTAAAGGTTGGTGAAGTGTCAGAGGAAAAGCAAAAACCACTGAGCTGTGCAAATGCAAGGGGCAGTGTTCTCAGCACCAGGTGGGAACTCTGGTGGAGATGAGCCTGGCCAGCCCTTCTCCCCCGCTAGCGCCACCTGCAGGGAGGGTGAAGTCAACACAGGCCAAGGTCAGGAAAGATGCAGGGCCAGCAAGAGAGACAGGGTGGACCACTAGAGGGCGGTGAGGTTCCCAGGGGCACTGAGACCCTGGCGGCCAAGAGTGAAAGAGCTTGGCCTGAGAGAAGAAAGGCGCATAGAACTCAGTGCCAACTGCGGGCTCGGCCTGAGAGAAGAAAGAACTCAGTGCCAACTGCGGGCTTGGCAGGGAGCGAGGTCGTAGGGGAGGGAGGAGCACACGGTAGTGAGGACGCTTCTCCCTGTGTTGGTGTGAGATTCCTCTTTCAAGACATTTGCTGCCTCCAGGGATGGCGGTGTGCACCCATAATCCCAGCTCTCAAGAGGTCGAGGCTGGAAGATCCCAGCCTGGCATAGAGTAGTGGATGAACCCTGTATCAAAAAAAAAAAAAGGAGAAGAGCCAGGGATGTAGCTCAGAGGTACAAGCACCTGCCTGTTAAGCACGAGGTCCTGAGTTCAATCCCTGCTACCAGAAAAGTAAAGAAAAGAGAAGAAGAAGATGTTTGCACTAGAAGAAGGGAAAGGAAAGAGTGTGGTGCCTTGAGCTTTGATCCTGAGGTGGGGCAAAGGAGAGTGAGGGGGAAAGAAAGGGCATCAGGGTTGGAAAGTTCCTGGAAGAGGTGCACCGGGGAAGGCGACCTGACAGGGAAGGTCGACCTTTCTTCCCGAGACCCAGGGAAGGGTGCAGCCACTGTCACTGGGTGCCTGTGCTCTGCAGGTGAGTCACGCAAGTAACCTTGTTATTAGGCACAAGTATCCCCATTTTTCAGAGAAGAAAACCAAGTCACAGAGAGTCGTTAACAGTTTGCCCCAAGCCTCTCTTACGAAAGTCTCAGAAGCTTAAAAAGCAGCCTGTTCATGGTTTTCCCATGGGAGGAAGGAAGAAAGAAAAGGATGGTGACAATACAAAGAGAATTAAGGGTGGAGGGCGGGGGCAGGGATGGAGATAGCTCAGATTTCACAAGGCTGGATCGCAGCAGCCTGGAGCTGCACTTTGAGAAGCTCAGAGTCGCAGTTATGCCACCCTGGGCTTCGTGCTGGGCTTCGTGCTGGGCTTCGTGCTCCAGTGCAGGCCTCCAGCGTACCTCCTACTCCTCTTGCTTCCTCTGAGGCCCAACAAGAAAGAAACTGCTGCCGGGGAGCTGCGCATGGAGACAAGGAGCAGGGTGGGCGGAGGTGCTCAAGTTCAGAGCACCTGCCTGGCACGCAGGTGCCTGAGGGTCCATCCCCAGTGCTGTTAAAGAAAGAAAAAGAAAACAAAACAAAAAAAACCTGAAGCCGGGTGTGGTGGTGCACGCCTGTAATCCCAGCACTTGGGAGGCTGAGGCAGGAGGATCGTTGCGAGTTTGAGACCTGCCTGGGCTACAAAGTGAGCTCAAGGCCAGCCTGAACTGCATAGCGAGACCCTGTCTCAAAAAAAAAGAAAGAAAAAAAGAAAGAAAGAAAGAAGGAAAAGAAGGAAGAAAAGAAAAGAACGGACTTGAACAGAGCAGAACAGAACAGGGCGGGCCTGAGACAGGCTGTGTGGCTCCAGGGCTCTGCCCCTGTAGATAGGGAGCAAAGTCTCGGCAGTCTCTGGGCCCTCGGTGTGTGCTGGGCCTGTGCTGGGCACTTGGCATCCATCATCCCTATATATGTGACTAGAGGCGGTGGGTCTGTATGCACAGCCGGGCATGTTTATAAGGTTAGCATCCTCCTCCTAGCGGTGGTGAGCAGGCTCTGACAGATGGCGTCACTTGCGCAGTCAGGGAGCTGGGACTCCAGCCCCGGCTGGCTGGCTGGCTTCTTCCCACCGTACCTACTTCCTCTGCCCTGTGGGAGGCTCCTGAGGGAGGAGGGTCGGAGGTCAGGGTGGAAGGGGTGACTCTGAGGGCTGCGGGCTCATGCCCACTCCTCCCTCCTCAGGATCCTCCAAGCAGGCCTGGAAGTGGAGCGTCTCTCCCTCAGGAATTTCTTCCATCACTTCCATTCCAAGCGCGGCATGTGGAACCGCCGCCAGGTGAAGATGCCGTGAGGCCCGTGGTGGGGCTGGCTGGACCCACCGCCGTGGCTCGTGACTTGGGGTTGCTTCCCAGTGCCCTGCTCGGTGCAGAGGACGGGAAGACGGGGAGCAGCAGGGTGCCTGGGTCCCAAGAGGCCTCAGCGCGGAGCTCCTCTCCACCAGGAGCTGCCCCTCATGTGGATTCAGGTCCCAGGGCTCCTCTGCCACTCGCTCGGCTGACAGAGACGATGGCTTCTGAGAGCGTGGAGCAGCGCGGTCAGGGAGAGGAGACCCGTCCTCACCCCTGGCTGGAGGCGCGTTCCAGTGACCCCCGTGCGCGCCGTGAGGAGTGTTGGCCGTGAACTGCTGTGCAGACCTGGCCTTGGCGGGGCATGTATGCCGAGGGGA
Source organism: Chinchilla lanigera (assembly GCF_000276665.1). Lineage (NCBI taxonomy): Eukaryota > Metazoa > Chordata > Mammalia > Rodentia > Chinchillidae > Chinchilla > Chinchilla lanigera. The sequence goes on along the minus strand of NW_004955454.1, from coordinate 6,584,818 downwards.
TGTCCCCACTTGCAAACCTCAGGCCCGCTTGTGTGCTGCAGTGTGGCCCTTGAGCACCGTCCCGTCCAGCGGTGCTGTCCTGTCTGGAGCAGGTCTGGCCCTTGCCCAGGCTTGAGCTCCCAAATCCACATCTCTCCGGGTAGCCACCGAGCTGCTGGCCACCCTTAGGGCATTAATGGAAGCGCTCCTGGGGCACTCACCTGGGACTGGACTCACAGAGCTGGGGGTGCCTTCCGGTAGGGGGTGGGGTGGGAGGGAGGTGGGGTCTGGGAGGCAGTGCGTCTCTTGCCACTAGTGATCGCAGTGTGGCTCTGCAAAATGGGCGGGCTGAAGAAGGCCAGGGAGAGGTGCCCCGCCCCCTCCAGCTCGCCCTGGGCGGAGCCTCGGAGGACATGCGTGCTGCGCGAGGAGAGCTTAGAGGGAATGTGGCGGTGCTCCTTAGACACGGGTGTGGAGGCCAGGCGGGGAGGGGCGGAGAAGGCCCAGCCACCTGGCCCTGTGCGGAGGCAGGGGACAGGCAAGGGTGGCGGGGAGCAGGGAGCAGTGGAAGACCGGGAAGTCCCTTCCCCAGGGGAGGGGGCAAGGGGTCAGAAGAACTCAAGTGGAGCAGTTTCAGGGAAATACCCCCGGCCTTTGCAGTCTGTGGCGCCCCCTTTCTGTCACCAGTGGTCACGGACTTGTCTTTTGCACTAATAAACCCCAGGCGCTTCTGTGGCCGGGGACTGTTCTACCGCTGCTGCTGAGCTCCCCAGTGTTGCATTTGGGTGCTTGCCCCTGAACCCCGAGTGCGTGGAGGACGCCCTGACGTGGGGGAGAAGGGGCTGGGGGAAGTGCAGCGGGATCCTGAGCAGGGGTGGCTGAGCCCAAGGTCCACGCTGTGACAGACCAGAGGCAGCGTTTGGAGCTGCAAGGCCTGCCCAGGGCATCTGCGTTCACCAAGAGCAGAAGCTCGGCTGGAGGCTGGAGGCTGGAGGCCGCGGGGATCTGTGGGGCGCTGGAAGAATCACTGCCTTCCTCTAAGGAATCGGGTTGGGCTGTTGTGGCTCATGGATGCCCTACCTGCCCCCGGGCTGTGGCCTCTTCTGGTTCCTGCTCAGGCTTTCTGCCGCCTGGAAAGAGCGCGTAGGAAGCAGGGAGGGCCGCAGCTGGTCAGCTAGGGGCCAGGGTCTCTAGGGCCGCTCTCATTCTTGGCATTGCACTGGAAGGCCAGAACCGGTCCCTGCAGCTCTGCCGTTCCACTTCTCCTGATGCCTGGGGCTTGCCCCGCCTGCCTGCACCCCTGTTCCCAGGCCAGTGCCTTGTGTTTGTTACTTCCACACCATCTGCCTTAAGGGGCCGTTCTGGCCCCTGCTCTGTAGGGAAATGTCTCGGGTGGGGGAAGGGAAGACATTAAATACAGCATCTTCGTAGAAAACCACTGGCTCCCGTGTCTTCCTGTGACCCATGTGTGGTGGGAGAGGGTGGGGCTGAGGGGCCCAAGGATCGCATCGCTGTCCCTCAGCTCGCCAGCCTCTCCTGGCCGTGCCGAGGACTCCCCGCCCCTCCACCCGCGCTGCTAGTTTGGTGTCTGCTCTGGTGGGGATGGCATTCTCTCCGCTGGGGTTTACTCAGAAAGGGTACAGAACTGTCCTCTTCCATATCTCAGTCAGGGATGAATGAACGACCTGCTCAGGTTAACAGGGTGGTGTTTCTGCTGAGAAAGGCTGCAGACCCACTGGGAGAACAGCGCAGAATGGTTTGTGGGCAGTGGAGAAGCTGTGTGTGGCTTACTGTTTTTCTACTGAGTGTACTTTCCATAGTATCCTATATTCTTTTTCTTTTTTGTACTGAGATTTGAACTCAGGACCTCGCACTTGCCAGGCAGGGGCTGTTCCGCTGAACCAAATCCCCAGCCCCTTGTGTGGCTTGTTCTGAAACAGCAGATGAGGCTGGGGCTGTAGCTCAGGGGTAGAACGCTTACCTAGCATGCGTGGGGTCCTGGGCTCCATCCCAGCACCACGAAAAATAAATAAATGCTTTCAGTTTGGGCAGGGGATGCCCTGTGGCTTTACAGGTGCAAGTGAACTTTCCCAGTTATGTATGCCTAGGCAAAGATCAAAGTTCATATGCTTAGATGCGTGCTTAAAAGCGAAAAAAGGTTTATAGTACGTTCTTGGAAAGGATCATGCTTCGGTAAGATGTGATCAGCAAATATGGTGAATGCTTAAATTCTTTTTAAAAACTATGGTGCTGAAAGACACATGAGCATTAATCCCGCTCCAGAATACTGCCCCCACCACCGCCGCTCAAAACACAGCTGTCACATTATTCCTGCCTCTTTCCCACAGTTCAGGGTGGAGGTCTTCTTCCAAGACGGTCTTGAGTTGTTTTTTTGTTTGTTTGTTTGTTTCTGTTTTTTGTCTTTTTGAGACAGGGTCTCACTATGCAGTTCAAGCTGGCCTTGAGCTCACTTTGTAGCCCAGGCTGGCCTTGAACTCCCAACAATCCTCCTGCCTCAGCCTCCCGAGTGCTGGGATTACAGGTGTGCGCCACCACGCCCTGTGAAAGTCTCCAGTTGTGTTGTCCCAAATTGATTTAAAACTTTTTCACCTTTTGTGGTCATTTTGACTTTAGGGAAGAACTGGAAGCCTCACAGTCCCAGGCTTGGTGAGTGAGGGTGGATGAGGACACACCAGGTTTTTAAGGAGTCCGCATTTCCATTGGATGACACAACAGCCTTCACTGGATTTCTGATCATACCTTGCAAGGGCACTCATGAAAAAGGGCTTCAGGAACTGTTTCAGAAAATGGCAAGAATGACGGGATCAGTGTTTTTGAAGCAAAAGGGATTAGTGGCAATGTGTCTTTGGGAGGGGATTTGAGACAGAGTCTCAATATGTAGTCCAGGCTAGCCTTGAACTCAGGCTAGCCTAAAAATCACAGAGTTCTTCCTGCCTCAGCCTCCCCCATGCTGGGATTACAGGCGTGTACCACCATGCTCAGGTGCATTGTGTCTTTTGCTGTAATAAGTTCTTTATTTCTATGTGTATTTTAATAAATTCTGTGTTTATTTTTAATAAATTCTTTAAATTGAGCCCTTCCCTATATGTTTTGATCATACCCTGTCAGTCCAGAACTGACACATCTGCGGTTGGAACAGATATTAGCTCCTTCTAGGACCCAGAAGGAAAGGGCAGGCAGACGCCAACCCTGGAGCTGGAGCCTTGGCCGCTGAAGACAAAAAATGGACTCAGACTGGATTTGCAGAGGTCTTTATGGAGAGAAAGAATTCATTTTACAGGCCTGGAGCAGAGGCAGGAGAGGGGGCAGAGTCAGAACCTGCGTCCCCAGGCTGGGCTCGCTCAGCCGCCAGCATGTCCACATCAGGATCCTGCCTGGGAAGAAAGGTGGGCAGAATACGAGTCTGGGCTCAGGGCTCCACCCCAAGAGGGAATCATTTCGCCCAGTAAAACATCTTCAGCCGGGGATGTAGCTCAGTGGCACAAGCGTCTGCCTGGCAAGCGCAAGGTCCTGAGTTCAAGTCCCGGTACCAAAAAAAAAAAAAAATCTTCATTCAGGCGCTGCAGGTGGGGACCAAGAGCATCTACACAGCTTTCTTAGAAGCTCTCCCAGGGGCCGTGGAAAATGCCTGGCAGCCTGGCAGCTCTGGGAGGAAGGAGGCAGAAGCAGTGCTGGACCCCATCCCTGTGGGGAAGCAGGGAAGAGCAGTGAGGGGGGCAGGCCAGACAGAGCTGTCCAAGCCTGGGGACCCACAGAAAGCTCCGGAGCTCAGCCGCTCAGGAGTGGGGGCTGCATTTCCGGCCAGCGCCTGATGGTTTGGCGGCTGCTGCTGCTGGCCGGTGGACCGCGGTCTGAGTGGCGAGGGCTACTGGGCAGCGGCAACGAGAAATTCCACATCTCTTGCCAGGGGGCAGAGCCTCCCACCAGCCACATTCCCTCACACCCCAGGCTGTGGGAAGTCTGAGCCCGGAGCCGAAGGAGGAGCCGCCAGCGATGTAGAAAAGGCTCAGGGCGGGCTCTGTGGAGGCCGTTTCAGCGCTTAAAGACCCCCTGGCAGGGGTCATCCCTCAGCCCACCGCCCCAGCCAGTGCAGGGCTGCCTGGGAGCCCGGCGCTGCACCTCACCCAGGTCCCGTGCGGCTTCAGCGCGGACTCCTGGAGGCCCTGGCAGCCGGGAAGCCAGTCTTCTGTGCCCCGAAGGCTGTGATGAAGACATTGAACACGACGGTGATGAAGACGAGGGCGGTGGCAGCGTTGTTGAGCTGGTTTAGTCTCCACTGGTTGTCCACTTCGTTCAGATTCAGCCGCGCTGTGGAGCGGTGGGGAGTGGGAGGTGAAGGCCGGGGCGGGGCGGCAGCCCGGCGCTCCCCGCCCCGCAGCCGCCAGCGTGGAGAGAACCCAGCGCTTCAAGCCCCAAGGTGGAGAACCGGGAGGCCGCGAGTCGCCCGGCGGAAATGCCTGCGGCCCTCTGGACCAGTGTTTGTGGCATTCGCTCCCTGAAAACTGAAACTGATCTTCTAAGGAGAGTTGGAAGACGCACCTTGGACATTGGTGGGAATGTAAACTAGACAGCTGCTATAAAATCAGTAAGGAGAGTCTTCAAAAAAGGAAAAATTGAAATTCCACCGGACCCAGCTGTTTGCCTTCTTGGTACTGTATCTTCCTGGAAGATACATAGACATGAAGTGATACATTGTACCCATGTTTATAGCGGCACGGCTCCTCATAGCCAAAGCTTGGAGGTGGCCTGTATGTCCAGCAACAGATGAATGGATAAAGGAAATGTATTGCGGGGTGTGGTGGCGCAGGCCAGTAATCCCAGCACTCGGGAGGCTGAGGCAGGAGGATCGTTGCGTGTTTGAGACCAGCCTGGGCTACAAAGTGAGCTCAAGGCCAGCCTGAACTGCATGGGGAGACCCTGTCTCAAAAAGACAAAATAAAAAAAAAAAAGGAAATGTATTTACACATTTCCATTACACAGGGAGTACTAGTCTGCCATAGACTATAATATTAAGGGAAATAAATCAGACACAAGCTTAAATACTTACATAACTTTTCACATAAAAAACCCAAAGTATAAATAATTTTTAAAAAGACAGTAGGAAACAGGGAGATAGATGTTTTGCAAATGGGAAAAGGATTGAGGGATTGAGGGAGGGGGAAGGGCGGGGAGGGGGAATTAAAAAAATTAAGATGTGTTAAGTACATGTCCCCACCCGCTGTGATGGATGTAAACATGTGCTGCAGACATGTAGGAATGAAAACGTTTTTAAAAGAGGGAGGGAGGGTGGGGGCTGGGGATCTAGCTCAGCGGCACAGCACCTGCCTGGCAAGCGCAAGGTCCTGAGTTCGATTCCCGGTACCAGAAAACAAAACAAAACAAAACAAAACAAAAAAATAAAAAAGAGAGGGTCAGAGTGCTCACAGCGGAGTGATCAGGAGTTGGCTATTAGCCAGTGAGGGCGGTCATTCCTCAAGGGGTGAGGCGCAGCCACCCTCGAGGAGAGCTGGGGCTGAGACCGCAGCTGCCCTCCCAGCGGCGGAGTTGTACTTGGGCATCTGCAGGTGCGGAGGGCTGAGGGAGGTCAGCGGGGCTGAGGTCGGCGCGTGCAAATGCAGGACCCCACGTCCACCCTGGGCCCCTCACCGATGACCACGAGGAGGATTCCGATGACCACCTGCAGCAGCAGGGAGATGCTGATGAGGGTGACGAGGGTGGCGTAGTAGTGAGAGGACGGCCCCTGCTCCAGCACTGCCTTCAGCCGCATGGCGTTGGACATGAAGAGCGCCACGTCCAGCATGCTCTCGGCCACGCTCTTCTTGGTGGCGTAATGGTTCAGGTTGATGCGCTGGTCCCGCGCGGGGCTGGGGTTCCCGGGCTGGAAGGGAGAAAGCGCAGGCTCACCTGGGAAGGCAAGCGCGGACGGACCGAAAGGGAGAGGGGCTTTGCTTTGTTTTGTTTTGCTGCTGTGCTGGGCACGGGCCCCAAGGCCTCCGACACTGCCCAAGTACTCTCCGCTGAACTCCCCCCAGCCCGGCCCCCACTTTTTCTTGAGATGGGGTCTCGCTAAGTTTCCCAGGCTATCCTGAGCCTCCTGCCTCTGCTCCCCAAATGTCTGGTTTGCAGCTGTGCCTGGCTCATTACAGATTTTTTTTTTCCCCCATTCTAGTCCTTGTTAGGGGACAGTTTGCACTCTGGCTTTTCTTCAGAGGACTTTTTTTCTTTTTATGAGGTGGGGGTCTCACTATGTTGCCAGGGTTAGTTCTGAATTCCTGGGTTCGAGCAACCCTCCTGCTTCTGCCTCCTGAGGAGGGGGAACTACCAGCACACTGCTTCTAGGCTGAGGAGAAAGATTTGAACGCCCTTCCCAAGGCAGGTGGGAAAGCCCTTGCTGTTGATAGCCCTGCTGCTCAATGTATGGGCTGGGGAAAAGGAGTTGGGGGTTGAGCAGAGAATTCTCAAGGGCCTTTGAGTTCTGAAACGATGCTGCTGTGATTTCTGTTTCGCAGAGGGCCACCCCTTCCCTCACCTTCCATGGGTCCCGCTGAAGAAAGATAACAGAGAACTGGGGCTTGGGTGGACTGGAAGAGACAATCTCTTTCCCAGAATGCCGTGGTCCCTAGGGAGGGTGCACAGCTCAGCAAATGAAATGCAGGCTGCATTTCGATCCCACACCATCCCTAGACCATGAGCCCGCAGCCTCACTCCTGCTCAGGCACACACCAGCCATGAAATACGGCTGTCAGAATACACGTGTGTGCGTGTACATACACACACAGTAATGCACAGTAGTTCAAAGCTATTAATTTAACCTTTTTTCTAGGATTTATTCAAGCATATTATACATTTTACTTTGCAGTATAAGATAAAGCTCTTGCCAGGTGTGGTGGTGCACATTTGTAATCCCAGCAATCAGGAAGCTGAGGCAGGAGGATCACCACAAGTTCAAGGCCAGCCTGGACCAGTAAGTTCAAGGGCAGTCTGAACTATATAGTGAGACCATGTCTCAAACCAAAACCAAAAACCTATTTTCTCAAGATGCCACTAGCTCCAAAAGTGGGGTTCCAATGTGGGGGATACGGCATGGGCCTCTGGTTTGGGCCAAGAAATTCAGACTGTATTCTGTAGGCAATCTGCAGTCACTGACTAATTTAGCAGTGATGCTTGTAATACATCGAGCCCGGATAGATCAAAAGCGGCGAGACTCATTTAAAAGTTATGGTTTTAAATTGGGCGTGGGGGCCAGGGATATAGCTCAGTGGCACAAGAACCTGCCTGGCAAGTGAAAGGTCCTGAGTTGCATTCCCGGTACCAAAAAAACAAAACAAAACAAAACAAAACTGGGCATGGTGCCCATGCCTATAATCCCAGCACTTGGAAGGCTGAGACAGGAGGATCACAAATTTGAGGTCAGCCTGGGCTACATAGCAAGACACTGTCTCAAAACAACAACCTCAGAAAAATGATGATCTTGATTTGGGTTTAGTGTGGCAAGGAGTAGAAGTGGAGGGGTGATGGGGAAAAGAAAGGACGGACTTTGAAAGGTGTTACACAAGCGCCTGCCTGGCAAGGTTCTGAGTTCGATTCCTAGTACCAAAAAAAAAGGATAAGAAGGGTGCTACAGCTTAGGGGGAGGAAGCTGACCCAGGAGATGACCACAGTAGGATAGTATCAGCAGATGATGGATGGACACACGGACTGGTAGGAGGGACAGATGGCATGGGGGGTGAGTAGATGATGGGTGGATATGGTGATAAATGAGTGGAACCTTTCAGAAGGTCTGGATGTTTCTTGTGCCCCGTGTGACCCCAGCAAACCATTCCACTTCTCTGCATCTCCTGTAAATTACAGAGAGCCTGGGGGACAGGGACAGGCCCAATAACCAGAAGACACAGCTCTTGGGAGGCTGAGGCAGGAGGATCGTTGTAAGTTTGAGATCAGCCTGGGCTACATACAAAGTGAGCTCAAGGCCAGCCTGAACTGCATAGGGACACCCTGTCTCAAAAAGACCACAAACAAACAAACAAACAAACAAACAAACAAACAAACCAGAAGACATCCTGAAATGCAGTGGTCTCCAAACTTTCTCAATAGTATAATCCAAGCGGCACCAAAAGCTTTATAATCATGTGTCCATAATACATGTATATTCTTCCATTATAAATTATATTCATGTTACATTGGGCTATACATATTTAAAACCACCTAAATAGAACAATTTGAAAAGATTACACGAAAATAAATATAGATAACAATTGAATTCCTGGTGCCTCTCTCTCTCCCTTTTGAGGACCTGTACTCTATTTCTTTGAGTGTCTATTTGTTAAATTCTATCTAATAAATCTTGTTATGAGCCAGGCCTGTAATCTCAGCATTTGGAAGGCTGAGGCAGGAGGATTGTTGTGAGTTCGAGATCAGCCTGGGCTATAAACTGAGCTCAAGTCTGGCCTGAACTGTATAGCAAGATCCTGTCTCAAAAAGACCAAAAAAAAAAAAAAAAAAATCCTGTTATGCCTCTTAGAAAAAAGTTGAATTTTCCAATTGTACCCCCACAAATGATCTTGAGCACCCTATTTTGAAGCCCAGTGCTAATCCCCAAGCCTGGCTGCGGAGAGAACCAGGCCAGCCTCACACCTACAAAAGAGCCCATCCCCCAGTCCTTCTAGAATTTGCCTTCAGAGTTCAGCTCCAAGTCCCCCTCCTCTTCTCCCTTCTACTCCAGAATGCCTGGCCCCTTTCTGTCTCTGCCAGGAGGACTCGCAAGGCCATAGTCAAAGCAGGCGCTGCGTCACGGGGTGCCAATAGCGAGCACCCTGGGACCCTCTGTTCCCCTGAGCCATCAGTAGAGGATCCAAGTTCGACTGCACTCTCCTCCTGCTGCCAGCCCTCCCCAGGGCAGAGCCCTGCACAGGGGTTGCTACTGTCAGAGTCTGTGCCCACTCAGCTTCTGGGCGGGGCACTCGGGAGTGTGCGCTTTGCCCATGCGGCAGTCCACACACGTTCCCCCAAGAATGAGTGGTGCCCCGGGCACTGTCCCCATTCAACACCGACAGCAGGCAGCCCAGGCGGGGCTCAGGCTGTGGACACCCTCAGAATGCGTGGGGCATGGTTGCTGTCCCTCTCCCAGAGCCCTGGGGCGCACTGGCCACGGAGCTGCAGGCCGCTCCCACCAGGCCCTGGCTGCCGGTCGTTGCTCACAGCCACTGAAGTCACAACGGGGCTCCGAGTCGCAAAAGCTGAGGAGACGGGGCTGTAGATGTGGGACGCGTGGGATGCGCCCCAGCTCTCCCAGTGTTCCCTGGGGGCATGTAAGAGACACGGGCCTACTTTGTTTTTGCTTCTTGCAGTGCTAGGGATGGACCTAGGGCCTCATCTACGGAAGGGAAGTGCTTTTTCCTGAACTGCATTCCCAGCCCAGGACTGCATTAACTGAGGGTGCTTTTCCAGGGTCCGTGTACGGTGCCCGGCATCTCTGCAGGCCCCGCCCTCTCGATCTCCCCAAGGGACACTTTCTCCGGCGTCCACATGGTGGCGTGCAAAGTCCAGCGAAGTTACTTGGGCCCCCAGCGGCCGGATGGTGTTTCCACCCCGAGGAATCCAGTGACAGGACAGGTCTGTGGAAAAGCTGGATTCCTAGGACAGGACCCTGAGTGGGACACAAGTCTGAATGGACGACCTGAAGCCCACCAGACAGAGGTGTCAAAGGAGAGTTAAAAAGTCAGCTGGGGGTGGGGGCACATGCCTGTAATCTCTGCTACTTGGAAGGTTAAGGCAGGAAGGGTGAAAGTTTGAGACCAGCCTGGACAATTTAGTGAAATTTTGTCTCGCAGAGTACAAAAAGGGCTTAGAAGGTAGTTCAGCGGTAAAGTGCCCCTGGGTTCAATCCCCAGGACAATCAATCAATCCATTACTGAAATGGGGCCAGGGCAGGGAGGGGATACAGTGTGTGTGTGTGTGTGTGTGTGTGTGTGTGTGTGTGTGTGTGTGTGTGTCCTGGATAACCAGTAGCCTGGGAGGTGAAGGTTAGCAGGAGCCAGTGCTGAGACCCTGGGTGAGGTTGCCCTGACAGAAGTCCCCTCCTGCTGCTAACATCTTTAAAAAAAAAAGGGGGGAAGGGTTTTTTCTTAATCCTGCTGAGCCAGTTTAGGTGCAGCCCCGTGTGAGCTTGCGCTTGCTCAGTGTCCAGGATGAATGAAAACCCCTGGGGGAGATCTGCAGGATGCCATCCTTTTTAGCCCGTGCCCAGGTTCTGGGAGCAACGCTACCAGAGGTCAACATGAAAGAAGAGAAAGGGCAGGGTGGGCAGGGTGGCACTGCCCCTACCTCAGAGGGGCTGGCCCTTTAAGGCTGGCCTGGTCCTGCCAGCGGAGCGCAGGCGGGGAATGTGGGCTGGGCAGGGCACCCGAGCTACTGTGAGTCATTTGAATTTCGAGGCTCTGCGGGCTCGGAATCGCTGGCTCTCACTCACCCCCCTCCACTGTTTGCACAAGCTGGCCCCGCGGGCAGGCCAGGCGGCTGGAGGACGCCTCTCAGCACAAGCCCGCGTGCCCTCAGCCCTCCTGGCACTTCTCAGGGCAAAAGTCGCAGGCCTGCGCTCTGGCTGCCAGTGGCCCTGGGCTGGGAACTTCAGCGCTGTTTCCTCTGCTCTCAGGCTGGAAGAAAATCCCAGCGCGGGAGAGACCGAATGACACTTCCTCCTGGGAGGGAACCGGGGTCCGAGCTGTTCTCATTGCCCCCTCCGCCCGGCCTGTCTCTCGGCGAGGCTCTGTCTCCCAGCTTCTTTCTTGGGGCTCCTTCTCTCCCGCTGGTCCCTTTCGCTCAACGACTGTGGGACCCTGGGCCAGGCACCCGTGTCCTCAGGCTCCCGGAGTCCCTGTTCCCAGGCCGCCCTCTGGTTCCTGCCAAGCCCGGGCACCTGAACCCTGGACAGGACAGGTGCTCTGCGAGCCGGGAGTTGGGGGCAAAGCCAGCGTTCTGCTCCGGAGCCAGTGGGTGGCTGCGGCCACCAAAAGGGTTTGGTGGTGGGGTGGGGGCCCTACAGATCCCTCCCTCTGTCTCCCTGCCACGCCTGGCCTGGCCTGCACACGCGTTTCCTGCAGACTTCTCTGCCACCAGGCCCTCGCCGAGCCTGGCTCCGGAGGCTGGTGCGGATTCCATCCCGTGAAGTCATGGGTTGCTCCATTGTTCCGCCAGACAGCTATTTATCCCTTAATCTTCACTGGCCTGTATTTTTGTTTCTTTACAAAACTAAAGTTGGATAGCAAAGGAATGCCTCTTTTAACAGAAAAGTAAACCAGATTTTAACACTGTTTATTGACTTTATAGTCAGCGGAGACCAGAAGCTCCAACAGATCATTTTGCCCTTTCTTGGAAACAAGATTACAGGGATGTTGTCCCCGAGGGTCACTGAGGTTGGGTAAGTAACTGTTCTACCACGAGGCTGAGGGACTCCATGGCACAGTGCGTCCAGGACCTAGAGCTGGGATGGGGGCCAGCGCCCTGTGGAGAAGGTGCAGGCCTAAGGCCCAAGGGTGCATTTTGGTTTAAATCCTGGCTCTGCATACTTCTAACCCCAGCTGCTCTGCAGGCTGAAGCAGAAGGATCTTGAGTTTGAGGCCAGCCTCAGCAACTTCGTGAGACGCTGTGTCATGTTAAAAAATACACAGGGCTGGGGGTACAGCTTGGTCGGTGGTAGAGTCCCTGGAAATCAATCTCCAGTACAAAAAAAAAAAAAAATCCCATATGAGTGAACAAGTGGGTTCCCCTTGTGGACCCCGTATCTGTGAGACTAGGGGCTGGGTCCTTTCCAGCCGAGTGATCTAGGAATGGGGAAGCCCCCTCATCTGAGAGAGAGGTGCAGGGCTGAGGACATCCCCTGAGCAGGGCAAGGGTGAGACAGCTGAGGGCCAGTGAGTCACTTGGCCCAGGCAGCTCCAGGGCTCTGATGACCTTTGGGTGAGTCACTCCTGTCAGCCCTGAGAAGGCCACATGGCCACCTTCCTGTGTATCAGCTCTGACTCGGGGTCACAAACAACACAGGTCCGGGGGCATGGTGGCCTCAAAATGACCGACAGCCCAGCCCAGCCTGGTACACCTGAAGAGGATGAGTGGATCTGAGTGACCTACTGTGCCAGGTGAGCTTTTCCTGAGGTGTCTGGGCCCCTAGGACCTGCGACAACTCAGTTTGGAAGGGTGATGGTCTGTCCAACCTGCATCCACACAGGAAGTTCTCAAGACTCTGAAATGATCTGGCTTCCACTCCCACTTACATTAAGATCACCCGGCTGTTTTCACCCCAGTTCTCTATGTGCCAGAGCCTATAGTTTAACCTTTACCCTATGCTGTCCCAGAAGTCAAAGCCTCCCATGAATTTAGGCTCTAAAGATACACACGTAACCTAAGACAGAAAAAGACATTTCAGTAGCCCTTCAGGATAATGTACACTTGCTCAGAGGAGGCACCTTCTCTCCTGAAGTGAGACCGCCCCCTACCGTGACCAAGCCCCTGAACCTCTGTGGGAGAAAGGCAGAAGGTTCTGGTTCAAGCTGGTAAGAGCAGAGCAAGGTAGCTGGGAGGGTAGGGTTGAGAAAGAATCAATCCCCACCTCAGGTGGGGATGGACCTGCCGTATGCTACATAGGAAGTACTCTACCCCTGAGGCACACCGCCCGCTCTGTCTTTTTTGAATTTTGAACCATGTGAATGTTTGAACTACCTAAGGACACAAATTTCAAAGAAAAACAAATATGCATCCTCCAAAAGCCAATAGTTAAGATAAATAGGGGGCTAGGGGTGTGGCTCAGTGGTAGGCCCCAGCCTAGCAGGCCCTGAGGTTCATCCCTAGTGCCAGAAGAAAGATCCATACGATAACGTGTGTCCTGTAAAGTCCTATTGAGTGAGAACTGCGGAGTACTACGCAACTATAAGAGAGGGCAATGGCTCGCGTGTAGGATTACACTCCACCTGCAGGCCTAGAGGCATTTATTTTAAATTCACGCTGACTCAGGGCCTATCCCGGCCCAAAGCTTGCTGTCTTAGCTTCTTAGCCGTCCCCGAGCCATGAAATGCCTCTCCTTCCTCGGTCCCCTCAGCTCACCAGCAAGCCACTCCGGCCTCTGGGAGAGAGATGCTTGTACAAGTCCACCAACTTCGGCCCTGCAGGGTCCCTGCTCCCTGTCCCTGGGCTGTAGCCCCTCAAACTACTTCTCTGGTCTAGTCCTCCCCCTACCTCGGGAGAGGGCAGATGGCAAAGGCTCTGCCTATGCCTGGAGCAGCGGGGCTCAGAAGCCAGGGCCACACCAGATTACTCACTGTTCCCTGAACACACCCCGCACTTCCTGGCCTGCTCCTGACGGCCTTTCTCCCCCGGCTCTGGGGACACCCCGTCCTTCCCAGAAGCAGGCCCCACTTGAGCTCTAGAGGCCCTGCTTGAAGGAACCCACTGCTCGCTGGCCCGTGCTGGCCTTGGGCCATGTTTAGGCCTCAGAATGACTCATTCCACCCACCTTTGCCACTTGGACCCTAACTTTCATGTCCCTGGGTCCCCACAGTGCCTTGCTGACCACCTCAGCACTATGAGTGACAATGGCACTTCTTTCTTTCTCTCTGTCTTTCTCTCTTTCTTTCTTCCTTTCTTTGTTTTTCTTTCTCTCTTTTTTTTTCTTTTATTGCTGGGGATCAAACCCAGGACCTGAGCTCTACCACCGAGCTTCATCCTTAGTGTAGCACTAAATTTTTTATTCAGACAGTTACTTGGGCCAGGTAGGATGGCACATGCTAGTAATCCCAGCTCTCAGGAGGCTAAGGCAGGAGAATCACAAGTTTGAGGCCAGCCTCAGCCATTTCATGAAAACGTCTCTCAAAGCAAAGAAAATAGCAAGGAATGAGGAGGGAATGGCCAACTGGTAGAGTGACCCTGGGCTTGATCCCTAAGAAGAGAGAGAGAGGGACAGAGAGAGAATTACTTAAAATTGTTTTTTCAAACAGACAAAAAATGCTGGGTGCGGTGACACATGCTTATAATCCCAGCACTTAGGAGGCCAAGACAGGAGGATCATCACAAGTTTGAGGCCAGCCTGGGCTACATAGTGAGACCTTGTCTCAAAAAACAAACAAACAAACAAAAGAAATGCCCTTTAGGTCTGACAGCTCAGTCTCCTTGGCTTCAGGGTTTGGGGGAATGGTATATGGGATGGTAATATTTGCCTTTAGAGGAAAAAGTCCCATTCGAGGGCACCATGATCTCCCCAGCTGCCCTTTGTGGAGTCTAAAGGGATCCTTGGGAAGCAGCAGCTCGGATCCTTGGGAAGCAGAAGCTACCTCAGGGTCTTCAGGCCAAAACCTGACAAGCCCGGCCCCCCAAGGCCCTGTTTGGGACCTGCTTTTTTTTTTTTTTTTAATGCTAAGTTTTTTGTTTGTTTGTTTGTGGGACCTGCTATTTGCAGGAACTCTGACTTACCTTCTTGGGCTAAAAGCTTTGATCTCACTTTTAAAAATCAAGTCTCCAGGAGGCTGGGGATATAGCTCAGTGGCACAGCGCCTGCCTGGCAAGCCCATGTTGTGAGTTCGATTCCTGGTACCAGAAAAAAACAAACAAACAAACAAAAATCAAGTCTCCAATCCACGTTGGAGTAGGGTGTCTTTTGCATGCTATTCCGGTTATAATTCCTGACTGGCCCAGAAATATCCAAGCCTGGGTGCAGTCTCCCTGCTACACCCCAGCCCTTGTTCTAGGCTACAAACTAGAGCCTGAAAGCTGCCACGTTCACAGACCACACGGGGAGAGGCCTCTTGGGAAGGGCTGCAGTCCCTCAGTGGTCCACCTGGGGGCCCCAGGAAGCAGCTCAGCAAGGCCTGCTTGAGCCCTCAGCACCCAGGGGATGGGACCCCTTGGCCAGTGCAGGAGGTAAACAGAGTTTGCCTCTAGGGAAAGGAGGCAGAATGTGCAGGGACGGGGAGGGAGGTGCAGACAGGGGTGGTGAGGAATCCATGGGGCCTGCTGGCTCTTTCTAGGATGCATCTCCACCTCCCCTGCACCAGCTTTGTCAGTGGCTTTCAGGAAAGACGTCATCATGGAATCAACCGTGGATTGACTGCACAGACATTTCCAAGAATTCCAAAGAATTTATCTCTCCCAATACCCTCCCCAAACAAGAGGGTGTTCTGAGTTAGCATCTTGCTATGGGGCTTCCAGGCCCAGCTGGCTTTCGGCTCTGCGGCCCACTTTGGCTTTGAGATTCCCCAGAGCACCCTCCTCCAAGCCATTGTCGCCCATTTCGGCTGGCTGTTGCCCTAGTCATCTTTTAAGGATTGATGAAAGGAGCCAACATTTAAACAATAATAGTCAAATAATGAAAATAGCGTATGGCAGGCACAAGTCCCACAGAAGAGATGTTGGTAGTCTCATTTCGCAAGTAGAGAAACTGAGACTCAAAAAGACTAACTTCTCCAAATCACCAGGTATTAAAGGATGGTCCCAGTGTCAAGATTCTAAGCGTATCTTCTTTTTTCTATGTAATAATGGTTCTATACAATAAAGTGTGGATCCTGGGCCAGAGCAGGATCACCTAGGAGCATATCAAAGTGGGCTGGGGCGGGTAGCTCAGTGGCGGAGCGCTTGCCCTGCATGGATGAGGCCCCTGGTTCAGTCCCTGGTGCCACAAACAAAAAAGTGCAAATGCTCAGGTTTCACCTCAGACCTACTGAATCCGACACCCAGGGAGAGCCCAGCAGCTGTGCTGGGACGAGTCCTTTGGGTGCTTGTGATGTGAGGTCAGGTGTGAAGACCGTTGTTCAGGCCATGCAGGACTCAGCGCCCTCCGCCCTCTAAGCTCTGTGCCGGCCACTTTCATATTGAGTTCTTTTAACAGCACATTTATTTTATAGATGAGAAGATTGAGGCTCAGAACATTTTAGGGATTTTGCCAAGGATTTAAGAATGACAGTTGGGATCTGAACCCACACAGGCTCTGGAACCTGAGTCCTTAACCTTTACATGATCCGATCCCTGCAAGTGCAGGCTATAAACCCCTCCAGGGTGGGACCAGTCTAAAAGATTTATAGGTGGTGTTTCTAGATCTTTCCACAAGTTAAGGAATTAGCAAGAGCCTGCACTTTGTACCAGCAGCCCCCAAACCTCATGCAGTCCAGCTATTGTCCATCATGAGTTCATTTAAGAGGTTCTGATACCTTTTTCTTTTGAGGTGCTAGGGATCGAATCCAGGTCCTCATGGGTGCTAGGCAAGCTCTCTACCACGGAGCCACACCCTGGCCCCTGAGACTTAGGTTTCGTGGGGGGACTTAAATCCAGATAGAAAGCTCAACAGGTAAGTGAAGACAACTTTCAAGTGGGGCGTTGTGGCGCACACCTGTAATCCCAGCACTCAGGAGGCTGAGGCAGGAGGATCGTCGAGAGTTCGAGACTAGCCTGGGCTACAAAGTGAGCTCAAAGCCAGCCTGAACTGCATAGGGAGACCATCTCAAAAAGGCATAAATAAATAAATAAATAAAAGACAACTTTCAGAGAACAACTCATCATAAAACAAAATATCGACATTCCACACGATGGTGTAGATGGGTTTCATACGTCCCCACCAGATGATACGCTTCCAAAGGGCAAGTATTATTTCATTGGAATTTAAGGCAATTAGAATAAGAAGCAGTAACAGCGGAGCCTGCCATCCCTGGCTCCAGTCCAGGTGAGAAGACCTCATAAAGCAGATCATATCTGACTGTGAGATGGGAAAAAGGAAGGTGGTGAATTTCCCACCCCACCCGGCCTGGCAGAAAGCCTGGCAAGATCCTTTTTTAGTCCAGTTCAACAAACATGCTCCTAGCTCCTATCATGTGGTTGGCATCTAGAATACAATTAAGATCCTGTCTGCCTTTTAGTCCTGAGATTCTAATCACCTAAAATGACAAGGCTTATCAGAGTATAAAGAGGATAAAGGGAAGACAGGAGATTAAAAAAAAAAAAAAAAGAGCCTTTCAAACCAACACAATCAATAGGCCTCACAGAAATAGGGACTTTGTCGCATTTACTAATATATCTTGGAGCCCAACCCCAGGCTGAATGAATGAGTGAGGAAATGATGTATTTACCGTTCACTGTATTCATTCAGAAGGGGCTTAAAAGACCGGAGCATCATGGGCCGAGCTCTGTAACCTTTTTCTTTTCTCCCGGTAGCGGGGGTGCAAGGGCCTTTGCACTGAGCTACCTCCCCAGGCCTTTTCTGAGACAGGGTCCCGGGCTGTGCTTTAACTTGCCATCCTCCTGCCTCAGCTTCCCAGTGTGCTGGGACTGCAGGTGTGTACTAGCACACCCAGCTCCACGACCCTGTGGGGTGCCAGTATGTCTTAGGCTTGGGACATCATCACAGCTTCAGAGCACTTGTGCCTTTACGGTCCCCATGGTCCACCGCAGCTCAGGTCCCAGCATTGATGACGGATGACAGAGGAGGCAGAGGTGATGTGAGTCGAAATCAAAATAGAAAAATGCCTGAGCCAGGCTGGGTGGCGCACACCTGCACCTAGTTACTTGGGAGGCTGAGGTAGGAGGACCACACGTTCAGTAACAACTGGGGTAGCTTAATGAGACCCTCTCTCAAAAACAGAAAAACAAAAGGGGCTGGGGATGTAGCTCGGCTCTCTAGTACCGCCAAAAAGTGGGAGGGGGAAATGAATGAATGAATGAATATGGGATTCGTGCTAGTTCTGCCCTCAGCTGCTTGTCTAAACCGGGCTGGGAGCAGTTTCTCAGCCAGGACAATGCCCCAGGGATGCAGTTGCTGATACCTGCTGTGTCCTCAGGCTCTTTCTAAAAATACCAAAGAGCGAGAGCCCTCCAAGGCCACCAAACAGCTCTCCAGTTGCTCCCCCGGGCCAGTCTGGTCCAGCCCAGTCCTGCCACCTGGCACCTGCCTCCTCCAGGTCTCCTGCCTGACAACTGGCCCCTGCCATCCCGTGACCCTTTACTGCGAGGCAGTCTGGTCCCGTAGAGGTGGGACTCCTGAACAGCCCCGGAGCCCCGTCCACCACCACACAATGGCACAGCCTCCCCCAGCTCCCTCTGGGGTTTGGACACTGGCCAGTTTGGGGACGTGACACACAGGGCCAGGACACTGGAGTCGAGACTCAGCACTGACTTTTACTAACCTCATGACCTCTGTTAGTCACCTGCTAAACATGGGGATAAGCCGCCGGGCATGGTGGTGCACGCCTGTAATCCCAGCACTCAGGAGGCTGAGGCAGGAGGAGGATTGTTGCGAGTTCGAGGCCAGCCTGGGCTACAAAGTGAGCTCAAGCCCAGACTGAACTGCATAACGAGACCCTGTCTCAAAAAGACCAAAAAAAAAAGGGGGGGGATAATAAGATCACAAAACAGCAAGGGGGTTAGCCTATTTTTTGTTTGTTTGTTTGTTTGTTTTCCAGTACCGGGAATCAATCTCACAACCTCGAGCTTGCCAGGCTGTGCTGCTGGCTAAATCCCCAGCCCCTAAGGGTTAGCCTATTTTTAAACATACGTATATATATACATGTATAGATAAATTGATAGGGTATGGACTGGAATATCAACAGTGTCATCTCTAAGTGATACGATATGAGGGTTTCTGGTTTTTTTTGTTTTAGCTCTATTTGCTCTTCCTCCCTTCTTTTCATCCTTCCCTCCCTCCTTTCTTTTCCCCTTCCTTCCCTCCCTTTCTCTCTCTTTCTCTCACTTTCTTTTCTTGCTGGGGATGGAGTCGAGGGCCTCACTCATGCTAAGCATTGCTCTACCGCTGAGCTACACCACCAGCCCTGTGCTTTCTAGTTTCTACTCAACGAATACATGCAGCAAAAAATGTCAAAACAACAACCGCACAGTTAATATTTAACTATTTTTCTTGACTCACAGAACAGTTGGAGAACAGAGTTAATGAAAGTGGCTTACAAACTGTAAAGCACTTTGTAAATGGAAGGGATTCTTCTCTCTCTCTCCCTCCTTCCCTCTCTCTCTCTCTCTCCCTCTCTCTCTTTCTCTTCTCCTTTTCTTTTCCTTTTCAATATGGAGAATTGAGTCCAGGGCCTGACCTTCCCATGTTAAGCAAGAATTCTACCACTGAGGTACTCCCTTGGCCATTTTTATTTTTTAAATTTTGAGACAGGGCCTCACTGTGAAGCCCAGGCTGGCCTCAAACTTGTGGCCTTCCTGCCTTAGCCTCCCAAGTGGTTAGGACTACAGGTGAGTGCTGTCTTACCCAGCCTGTGGGCTTCTTAATATCATTTTTCTTGATGGTATTTGGAACCAGGAGGAGGGTACAGGAGAACTTCCTTCCAACCCACACCATGCAGTCCTGAGTTAAACAGGGTCCCCTGGCCTTCAGCGTTGTTTCTGTCCTCCTTAGTAGGCAGGAGAGAGAATGGTTGAAGACGTGATGTTCTGGCGGAGGCGAGGGCGTGGTCATTGGTATCTACAACCTCGCCTGCTTGGTGGATGGCTCAGTAGCATCAATTGAGCACCCACTGTATGCAGTGCCCTGTCCCTTATTCTGCGAAGATATCTGTGTTTGCTTTCCTACCAGTCAATAAATATTTATTGAGCATTTATCTATCTGGGGCGAGTCAGAACACAGAGAACATGGCATGGATATAAACGACTGGGGATGTGATTAATTATAGGGATATGATTAAGTAGAGAGAGAGATTGAGGTTATGTACCTCAGGATAACCTGTGGGGCCCCCGTACACAATGGGCGTGTGGGACCTCATATTCAAGTTTGTTAAGAATTTCTGAGGAACATCAAACCAAGTTTGGGGTCCTTCAAACCAGCGCTAGGCCCTTCTAAGCCAGGCTAGCTGGCTGATGGGAAACTCAATGACTGCTTCATTGTTTGCATTTTGGGTCAGGTTTGGCCCTTAGAAGGTGAGGTCACCCAGCCAGATCTGGTTCTGTATGTGACCCTTCTCTTTGGGGCCCCTGGGATGTTCTGTCTTTCTCAGACAAAAGTGCTGATAAGGCCAGGGGCTCTTAGCTCTTCTCTTAGAAATCAAGATTGGGGCATAATCTTGAGAAGAGCCAGCTCCACTCACAAGCTTCTGACTTGTCTGACGTGATGGTGCCACCTGTAATCCCAGCATGCGCCAGCCCTCACAGGAGGATCACAAGTTTGAGGCCAGCCAGAGCAACTTGGTGAGACCCTGTCTCAAAATAAAATTTTATTCAGGCGTGGTGGCGCCTGCCTATAATCCCAGCACTTGGGAGGCTGAGGTAG